>NC_081852.1:44999319-45331921 GCF_963259705.1 Myotis daubentonii
AGTTATAATTTCTATACACTTTTCTAAACATTGGTAAAATGAAGGAACACTTCATTTTGCCTTCAGAGGGCGCTGCTATTGTACAAGAAAAGAAGCAAGTCTTCAGTCAATCTTTTTTTGACTTGGTAGCATTTTGAGAAATTGTTGAATGTTTTTCTGACCTTTTGTAGGTATTCAGAGATTAGGATAAGAGTAGATACCAGCACTTGCATCCATTTATATAAATTAGAAATAAAGCAATTATTACCTTGTTTTTCTTTAAATGGGTAATACCACCACAAAACTTTTTTTGACATGCTATTTAGCAGTGCTTTTCATTAACTAGCAATAACTAAAAGATGTTAGGTTACTTAAAAATCAGAACCTTGAGGCTAGTCAAAAAAAGTGTTTGAATATGGCAAGTAATTTTAATTAGTAAACATTTATCTGAAAAACATAGTTTAAAATTTGATACTGTAAATAATTCAAAATAAACCCATCATATTGAATATATTTTTTTGTTCTTAAACTAAGAAAATCATTTCTGCCCTGGCCAGTTTGGCTCAGTGGATAGAGTATTAACCTGTGGACTGAAGAGTCCTGGATTTAGTTCTGGTCAAGGGCACATACCAGGTTGCAGGCTCGATCCCCAGTATAGGGGGCATGCAGGAGGCAGCTGATCAATGATTCTCTCTTATCATTGATGTTTCTATCTCTCTCTCCCTCTCCCTCTCTGAAATAATATATATATATATATAGTAAAATAAATTAAAAAAATAAAATGCAGTTCTCTATTTTTTAAAAAAAATCATTTCAAATTTCTGTTCTTTTCCTTTATATCACAAAACTGACTTTTTAGTCATACCTGCAGGCACTTATACTAACCTATTTTATATAAGTTTATTAAACTATTCAATAAGTTTAAAAAATGTTTTCATGTTCTCAAATTTTTATATAGGCTTGGGTTCCACATTTTTTTCACTCATGTGTTTAATGAGATAGTATGATAGTGTAATCACTGATGAGAAGATGCTGTCACCAAAAAGGAAAATAGTAGATTTTGCTGCCTCCATACACTTAATGATGAAAGGAAGGGTCCTAGCACCTAATTCCTCATATATTAGAACTCCCATATCATATAGCGATGCTGAAAACCAAAGCACAAGTAATTTTTCTGTTTGAGGTTTCTAGTGCCACTTTACTCTTGGAGGAGGAGAGATGTCTTTTAGAAAGTAAGATGGGAAAGAAACCTCATGCAATCCGTTGTAAACAACTGTCTTTGTACAATGAGCCTGGGGTATGCAGGGTAAATAGATTAGTACAAGCTATTAGTCAATAACGAGAATGTGAACCAAGGTCTTTTTTAGAACTGGTGAGTAATGTTTCATCCTACTTATTCAGTTTGTCTGAAGCCTCAGGCAGACTTTCCCAAATTTGAGTCACTTGCCTATCACATTTATAATTGTACCATACCTGATTGCTTCCTTTGCAAATTTATTTAATAATTTTCTTAAAATAAATCCTAAATAAATTTATTTTAAAGAGAAATTTTTTTAAGTAATGAGAAATGGAAAATTTTCACTCTGATCTGCATTTAAGTAAATGCATCTATTTAGATGTGTACCACCTAAATGATCATGCATACCATCAGTTGTATGCAGACTGTGGTGTGCTGGTAAACTGGCTCTTGGGGGAAAACCCTGATATGTAGTATTTGTTGATTTCTGTGGTTTAAATACTCCCCCCTTGCTCTGGCCAGTGTGGCTCAGTTTGTTGAAGCATCATCCTATATACCAAAAGGTCTAGGGTTCAATTCCCAGTCAGAGCATATACCCAGGTTTCAGGTCGTACAGGAGGGAACCAATTGATGTTTCTCTCTCTAAAAGCAATAATAACATAAACTCGGGTGAGGATTTAAAAAAATACTCGCACCTTAAGTGATTTCAAGCTGCCAATGAATTAACAATCATGCTTACAAAATTTCTGAATATTTAACAATGGACTCCTGCAAGCCAGTACCAGCCAGGTCCAGCATACCACTGTGTATACTGGTATACTACATTTTAATCATGACTGTGTTACTGATATCTGTTCAAAATTCAAATCAATTTTATTTATTTCAGCCTTTGACATGGTTCACGATCCAATGGCAGCGCTAGAGACTCTGTTAACCTTGGGATTTGAACGCGTATTGACCAGTGGCTGTGACAGTTCAGCGCTAGAAGGGCTACCTCTAATAAAGCGACTCATAGATCAGGTACATGCAATTTCTTTTCTTCCTAAGACTGTTGTGGTTCTTCCGATATTCTGTTCAGATGGGTTGTGAAACTAAATATTACTGACTTCAAGTTTACTCTATAGGAAAAAAAACAAGCATGCAATAATATATTTATATAATTCTTCTTTCACATGAGCTCTTTCAGTAAAATCAGATTATAGACAATGCCTAAGGATCTTTCCTAATTTGGGTAACCAGAGCAAATTTAACTTTTTCTCTGCCATTAGCATTGCATAGTTTTAAGCCATATCTTCTCACTGACTGTCTATGTATTCTCAGGGGATCCCATATAAAATTTGAGGTAATTATCATTTTAGGTGAATTCTAAAACTAAAACTATATTCTTCTCTCATTACTTTCTTTATATCAAGAGTAGAGGCCCGATGCATGAGATTCGTGCACTTGGTGGGGGGTCCTCTCACAGTCCGGGAGCCCTCAGGGGATGTCTGACTGCCCGCTTAGGCCTGCTCCCCTTAAGCCTGCAGTCAAACATCCTTAGCTCTGCTGCGGAGGCAGGAGAGGCTCCTGCCACTGCCGCTGCACTCGCCAGCCATGAGCCCGACTTCTGGCTGAGCGGTGCTCCACCTGTGGGAGTGCACTGGCCACCAGGGAGCAGCTCCTGCATTGAGCATCTGCCCCCTGGTGGTCAGTGTGTGTCATAGCGACAGGTCACTCCGCAGTTTGGTCAATTTGCATATTAGCCTTTTATTACATGGCAGCGGTTCTCAACCTGTGGGTCGCGACCCTTTGGGGGTTGAACAACCCTTTCACAGGGGTCGCTTAAGACCATTGGAAAACACACATATAATTACATATTGTTTTCGTGATTAATCACTATGCTTTAATTATGTTCAATTTGTAACAATGAAAATACATCCTGCATATCAGATATTTACATTACGATTCATAACAGTAGCAAAATTACAGTTATGAAGTAGCAACGCAAATAATTTTATGGTTGGGGGTCACCACAACATGAGGAACTGTATTAAAGTGTCGCGGCATTAGGAAGGTTGAGAACCACTGTTATATAGGATAGGAGGAAATAAAATATTTTTTTCTTGTATGCCCTATGCATTAATTAGCATCATTTGTAGAGCAGTCAGAAGGTGGCTTTATAATTGGGGGATGCCTATATTTTTCTGACATCAGTATAGAGGCATTCTAATTAGTGAGTATGGACTTTGAGAAGAAAGTGTTCTGGATTTGAGACTTAGGTTTTAGAGTTATTTGCTGTGTAATGTGGAGTAGTTCACTAACCTTTAAACCTCTGTTTTCTCCATTGTGAAGTAGAGATAAGTTTAATACTCTTTTATAGGATTGCTCTGAAGGTTGGTAGAGATAAGGTATCTAAGAGCATTAGCACAGGGCTTGGCATATAATACACCTTAATACATGTTAGTTTCTATTATTATTACTACTGCTATTTTTAATAATAATATATAGTGTTCCTGGGTAGACATCTTTTGTTTAGTCATGAAAATAATTTTTAGGAATTTCACATAAGAATCTGATGTGACTTTGCTAGTCTGGAACTTACTTATTTTACAAATATTTATTAAATATATAGTAAGTACAGGGCATTTGTATTATGGTCATGACCAAGTGGTGTGCTTGCGTGTGTGTGTGTGTGTGTGTGTGTGTGTGTGTGTGTGTGTGTGTGGTGAGAGTACCTGAAATCTACTCTTAGCAAATTTTAAATGCAGCATTATTAACTGTAGTTATAATATTGTGGGGGAGAAACAAAGTCTCCTCTACCCTCAAGGTTCTTCTGGCTGGTCTAATAATCATATAAATATGAGACAGATTAACAAGAGAAAATAATCAAATTTAATACATGCATATGTATGGGAACCCCATAAGTTCAGAGGAAGAAAGGGAGCATGAGTATATAGGACATCCTAAGTTAGGGATGCATGATGAGGGCTTCCAAGGGTCATTGCAGGATGATAAGAACAGAGGCTTAGTAAATGGAAGTTTGCCCTACCCTATGGATAGGTCAAAAGAAGTTATCTCTGATAATAGCTTATTATGGGCAAGATCTCTATGTTCTTCTAATTAGTTAGAGGGGAGGGAGAGGCAGAAGTTCTCTTAAGCCTGCTGCTAAACTTCAAAGTAAAGCTCAAATTAATCAGCATGCTACATCTTGGAATGGCTTGTTCTGAACCCCCACAACGCTATACATTAGATCTCCAGACTTACTCATCCTCATAACTGCAACTCTGTTTGTTTATATTTGTCTCCCTCTGCTTCTAGGCCACCTTATCCAATTCTTTAAAAATTATTCGTTTCTAATGATCTGTAATGATAACTATAAGATCAATTAAGTGCATTACAGATCATTAGAAATGAATAATTTTATTCATTTCGACCAGCATCTCCCTATTTCCTCCAGCTCCCTGTCCCTAGTATCCACCATTCTACTCTCCGCTTCTATGTATTCGACCTTTTCAGATTTCATGTGTAAGTGGGATCATGCTAACTTACTTCTTGAAGCAATTACCTTCAAGATATATTATACATGTGCTGGTTAAAGCCTGCCTAGGCCTTGGGGTTAGAAAGGTCTGTGTTTAAATCCTGGCTTTGCCTCTTATTTGTAGTGACCTTGCCCTAACATCATAAACTTCTGTTTCCTCCACTACAAAGTTAGCATAATAGTGGCACCTACCTCCTAGAATAGTTGTGGATTACTTCAGATGACAAAAAGTGTGCTTTATATGTTAAATCACTGTATAACCTTAGGCGAGCATATAGCTATAAATAATCCAAAAAAAGTGATAGAATTAATCTCTTAAAAGTATCATTTTTCTGTCTCAGAAAGTTTTCACTTAGAAGAAACAGCTAAATAATACTTTTTCCCTCTTAAAATCATTTCTCCTTTCTAGATAATATTTTGTTTTATAGATGCTTCCTTCAGTACATTTGAGAATACTAAAAAGTCTTGTTCCACTTATTTCTCTAACAGTTATTACATTTTATGAAGTATCCCCTCCCTTTTACTCTTTATTACCTTGCTTAATTTTTTTCCCATTGTACTTATTGCTACCTGAAATTTTATTATATAAATATACCTGTCTTCCTTGAACATGTAAACTCCATGAGAATAAGAACTTGCTCTTGTTCACCATGTCAGGGAAGAAACACTTTAAAAAACAAAACAAAACAAAAAAAACCATTTTTAATTGCTTTTTAGAGCAAGAGGGAGAGGGAGAGAGAGAAACATTTATGTGAGAGTGAAACACGGATAGGCTGTCTCCTGCACCCCCCTACTTCCATCCCATCATCTACCAAAGCTCAGATTAGTGTTATCTTTCAGTAATGACTTTTCTTAAAGTGGTGTGATTGTTCTGTATTTATATTGTAGCCTTCTATTCTTTGTGATCATAACAGTACAGGTTTTTAAAGTAATACAATAAATAACTGGATAGAAAGAGTTACTTTGCTGAACATCTTGCTTACCTAAGGTCCCAGAGAAACAAAAGATCTACTGAAAAGTAAACATTAATAGTAATTTTTAAAGTTTAATATACTTATGTTTCTGTTCTCACTGCCTTACTATCTCATTTAGAGAAAGATATTAAAATTTACTTGTTTATTTTTTTTCTTTTTTCAGGCAAAAGGCAGGATTGTGGTAATGCCAGGTATTTATCTATCTATCCATTCACTAGTATAACACTGAACTCTGATGAAGGAAGAGCAAAGGAGGCAGGGCAGTATGGGGGAAAGTTTTAGTGCATGGTGTTCAGAAAGAATATATCATTTGATTAAATTGTTTAAGATGGCAGATCTCTGCTGGAATTTAAAACTGTAGAAGGAAGAGAACATTTTAGCAGGGATAAGCTCAGAGAAGAGCAAAAAAAGGAAGTAGATTAGACTGGGCTTTCCCCATGTTTGCGCTCCTATAGTGTAGAATGTTTATCTCTAGTGAGGCACACCAAATTTGCTGCTACTCTGTGTTAGGGCCAAATGTCCAAGTTGTTAACAAAGTATAAACAAACATAATATCCCTGGATAGATGTAATACTCAGTTCCTGAAAATCTGATCACCAAATTCTTCCTTGTAGTCAGCACAGTTGGATCATGTTTTCCTGATGATAACTATAAGATCAATTAAGCACATTACAGATCATTAGAAATGAATAATTTTTAAAGAATTGGATAAGGTGACCGAGAAGCAGAGGGAGACAAATATAAATATTATCTTAATTTTTCTTATTATTAAATTTCTCAAACATATAAAAGAGTAGAAAAAGGCATATACTCATTTTATAGATTTAACATTTTGCAACATTTGTTTCTTCTTATCCTGAGGTATTTTAAAGTTCAATTAAAGGCATCCTGACATTTTATCTTTATGCATCTTTAAAAAATAAGGGCATTTTACTGTAATCACAATACCATTATTATATTTATCAAAATAAACTCTAATTCTTTAATGCCATTTAATAATCAATACCCTCTTTTCTCTAGTTGCCCCCAGAATGTTTTTTTATAGCTGATATGTTCAAATCAGGATCCCATCAAAGAATAAGTATTGCACTTGGTTGTTATCTTAATATTTTTTTAATATAGAAGTTTTTCTTGTCTTTTAAAAAAATGAAATTTAAGCCCTAACCGGTTTGGCTCAGTGGATAGAGCGTCAGCCTGTGGACTGAAGGGTCCCGGGTTTGATTCCGGTCAAGGGCATGTACCTTGGTTGCGGGCACATCCCCAGTGGGAGGTGTGCAGGAGACAGCTGATCGATATTTCTCTCTCTCATCATTGTTTCTAACTCTCTATCCCTCTCCCTTCTTCTCCGTAAAAAATCAATAAAATATATTTTTACAAAAATGAAATTTAAACAGTTTGGGCCACTTACCTGTAAAATGTCCTACTTTCTGGATTTATCAAATTGCTTCCTTTTGATATTGTTTAGTGTGTATTTCCTAGCCACTGCACTGCCTATAAACTGGTAGCTAGATCATAAGGCTTGATTAGATTTTGTTTAAATATTTTTGGTAAGAGTACTTTGTGGGTGAGTCTGTATATATCATATTATATCACATCAGAAGGCATAGTGTGTCTGGTTGTCTCACTACCAGTGATGCCAAGACTAACTAGGGGTCAAAATGGTGATAGCCAAATAAAGGTCAACTTTTAAAAAGAGGCCGGATAAAGGGATAGCATCAGAAATTTAGGAAAGTTTTGATCAGTAGCAAGTCCCTGAAATGTGAAGAGATAGAAAGCATATGTTATCTGTCAAATTGAGACCCTTTATTAAAGACACTTAACTGTTTTTAATGCATTTCCATTTAAAACAAAAATGTATTTAGTCTTGACAGTTAATAGCCGGGCTTAGATAATTGTTAATATTAAGGTTGCCTTTGCTTATTATATAATTTTGAAGTTATCTACTATGTGCAAGGCATGCAGTGTTACACAAGGAACTACTTCCTCAAAAGGCTTACTCTTGAGGTGAGAAGATGTTGTATACAAAAATATTTGTGATTATTTAACAAACCTTACCAAGCAAGTGATAATTATATGCTAAGTTTTGTGGTGGATATGAAAGAAATGAATATGAAGTAATCATTTTACTTGAGGAGCTCACAGAATGGAGCTATAAAGAAATTATTAAAATTTCACGAAAATAAGTACCAACAAGGAAAAATTCCTAGATAAGTCAAACTGAATGTCTAATGAATATTCTTCCATGTAGTCAGCACAGTTGAATCATGTGCTCCTGATCATGGAGAAATCTAAAGATAAATAGAACATAGTGGTTTCCCTTTAGGGATTTTCATAATGAAGCTTACAACATAATTAGGTTCGTTTCCTCGCCTGTAGAGAGAGGATATTGAACTAATTGTCCTCTTTGGTTCCAACTGTAAAGATGTGTTACTCTGTGTTTCGAAAATATATTACCTGTGTCCTAAAGCTGCTGATAACTGGAACAACATAGGTTCAGTAGCCAGACATCTTGTTATGTGTTAGAAGGAAATAACATATTTGCCTTTTAATCCTTATAACACACTCTGAGGAAATCCCTCTTTTGGTTAAAAAAGTTGAGGCTCAATGGTTTAAAGTAATTTATCTGAGATCACATAGCTGTGAGGAGTTACAGTGGTGAAGCCAGAATTCCAATCCAAATCTAACTTCTCAGTCTGTATTCTTTTTACTTCTTAGGGCTCAGAGATGTTACTGTGCCTCTAAGAAGAAAAAAGTTAATGAGTCCAAAAGAGTGTGTAAAGTCAAGTTACTTCAGCAACTTGAGATACAAAGTACATATTTTATCAGTCATTAAAAATATTTATTTAGCCCTGGCTGGTTTGGCTCAGTGGATAGAGCATCGGCCTGCGGACTGAAGGGTCCCAGGTTCGATTCTGGTCAAGGGCATGTACCTTGGTTGCGGGCACATCCCCAGTGGGGAGTGTGCAGGGGGCAGCTGATCGATGTTTCTCTCTCATCGATGTTTCTAACTCTCTATCTCTCTCCCTTCCTCTCTGTAAAAAATCAATAAAATATATATATAAAAAAATTTATTTAATACTCCTATATATTAGGAGACAAGGATATAAAGATCAATAATTTTATATTTATAATCTGGAATCAGTTGAGAATATAATTATTTATATACAAGCTTTTAGATACTGTTCATCAAAACAAATGAGTCATCATAAAGTACTTGACTGTGCAGTTTTTATAAAGTAGATTCAGATTCTTCTGTGAAATGAAACAAGAATTTGATATTATAATGAATAAACTGTATAATACCTGTCATTGTTCCCATTTCCAATGACATCATGGTCTTTGAATGCTGATCCAGAGAGAAAATCTTGGCGGTTCCGTTTCAGACACATTTCTAAGGCTGTGCTTTTGTAGCTTTGTCCTCTAGCCTGGCCTCCTTTTGTTTTAATTTGATTTTTCTTTAATTGAGGGGGAGCAGGGATAGAGCGCTTGATGATTTTCTTTGCCCTAGAATAATCTCTTTATTTTTTAAAAAATATATATTTTATTGATTTTTTACATAGAGGAAGGGAAAGGGATAGAAAGTTAGAAACATCGATCAGCTGCCTCCTGCACACTCCCCACTGGGGATGTGCCAGCAACCAAGGTACATGCCCTTAACCGGAATCAAACCTGGGACCCTTGAGTCCGCAGGCTGACGCTCTATCCACTGAGCCAAACTGGTTAGGGCAGAATAATCTCTTTAACAATAGTCTGGTTTAGCCAGACTTCTCTGAGAGACATGGATATCAGGATGAAGGCAGAAGAATAGTTCACAATTCTCTGTAACACTGCTTTAACATTCTTCTCTGGCCAGGACAGTCACGGTGTTTGCTTTAAGTCTCACATGGTCATGGAGAATGTTTCCAAGAAGAAAACTTGAAACAGAGCTAAAACACTCCTTGTGCCTAATCTTGCCAACCATCTTCATTGTCGAGTTTAAATCTGGCCTATGTTTCTTCCATGGACAGAAGTTATATAACATTGTTATATAAACCAATGGATATAGCAGATTCCATCATAGGTTCTATGACCTTTTCAGTTGTTCTTCAAAATCTGTAGTTTGTATTTCATCATTCTTTTCTAACTTTATTCTAGCTTAGGAGAGAGAGAATAATTCTTGAGTTAATGAGAAACTTCAGTATGGAAATTTATTATTTATTAAATTTTATGCAAAGTTCTATTCTACTTTAATGTATTACTTATTTTTTCCAACAGGCGGTGGCATAACAGACAGAAATCTACAAAGAATCCTTGAGGGTTCTGGTGCTACAGAATTCCACTGTTCTGCTCGTTCTGCTAGAGATTCAGGAATGAAGTTTCGGTAAAAGTGTATTATTTGACTCATACAAGAAGGGATGAGATTAATCTTTATTTCCTCCCATAGGAAAACCTTAGTTAATGGCTTGATAAATGAATGGAATGTTGTGATTAGTACATAAGTATTGATGTGAGGGTGATCTACCTGCAACATCTGTCACCCCATTGATTGCCAGGGTTGATTCCGCTGATCTAGCTGGCTAGGCGGGTGTCCCCTTCCTCCCTCACTGTTCCATGTGCATCCCTGCCAAAGCCGTATGCGGGCAGGTCGGAGAGGACCACCTTCCCTGATAGAGGAGAGGGCCGTTCTTCGGTCACGGGTATACGCATAACTGCGCTCCCCTGCTAGACCCTCCAGATAAGCTCTCAAGGTCCATTTTTAGGAGAATGTAAGGTAGTCAAGTTTCCAAGACTCCAGACACATCCAAATGAGGTGCTGCATGTGGAAGTCTCTTTAAAAACACACACAAAACAATGCAAACCGGTTCTTATCCTGCATTAAAAAAGCAGGCTCTTCTGAACATAGGTGAACCATTATTTTATTAAGTCATTGTTAAAAGTTAATAATAAACTAATTTAGTATCTCAGCTTCAGATCAGTCAGATAAGTGTGTGTGCTCCTTCACCTGTGCTTTCCTTTAGCAAACAATAACTGTGGTGTAAGAATGGAAGAAGAGTCATAGTTATTTTTATCTCTCCTACCTTTAATACTTAGTCTTCCTTTACCTTTGCTCTTTATTTTCAGTTATTTTGAAATTTTATCACATTAAGGAATTTAAACTATTATGTATTTTTTATTATACTTGACAGGACTCTTATAATTTAATAGTTAGCAATTGATAATTTATAAGTTGGGAAAAGTGAGATGTAAAAGAAGCAAGAGCCTTACAACTTACATTTTAGATGCAAAATAAGTTATATTGTCTGGTAGATTTGGCTACTAGATATTTCAAGTAATTAATTAGTAAAAATTATGAAATATAGTAGTCCAAGGTCCTTGACTTACCCTTGTTCTAGGCCATGAAATAGCCTATAAAACAGCTGTTCTTAACCTGTGGGTCGCGACCCCTTTGGCGGTCGAACAACCCTTTCACAGGGGTCTCCTAAGACCATCCTGCATATCAGATATTTACATTACGATTCATAATAGTAGCAACATTACAGATATGAAGTAGCAACGAAAATAATTTTATGGTTGGGGGTCACCACAACATGAGGAACTGTATTTAAAGAGCCAGAAGGTTGAGAACCGCTGCATAAAATGAAGTGCCAGTATAGGAGGGCTCATTTGACAACTCATATAATTATCTGTTCCTTTATTATTTCTATTGCAGAAATCCCTCTGTTGCCATGGGAGCCTCTCTTTGTACCTCAGAATATTCTCGAAAGGTAACAGATGTGACCCAAGTAAGGACTTTGAATGCTATTGCAAAGAATAGTCTGGTTTAGCCAGACTTCTCTGAGAGACATGGATATCAGGATGAAGGCAGAAGAATAGTTCACAATTCTCTGTAACACTGCTTTAACATTCTTCTCTGGCCAGGACAGTCACGGTGTTTGCTTTAAGTCTCACATGGTCATGGAGAATGTTTCCAAGAAGAAAACTTGAAACAGAGCTAAAACACTCCCTGTGCCTAATCTTGCCAACCATCTTCATTGTCGAGTTTAAATCTGGCCTATGTTTCTTCCATGGACAGAAGTTTAGCCTGTTTTCATTGGAATTAATTGATGAACTGAGAAAATTCAATTGCAAGATATGAATTTAGAGTGTGACTTTAGGTACAGTTTCATAGCAGTATTTTGCATTTTCTTTTATAAAATAAAAATGTCTATACTGTTAGAGCAGTCTCTTATTTTTACCCTGAATAGAGTCTGGCAAAATCTGAAAGAGAAGATTTTTGTTTTGTTTTACCTTCATTTTCTCTTTTATTATGTATTAATTAGGTATGTTGCCCTGGGCAAGATGCTAAGGATACTGAGTAAAATGGTACAGCATAAAAGTTCCCAGACTTGGGAAACAGGATATAAAAGTTTCCAGACTTGCCTGGCCAGCGTGGCTCAGTCGTTCAGCGTCAACCTATGAAACAGGAGGTCATAGTTCAATTCCTGGTCAGGGCACATACCCGGGTTACAAGCTCGATCCCCAGTGTGGGGTTGGGCAGGAGGCAGCCAATCAATGATTCTCTCTCATCATTGATATTTCCTTCTCTCTCTCTCTCTCTCTCTCTCACTCTCCCTTCTTCTCTGAAATCAATAAAAATATATTTTTTAAAAAACAAAAAACATCCCCCTATAGATTACTTGCTAATCATAAAAGTAGAAACTTACCCTTATAATAGAGCTATCTGGTTGCTACCACCTTAACCCAGTAATAAATATCACTAGCAGCAAAGACTATATTGCCGAAGGACAGGATTTGAAAGGGGAAGAGGTCGTCTTGAGGGTATAAGCTGTGATGGGAAATTGCTGTTGGGAGGTCTCCAACGTCAGAAGAGCTAAGAGTCGGACCTTGTGGGAAGCGGCTGTAACTGCGATGGTTAGCCACTGATTAAGCAATAGTGAACTATAAACAGCTCATACGGTGGCAGCCATCCCAGTTTGTTTGGAACTTTTCTGATTTTAGCATTGAAAACCCCATATCCTGGGAAAGTCCTCAGTGCCAGATGAACTGGAAAATTTTGGTTACCCTACCAGCTCAGTGAAGTTATCTTTGCCTTTTTTCTTAGTCCTTTCCTCCCTGCCCTAATCTTGAAATTAGGGATTGGGAGGGAGGGGGATAGAATAACAAGGTAAATGTCCCCACCCCCAATGTGTTGGTTGTGGATCTGACCTACCACCTGGAAAAAGCTGCCATATACGATGCCATCAAGCAGGTTGTGAAGCAGGTGTCTGAGGGCCCCCTCACGGGCATCCTGGGCTATACTTAGGACTAGCTGTTTCCTGCAACTTTAACAGTGACACCCCTCCACCTTCAACGCTGGGGCTGACATTGCCCTCAGTGACCACTCTGTCAAACTCGTTTCCTGGTATGACAATTAATTTGGCTATAGCAACAGGGTAGTGGACCTTAGGGTCCACATCGCCTCCAAGGAGTGCCATGAGCATGCCCTTCTGGCTTTTACACTGGATGTGAAACAACTAATTGTTGGTGTTAACAAAATGGATTCCACTGAGCCACCCCACAGCCAGAGAGAGAGGAGGAAATTGCTAAGGATGTCACATATAGAAATTTTTTGATATTTGCAACCATAGTAAAACAGACTTATATTTTCAATATTTATTTTATATATTTAAATGCCAGTTAACAAAGAAAAATCAACCAAAAAAATGAGTTCGCGTGTCACCTCTGACACGCGTGTCATAGGTTTGCCATCACTGCTCTAGGATGTCCACAAAATTGGTGGTACTGGTACTGTCCCCATGGGCCAAATGTAGACTGGTGTGCTCAGATCTGGCATGGAGGTCACCTGAGCTTCCGTGTTACAACTGAAGTGAAGTCTGCTGAAATGCACTATTAAGCTCTGAGGGAATCTATTCCCGGGGACAATCTGGACTTCAGTGTCGGTCAAAGGTATTCATCATGACAATGTGGCTGGTGACAGCAAAAATGACCCACCAATGGAAGCAGCTGGCTTCACAGCTCATGTAATTATCCTGAACCATCCAGGTCAAATCAATGCCAGATGTGCACCTGTGCTAGCTTGTCTCACAGCTCATATTGCTTAAAGTTTGCTGAGCTGAAGAAGATTGATCATTATTCTGCGAAGAAGCTGGAAGATGGCCTCAAGTTTTTGAAATCTAGTGATTCCGCCATCGTTACGGCTTCTGGCAAGCCCATGTGTGTTGAGAGCTTCTCTGACTACCCTCCTCTGGATCATTTTGCTGTTTGTGACATGAGACAGTTGCTGTGGGTGTCATCAAAGCAGTGGACAAGAAGGCAGCTGGAGCCGGGAAAGTCACCAAGTCTGCCCAGAAAGCTCAGAAGGCTAAGTGAACATTATTAACCCAATACCTGCCACCCAAGTCTTAATCAGTGGTGGAAGAACGGTCTCTGAACCATTTGTCTCAGTTGGCCATTAAAGTTTAATAGTAAATGGCTAGTTAATGATAACAATGCATCGTGAAACCTTCAGAAGGAAAGGAGAATGTTTGTGAACCATTTTGGGGTTTTTGTGTGTGGCATTTTTTCAGTCTGTAGTTTTTAAAATCAGTAATTTTAATAGAATTTTGAGACTTACTAAAACAAAGTTTAATGAGAAAAAAATGTAAAGGAAAAAATAATCTTTTTATTGTTACCACTTAAATCTGGATATCTAAGATCTTGCACAAGAAAAGAAACTCTTTTAAGATCTATTTGTAATCATTAACTAAAAGTTTACAACTCTGTGGTTATCTTGAACATTGAACTCTTGTAGGTTTTTCAAAGTTATTGAAATTCACTTAACATTTGCTTACTAAGTAGAAATGATACAGCATTTTTTCCCCTGAGTCATTGTGAACATTTCTTCCTATTGAGTTATTTCTATGTGATCAATTACTTATAGCACACACACATTGAACCATTAAGAAGAGATTTAGGAGAAATCATTTTACATAAAGACCAGCAGAGCTAAGGCCAGAATCCAGGCTTTCTGACTCCTATAGATCTTCTGGTCTCTCCCAGTGCAGTCTTTAAATATCCATAACATAAAAGGAATTCACAGGGCACCTCATCCTATAAAATAGGATCATCCCTGAAAACTTGCTTATTTTTGACATATTCATATTGCATTTTCAGAACCCTAGGAGAGCTTGTGATTTAAAGAAGTCCGATGGTGTATCCTTAGGTAACGGGAATCATTACAGTAGTTTATCTTGTGTGTAAATATTATGTTCATTAAATCATAAAATCTTCAAGATCTTCTCATCAGACCTTCTCCCCAGAGCATATATTCTTTCTTCGGTGTTCAGTTTTCTTAACTTTTCTGAACCTCAGTTTCCTAATTGGTAAAATTGGAATAAAAATACCTAGATCTAAGGATTATGGGGAAGATTAAATGAGACAAAAATTTTAGAGTGCCAAACATAGGAATATATTCTTTAATTTAAGAAACCTATGTGAGGTTAACATATAATAGATATCCAGTAAATGTGAGTTCTCTTAATGCCTATCAGCCATTGATAAAAATGTTGAAGGTGCTGAAGCTACCACTGACCCTTTTGGAATGTGTGTAGAGGTCTTCTTTGGGTTACATTTCTTCAGACAACTAAAGGCCTTGCTGAATTCAGGATACACTTATACCAGTTGCCAGTGTAATAATCATATCAAAAAAAGATAATTCAATTAGGTTGCCTGGTTTGTTCTTAAAGTACTCATTCTGGTTCTTAATGATTACCTTCCTTTCAAAACTCCAAAATTTTTCTTCATTTAGCAAACCTTTCCAGATCTTTCCAGTAGTTAATGTCAGATTTTACCTGATTTTTAGCACCTTTATATTTAAAAAATCAAGGCATTTGCTCATTCAGTCTTATAATACTTTTCCTGTTCTCAGTGATTTAAAAGATTTCAGATAATGAGGGAAACCAAGATGGCGGCATAGGTTAACGCCGGAGATTGCTGCCTCAAACAACCAATCAAAAATACAACTAAAAGACGGAACGGACATCATTCAGAACCATAGGAAGGCTGGCTGAGTGGAAATTCTACAACTAGGAGGAAAGAGAATATCATACCCAGACTCAGAGGAGGCGCAGTGCTGAAGTGAAATACTAAGGTGCGGAGTATGTGCGGAGCGGGCTGGCGGCGGAGGGCGTGGTTGTTGTTTTCAATCGGGAGGGAGTTTCAGACTCTGAGCTCCAGATCCGGGCTAGTCTCTAGGGACCCAGACTCAAACGGGAGAAGCGGGACTGTCTGGCATAGGTCGGAACTCGAGGGCAGCTTTCTCTCCGAGGTTTGCAGCGGTTGCTGGGACTCTGTGAGGCAGAGCCCCTAGGGACGCAACTGAGAGCAGCCATAACTGCTCGCTCCGGCCCGCCCTGTAGATCCCCAGGGACCCGCCCAGCCCAAGCCCTGCACAGAGCCATTTGCTGGATAGCCTCAGGCAAACGCTAGATTAGCACCGCCCTAGAGATCCAGCACAGAAGCTCTCCCACTGCAGACACAGCTGACTCTCATAGCCAGTTGGCCTGGAGGTCAAATCACCCCCAGTATTGCCTACAACAATCAAGGCTTAACTACAACAAGACTGTGCACAAAGACCACAAGGGGGTGCACCAAGAAAGCATAAAAAATGTGGAGACAAACATGACAGAAATGGAGGATATAGAGCTAAAAACTGTAATTTTAAGGTCTTTCAATAATTTTCTAGAAACTGCTGATAAATGTAGTGAGATCCTCAAGAAATCTAATGAGACCCTCGATGTTGTGATAAAGAACCAACTAGAAATTAAGCATACACTGACTGAAATAAAGAATACTATACAGACTCCCAACAGCAGACCAGAGGAGCGCAAGAATCAAGTCAAAGATTCAAAACGCGAAGAAGCAAAAAACACCCAACCGGAAAAGCAAAATGAAAAAAGAATCCGAAAATACGAAGATAGTGTAAGGAGCCTCTGGGACAGCTTCAAGCGTACCAACATCAGAATTATAGGGGTGCCAGAAGATGAGAAAGAGCAAGATATTGAAAACCTATTTGAAGAAATCATGACAGAAAACTTCCCCTACCTGGTGAAAGAAATAGACGTACAACTCCAGGAAGCGCAGAGAACCCCAAACAAACAGAATCCAAAGAGGACCACACCAAGACACATCATAATTAAAATGCCAAGAGCAAAAGACAAAGAGAGAATCTTAAAAGCAGCAAGAGAAAGAAACTCAGTTACCTACAAGGGAATACCCATACGACTGTCAGATGATTTCTCAACAGAAACTTTGCAGGCCAGAAGGGAATGGCAAGAAATATTCAAAGTGATGAATGCCAAGAACCTACAACCAAGATTACTTTTATCCAGCAAAGCTATCATTCAGAACTGAAGGTCAGACAAAGAGCTTCACAGATAAGGAAAAGCTAAAGGGGTTCATCACCACCAAACCAGTATTATATGAAATGCTGAAAGGTATCCTTTAAGAAGAGGAAGAAGAAGAAAAAGGTAAAGATACAAATTATGAACAACAAACATGCATCTATCAACAAGTGAATCTAAGAATCAAGTGAACAAATAATCTGGTGATCATAATAGAATCAGGGACATAGAAAGGGAATGGACTGACTATTCTTGGGGGGGAAAGGGGTGTGGGAGATGCGGGAAGAGACTGGACAAAAATCATGCACCTATGGATGAGGACAGTGGGTGGGGAGTGAGGGCGGAGGGTGAGGCGGGAACTGGGGGAAGGGGAGTTATGGGGGGAAAAAAGAGGAACAAATGTAATAATCTGAACAATAAAGATTTAATTAAAAAAATTTTAGTTATACAAAATAACGATTTTCTTTAAATTTTCTAATAAACTTGGATTACCAAATGAAAAAAATAAATAAAAAAAATAAAAGATTTCAGATAATGGTTCTGCAATTACCTCCATTAGTTCTTTCAGAACCTGTTTTGGTTTGCAGAAACTTCTCTGACATATATGCCACCCTTGCCAATGTATAATGTAAACAGTGAAGTGTCCAAAGATCCTGCTCTCCGTTGCCCATGGAATAATCTCTATTGACAGTTCGCTTGAATTAATACATATTATTTGAATACTAGAGGCATGGTGCACAAAAATTTGTGCACTGGGTCGGGGGGTGGGAATCCCTCAGCCCGGCCTGTGCCCATTCACAGTCCAGGACCCCTTGGGGGATGTCCACCTGTCGACTTAGGCCCACTTCCCCGGGGATCAGGCCTAAGCTTGCAGTCAGACATCCTTCTGGCAGCCAGGGAGCCCTCGGGGGATGTCCGACTAAAGGCTTAGGCCCTCAAGGGGTCAGGTCTAAACCATTAGTTGGACATTCTTAGTGCTGCCACAGAGGTGGGAGAGGCTCCTGCCACCACCTCTGCGCTGGCGAGCCATGAGCCAGCTCTGGCTGAGTGGCACTTCCCATATGGAAGTGCACTCACCACCAGGGGGCAGCTTCTGCCCCTGGTGGCCAGTGCGCATCATAGCAACCAGTCATTCTGCCGTTCAGTCAATGTGCATATTAGCCTTTTATTATTATCATATAGGATGTCCCTATTTCCCCCCTTTTGTCCCCTCTACCCAGCTCTTGCCCCCCACTTCTCTCTGGCCATCACCATACTGTTGTCTGTGTCCATGGGTTGTGCATATATTTTCTTTGGCTAATCCCTTCTTTAAATTCACTTCTTTAAATTTTTATTTTCAGATAAGTGCTTATAACTGCACTATTATATATTTTCTATTATATCATTTAGAATTAAGATATTTTTTAATTGAACCCTTGTAAATTTTAGCACAATATAATAAACTAGGGGCCCGGTGCACGAAATTCGTGCACTGGGTGTGTGGAGGGGGGCAGGGGGGAGTGTCCCTCAGCCCAGCCTGCCCCCTCTCACATACTGGGAAGCCCTCAGGCGTTGACCCCCATCACCCTCCAATCGCAGGATCAGCCCCTTGCCCAGGCCGGACGCCTCTGGCCTAGGCGTCCGGCCTGGGCAGCGGGGACCCACAGCGGCAGCGGCCCCACGATCGTGGGCTTCGCTTTAGGCCCAGGCAAGGGACCCCTAGCTCCTGGGACTGCCAGCTTCGACCGTGCCCAGCTCCCGTCGCTGGCTCCAACCCTACTTCCTGCTATAACTGGCCAGGGTGGCAAAGGCGCCTGATTCTCCATTCATGGCTGGGGGGCAGGGCAAAGGCGGCCCCAGGGCCGCCTTTGCCCTGCCCCCCAGCTCTTAGCCCCCCCTGGGTTTCCGATCACTGTCAGTGGCAGGGGGCTTCTTCCTGCTTTCCCTTTCGCCTCCCTGCATTGTGCCTACATATGCAAATTAACCGCTATCTTGTTGGCAGTTAACTGCCAATCTTAGTTGGCAGTTAATTTGCATATAGCCCTGATTAGCCAATGAAAAGGGTATCGTCGTACGCCAATTACCATTTTTCTCTTTTATTAGTATAGATTGTGCTAGAAGCAATTAGGAGATTTTTCATGTAATGCAGATACATTTCAATTAATATTTTATTAATTTTTAATTTTTTAATATTTTAATTTGAAATAATCTCATACATGTAAAAAAAACTATAGAATACTAAAGCATATTATATGTACCCTTCACCCAATTTTTTAGGTGTTAATAATTTAAACATAACCATTATACAACTAACAAAATTTGGAATATATTTTTCTTATAATCTCTTTAATGTTACTTAATCCATTTACTTTGTTTTTGTTAATCTTCACCCAAGGATATTTTTCTTTTGAATTTTAGAGAGAGTGAAGGAAAAGGGAGAGACACATTGATTGGTTGCCTCCTGCACATGCTTTGATAGGGACTGGGGATCAAGCCAGCAACTGAGGTACATGCCCTTGACTGGAATCGAACCTGGGACCCTTCAGTCCACGGGCTAATGCTCTATCCATTGAGCAAAGCAGGCTGCAGCCTAATTCATTTACTTTTAATGTATATGTGCCTTTATATTTAAGGTGGGTTTTGTTTTTGATTCACCCTCATAATCTGTCTTTTAATTGGTGCATTTATGACACTGACTTTCAGAGTGCTTGCTGATAGAGTTACTGCCATATCAGGCGGCTTCTGGGGCGGGGCTGCCTTGCCGCCGGGGACCCGCCAATCATGTCCAAGGGTGGCAAGGCGGGCCAGCTCCTGGGAGCTTCTGGGGCAGGGCTGTCCTGGATGGCGGCGCGCTGGCGGCTCGCGCTATCCTGCCCTGCCTGCAGTATGCAAATTAGCCGCCATCTTTTTTGTGGCTAATTTGCATATCACGCTGATTAGCCAATGGGAGGCGTAGTGAAGGAACGGTCAATTACCATGTTTGTCTATTATTAGATAGGATAGGATATACATATAAGTATAAAAATTTATATCAAAATCGAGTCACATATTGTTCTGCCAGTTGCTTTTTTTTCTTTCATAATTGAGATTTTATTGTTTTGAGGATCAGTACACAGACATTTCAATTTGTACACAATTCTTAACATTCATACCAAAAATGTAAAGTCATGTAGTTGTAATTCTTTTCTAAACAGTTATTCCAGTGACTTTCCAGCTTAAAATTTAGAGGCTAACTTTCCTTAATAAAGTATCAAGTACCAATATCTTCAAATGTTGATACGCTGTTACATCAAATTCCCACTAATTTAATAGCATATATACTACATAATCAAATTTTCAATCTTTCACAGCACATTGACAAAGTTACTAGGAAATCTGGACTACTACCCCAAAGATGTTTCAGATGCACAAAATTTTGACAGGGGGAGCCAAGATCAAGTAGTGGTTTTCTTTAGGAAACAATTCTACCAGAAACATGTGAATAGAAGTAATTTAAAATGTTCAAGACATAGCAAACGCATGACTGACTCCAAATTGCCATTTAGTATGCTTTGTATTATAGGATGTAAAAACTACCCCCATCTATGGAATGTTAAGCTGACACCCAAGACAATCAAAGTCTCCCATAGTCAATATCCCACTATTTTCTGGTTGTACCAAAAAATAAACAACTAGCACATGATTTCACCTCTTTTAAAAGAGCATTTACACTTTAAACAATGGGATGAGGTGGAATTCCCTCCTTCTTAAAGATGTTTCTAGTGCTACTAAAAAACTTGCATTTACAAAATAGTTGATAAAAATATTCCCCTGGATTGTACAAGAAGGGAGAGAGGGACCACCGATAAGACCTGGTATATGACATCAGTCAGACTTGGCTTCTTTTTCTCCTGCTTCATCTGAGGTGGGACTCTCCTCGTTTTCAGTTTCTCCGTTTTCCGCAGGTAGATCTTCAGGTTCCTGGTTCCGCCTGCTTTCCCTTTGCTCCCCTTTCGTTTGCACTTTTTTGCCTGCAGACTTACCCTTTCCTGCCGCCTTTTTGGGCTTCGCTTCCACTTTTGCAGGAGCGGGTTTGGCTGGCAACCTGGCCGACCTCCTCTTCGGCTCCTCTTTGGCGGCCCCCTCCGCAGAGCTGACCTTCCTCTTTGGCATCGTGGCGGCGGGCCCGGCGCCTGCGGGTGCCTGAGGGCCGTGGCGCGCCTAGTGGCTTGGTAAACCTGGGCTTCCTGGCCGCTGCCGCGTCTCCCACCGCCCAGGCTGCTCAGCCCCGCGATGGGGCAGTGGGAGAACCCTGCCAGTTGCTTTTTAATTTTTTGCTTTTTTTTAATAAAAAAAATAGACTATATTTTAGAACAGTTTTAGGTTCACAGCAGAATTGAACATAGAGATTTCTTACATACACCTGTGCCCACACATGATTATAACTCCTATCAATTACTTTTGTTCCTCTATTTGCAGTAGACATCGCAGGGGACTTACATATTATTTTTAGAAAATGATGCTACTCATATCATACTACTCACTAGGTCTTCTCTTCAGTCCCAATGAACATTTCCAAGCATAGCCAATTTGCTGTTCCAATTACTTGCTAGATGAACCCAGGCAATAGATCCTCTTCCACCTGTTAAGTAGAGAGGTAGAAGATTGCCATCACTGTCAAAGAACAGTTCAGATATTTAGTAAGATGTCTGTATGCAAGTGCTTTTATACATGAGGGAGATTGTTATTACACTGTTGTCAATGCACAAAGGCAAAACCAGATTTATAAAAGAGATGGAAGGAAATAAAGTATACAGATTAGGAAAAATAAGGTGTGTTTTTTTTAATTTTTATTAAGCTGATTAGCTGGGGGCAAAGTATGGGAAGGCCAATATCGAGTATGTTGGCTGGGTCATCATGGACACCAATTTCAGGTATTAGTGGATTTTCTATAAAGCCTTTGGAGTTTGGCTTTGAAGCAAGCATGACAGAGCTGTCTAATGTCGCCCCACGTGCCATTAGTATCACCACTTCAGGCAAGCCAGGTTAGTACCAATAGTTTCACTCATCAGAATTTCTCATTTCCCCTCTTTGGTCAAAATTAGCGCCTAAAGGAATGGATTCGGTCATGAGGTTTCATCCCCTTTTTGAAAAAATGTCATCAGTTGGATGTTGATGGGATAATGGCCATATAACATTCAATCATTCAGATATTTAATTAACCGTGGAAGCAGGCAACAAGTATGAGAATAATCACAATCTCTAACAAACATTTGGCACCTTATTTTTATCCAGGTTTTAGTCATGCTTTCATACATTTATGTGATAAGTATGAGAAGACCATTTGATTACATGAGTAGTTTAGAATGTACATATTGAGGAACTAGAAGGTAAACATTACAAATTTCTGTCAAAATTTAGTTGACCTAATTATGGATGACAAATACCTTGGGAGTAAATAAGTCATAAAACATGATCATATGAGCCCTGGCCAGTGTGGTTCAGTTGGTTGGTTGTCATTCCATGCGCTGGGAGATTGCTGGTTTGATTCCTGGTCAGGGGACATTGCCTGAGTTGTGGGCTCGAACCCAGTAGGAGGCATGTAGGAGGCAGCAGATTGATGTTCTGCTCTCACATTGATGTTTCTCTCTCTCCCTCTCCTTTCCTGTGTCTCTAAAAATCAATTTTAAAATCTTAAAAACAAATAAAAGTCCCAAAAAACATAATCATATGAGAAAGTAATTGGACCACTGCTTGCTGTATGCTTTTGTCTTTCTTGATGTTCATTGGGTTCATTTAGAGACTTTAGTATGCTAATCAAAAAAGCTGACCCCTGTCTGTTATGGATTTTGTTCCTGTCTGTTTTAAGACTCCCCTAAGATACTGTCCTTTATTAAAGTCAAAAGTTCCTATAGAGACCTACTGTATATTTTCATCATTCCCTGGTATAAGAATTCCATTTTGCAGATATTTACAACAAACGGGTAAACATGAAAAAAACCTAGATGTTTAGAGGGAGGAAGAAGGCTCTGATATTTAGAATAATAGGAACCCATATGGGTGCACATACAAAGCAAATGTACACAGTGCATTCTATCGCTGGTCAGAAGCACATGGTATTAACTTCTCAAACTTGTTATTATAAATACCAGGAAATACCAGAATCTTCAAGACAAACAGACAAAAACAAACAAGGTTAACAAACTAGTTTTTCCTGGTATCTGCCATCTGCCAACGAATGGATTTTCATTGAAAGCCACCTGAAAACTTTAGACAATTAAAAAAAGAAAGAAGGAAGAAAGAAGAAAGAAAGAAAGAAAGAAAGAAAGAAAGAAAGAAAGAAAGAAAGAAAGAAAGAAAGAAAGAAAGAAAGAAAGAAAGAAAGAAAGAAAGCCACCTGGCAGAAATCACCACCAATGGTCAGAGAACCAAAATCCTACATCACTGACGCCAGAGGGGAAGAATATTGAATAAATGCAAATCTGAAAAATGACTTGGCTTGTAAGAGCCAAAAACTTAATCACTATCTGTACCACTTACCAGATGAGCCAGGGAAGGTGAGCTGTGGACCTGCGGGATCTAAGCTGGGACAAGGTGCACCTTCATGCTGCATACTTTGATGGTAAGTCTTAGGTGGGAAAATTCTTTTTTTTTTTTTAATATATTTTATTGATTTCTTACAGAGAGAAAGGGAGAGAGAGAGAGAGAGAGAGAGAGAGAGAGAGAGAGAGAGAGAGAGAGAGAGTTAGAAACATCGATGAGAGAGAAACATCGGTCAGCTGCCTCCTGCACACCCCCCACTGGGAATGTGCGCAACCCAGGTACATGCCCTTGACCGGAATCAAACCTGGGACCTTTCAGTCCGCAGGCGGACGCTCTATCCACTGAGCCAAACCGGTTTCGGCAGTGGGAAAATTCTTGATAAAATTCTCTGGGTTGTTGTGGAGATATCAACCCCTTCTGCCCGCTGCTTCCCTTAGCCATTCCAAGGATGAACGGGCTGCCTTACTCTCTGTGAAGGTGGAATTGCATGGGCGGGGTTTCTGTGAGCTGTTTTTAAGTCTTCCAGAGGTGAAAGCTTCGAGGGCATAGGGAGTTTTCTCTCAGTTCTCCTAACTGTTCCCTCCCATTTTGTAGTATGAATCTCAGCAGTTGGTGAAGACCAGTGTGACAAAGAGTTGGGGACAGTGCAGTGTGACTATTTCTGGGGCTCTTTTAGATGCCAGCCCCACACATGGCCCTGAAAGGTTCGTTAGCAGTTAGGCTGGTTTCTCCTGAGCCACTTGTGGTAGGCTTCTCCTGCTGCTCCAGTTCAGGCAGAGGTGAAAGATGCTCTGGCTCTCTTCTCTCTTAGAAGGTCTTGTCACTTCTGGAGTTTAGTTTAGGGGTTGGCAAACTTATTCTTTAAAGGTCATATAGTAAATATGTGGGGCTTTGTGGGCCAAGAGTCCAATTGAAGAGTCCTTATGGACAGACTGTTCATGTTGAGTTTTATAGTTAAAAAATGTAAAAACAAGGGTCAGTTGAAAACAGGGGTCAAACTGGACTTGGCTTATGGGCCAAATCACCCCCCGCTTTGCCTCATTTAGGATTCTTTCTGTCTTCACTGATGGATTTTTAAACGTTTATAATTGTCATCTTTCCAGCTTGCTTCTGTTGGTATGATCAGAGGTCTGTACCAAAGCCAGTGAACTCTGATCCTGCCTTTATCCTAAATCATTTTAACCCTGTTTTAGGCACACAGAAAAGGGTGGAAGTCCATCTATGGGACAATAACTGAATAAATGTCCTAATAACATTTATATATCTTTCAATATTAATAACCCAGAACATAGCCACTGGTACTAGTGGTAAATATTTTTATTATTTGTGAATTTAAGATAACCAGAGGTATTAAGTGTACATTACTTAATACTTGGGCCAGGTATTAAGTATACATTAGAATATATGTGTATGTATGTGTACATTAAAATATCGCCGAACCGGTTTGGCTCAGTGGATAGAGCGTCAGCCTGCGGACTCAAGGGTCCCGGGTTCGATTCCGGTCGGGGGCATGTACCTTGGTTGCGGGCACATCCCCAGTGGGGGGCGTGCAGGAGGCAGCTGATCGATGTTTCTCTCTCATCGATGTTTCTGACTCTCTGTCCCTCTCCCTTCTTCTCTGTAAAAAATCAATAAAATATATTTTTAAAAAAAAAATATATATATGTTATTTTCTTGTTAATCTCTGTAGATACTACAGTCTGTATATACCCACAGAACACAGAAGTGGCTTTTTTGTTTGTGTTGACAACCAAAATGGTTTCACACGATCCTCCAAATGATGGTGTTTGCCCTTTCATATGTTGGCAGCAAGTGTACTGCTAGTTTAGGATGTCCTGATTTTATTTTATTTTTTAAATATATTTTATTGGTTTTTTTACAGAGAGGAAGGGAGAGGGAGAAGGATTTAGAAACATTGATGAGAGAGAAACATCAATCAGCTGCCTCCTGCACACTCCCTAATGGGAATGTGCCCACAACCAAGGTACATGCCCTTGACTGGAATCGAACCTGGGACCCTTGAGTCCGTAGGCCAATGCTCGATCCACTGAGCCAAACCGGTTAGGGCTGGATGTCCTGATTTTAAAAGAATACTTGCTTTACTAGGGGAAGAGAGCAAGGAGGAGTTGTTTCCTAATGGGTATTGAATTTCAGTTTTGCAAGATGAAAAAGTTCTGGAGATTGGTTACACAGCAATGTGAATATATTTAGTACTACTGAACTGTACACTTAGAAATGGTTAGGATGGTAAATTTTGTGTCATTGTGTTTTTTACCACAATACAAAAATTTGCTTTAAAAATATATTATTACATATATAATACCTGATAATTATGGAAAAATCAGAAAATACAGGCAAGCAAACATAAAAATCACCCATGATCCTACAGCTAAGGTTAACATTTTTTTGCGTAAATGCATAAATTCCATATGCATATGCTATTTTGTAACCTTTTTCAGCGTTTACATGAAGTTCTATGTTCTTAATTAAAAACCCAGAGGAGTAGGATATTTCAGACTTCTATGAACTCTAAGGCCTTAAACAGAAGTGAAACTGCACGAGTAGGGGTGCATACCCGCCACTGATGCTTCTTTCTTTATATCATGTGTCCTCTGGAGAAGTCAAGTCTTCTCCACTCCTGATCCATCAGTCAGCTCTGCTAACATCTTTCAGTAGTTCCTTTTATTTTTTAATGTATTTTTATTGATTTTAGAGAGGAAGGGAGAGAGAGCAAGAGATAGAAGCATCAGTGATGAGAGAGAAGCATTGATCAGCTGCATCCTGCACACCCCACACTGGGGTTGAGCCAGCAACCCCGGGCATGTGCCCTGATTGGGAATGGAACCGTGACCCCCTGATTCGTAGGTCGACGCTCAACCACTGAGTCACGCCGGCTGGGCAGTAGTTCCTTTTGCATATGCCCACACCCACAGAGGCTTCTGGTGCTTGTGTGAACTGGTGAATCTGTGTTCCCGGGTCCCCTCGGTCACATGTCTATCCACTTGGATCATGTAAACATACCTCCAAGCAAGGTTAACGATTAAATTGTTGGGATGAAAGGTCAGGAGAATTGCCTTGAGTTGTAACATCAGAATGGGAGATGACACATCACTACTCACCTTCCACCTTATTTGAGAAAAAGAGTGAATAAGAAACAGCAGTGATCCACGAGTCTTCATTTCAAAAGAGCTCCAGGAATCATGCTGGAGAAGTTCTGCAACTCTACTTTTTGGGTAAGAAATTACATTTATTTTCCTCTCAAACCAGAACAAGCAATAGATTAGCCTAGAGTGGCCACAAGGCAGAACCAGAAAAGTTAGATATGCAGTTGGTCTAAAGCTCAGGGTATTTTTTTTTAAATAAAAGAATGTCATAATATCTCCAGAGGATATTCTATGTGGGAGAAGTAATATATTTACTTATTTATTTTTAAATTAAAAAAAATACTTTTTAAAAATTCATTTCAGAGAGGAAGGGAGAGGGAGAGAGAGATAGAAACATCAATGATGAGAGAGAATCATTGATCGGATGCCTTCTGCACACCCCACACTGGGGACAGAGCCTGCAACCCAGGCATGTGCCCTGACCAGGAATCGAACTGTGACCTCCTGGTTCATAGGTCGATGCTCAATCACTGAGCAACATCATTTGGGGAGTAATATATTTATTTTATAACATATGTTTATTGTATCCCAGACTCTTTTCTTGGACAAGCTATCTTCAAAATTGCCTCTCTAAAGAGAAATAGGGAAATGGCTTCTAATTTCGTCAATATTAAGAGTAGGAATTGTGTAATTTGTGGGGTAGGAGGTCCATGACTGAGTCCTGTTGAGATATGCCGGTGATGAAACAATAATGCTATGAACTAGAGTAACTGGCAATTAGTGATGTGGACTGGAAGTTGAAGATAAGAATGCAAATCTGGGTATTATGAGCACTGAGACAATTTTTTGAAATATTAGAGCAGAGAATTTTGAGATAAACAGTGTGAGCAACAAAAACAAATGGTTTAATGGAAGAGGGAATGAGAAGGGACCTTGGGTTTAGTGATATTAAGAAAATGTGGTCTACAAACTCCTAGCATCATCATCAGAATTACCTAGAATGTTAAAGTAGTTTAAATATCTTAGCTAAGTCTTCTTGATTCTAAAGTTAGGTAACCTTATGGAGAGATAAGAAGAGCAGAAGTGAGATAGCAGAGCACCTGGGCAGCACTTCCCAGTCTTAGAAAGAACGTGGGCCCCAAGACCAGAAACCATATACCTCAGGAAGGTGGGGCGTAATAGCCAACCCTTGAGAATTCTTTCTAAGAGTTATCTGGCAGATCATCTTGATCAGGGCACCTTACCCTTTTCTTTAGAGAATCTGTTCAAACAGCCATACAAAACAACTCAAAAATATTTATTGGGAGAGAAAAATCTATTCTCACATGACTCAAATATAAGAACTAGCTCCCCCCCACCCTCAACTCACAAGACACTTCTCATTATTGCAGAATGCAAAGACCAGTACAGAACTTGCTGGGAATAAGCCTTCTGTTCAACAGTTTTATTGTGCTTCTGTCCTGATGCCCCCTGGGCTTCTGACATAAGCCCTTGGGCTCTGACAGAAGCTCTCTGGAGTCTAAATGTCATAGCATGACTAAGCATTCTGCCTGCCTGCATATTTGAGTGTCTGACAGTGAGTTCATTCGGTGCTAAAGACTAGAATAAGAAAAAGTTTTTATATCCCAAGGAACTATTCTCCCCATTTGGAATGGAGAAAGGCCCCTCTTCTTCCCACAACTTGGCAAATGCATTGGCGAAGTTTACTCAATGACTGGTGGGAAAATTCACTGAGAATCACAGGAAGAAAGGTCTTTAAAGGTTGCATTGGCCAAGAAAGTCACTAAATCTCATTAAATTGTGAATTTGTATCAATGGAGATGAATAGAAAAATACAGCACAAGGGTCAGGCTGGATGTAGATACATAACTTAGTTAAAATTGTTTGGAAACGGGTTGGGGTGGGGGGTATGGGCTAGGGCTGGTCTTCCGTCTTCAAACTCATGTAACCAACAATCCTTACATTTTGGTCCCCCAGAATTCCTCATTGCTGGATAGCCCGGAGGCGGACCTGCCACTTTGCTTTGAGCAAACTGTTCTGGTATGGATTCCCTTGGGCTTCCTTTGGCTCCTGGCCCCTTGGCAACTTCTCCATGTGTACAGATCCAGGAACAAGAAATCTTCTATAACCAAACTCTACCTTTCGAAGCAGGTATGGAACCCAAGTATTTTCTAACTAATTCCTTGGTGCACCATAGACACATTTTCTTGGTGGTTTAAGTGTCTCCTTCCCTGTCTTTAACCAGCCTTCCCAGGTGCTGTTGACTCAGGTAGAGACATGTTCTGTGAGCGTCCCTCTCTCCCCCTGCCTTATGCCTCCCTGGTCCCTTGCTATATTGCTTATTTAAGGCGATTTTGAATTTTGCAAAAGAATAGTGTCTTAGAAATCTTCTGGGGAGCGGACACCCTGAACACCAATAGTGGGCACCAAATCAGTAAAATATGTAGTTATTGTCTTTTTAGTATTTGAGAAGGGAACATGGGACTTCCTATCTTTAGGCTGTTTTATAGCAGGAGACTGTAATTCAGTTGGCACCTACAATGAGGTGAAAATGAACTATATGATGTGGCCTCTGTCCTCTCGATTCAGGCAATCCAGCCATCATCGCTCATCTCCCCAAACTTGGATCTGAAATAGGGCTTTCATTCTCCCAGTCTTCCATACATCTAGATGATCACTCACAGAGAGGGAGGAAGGGTGAGTGCTTACAGTGACATGCCTGAGTAGGGAAATAATGGAAAGGACAGGGCAGGCAGGAGAGAGCCCGGGAAGAATGAGGGAGGAGCCCCTCAGGAGCCAGCTGCACTGATGAATGCAGGGAGTTTCTTGTGGGAAATGAAAGACCCTCAGTGGAGGTTGCTACCTCAGAAAACCCACCATCTTTTCACTGGTTTCCCCCCTATCCATCCTGATCTTTCAGCGGGGTTTTAGAAAGGCAAATTAGACTCGGAGTGCTATGAGCATGCACACCAATGATCTCAGGCTACCTGCAGTCTAAAAAGAAGAAAAAAGGAACTTGGCCAAAGGAAGTGGGATTTGCACTGATGCTCTGAGATGGGGCTGGTGGGAGTTTTGGAGGGATCTGGATAGGAAAAGAACAGTGTCTGGGAGCCTGGGGCAGGGTCACGGTCTGCCCTGTTGTTTTGAGTGCTCAGCATAGGAACGAGCACTCAGGGGGCATTTGTTGGGTGTTGGTATTAAATGCACTGTAGAGGCAAGAGAGCTTTAGACTCTGAACATCAAACAACATGCTTCAATACTCTCGGGAATGACTCAGCTTTTGGCCAGAGCCAGCTTTTTGGTCATGAGCAAGGGCGCATTCCGAAAGGGGTCATCACATGCCTGTCTCTTTCTGTAATGCCAGGTGTATGAGGGGAAACCTCCCCAGTAAGCCAACAGAGTCAGAAGCAGGTTGCACACAGAGAGGGGGGAACTGACAGGGTACAAGCCATCAGAGCCAGCGCTGGTGGGAAGTATCTGTCACTGACGGCATCTGCAGGCGTCGGTCTCAAGCCAGGTGGCACCAAGTGCGGCCCATGGCACAGCCAAGCTCCGTTATTGGGTGGGGCAGTTGGAGCCCTGAGTTCTTGTAGCCCACCACGGGTGGTAGCTCCTCTCATATTGGTGTCCAGATGGAGCCCTTATCCAAGAGTCCAGACTTGTGCTTTGGGCTCCTCCTGAAGGTGTTCCCATTACACCAATTGCCTCAGTCTTGGCGTAGCACTTGAGGTAACTGTCATGGCTGGCCATGACTCCCTGTTGGATTGTCAAAGGTGTCCAAAACGTTTGCTCTGCTCTTGCTCTATGCTGTCAGTCAAGTTAGGGGGATTCTGCCATTTTCTGGAGTATCTAAGGAAAGCCTGGGTAGTGAGTAAATCGGTATCCCATCCTAATGATAGCTTTTAATTAACGTTTTAAAAAACAACTTTCTTGAGATATAATTCACATTACCATATAATTCTCCCATTTAAATACAATTCTATTTTTTAAGTATATCACAGATAGGTGCAATCATCACCACAGTCAATTTTAGAACATTTTCATTCTCTCAAAAAGAAACCCCCTATCTCCTTGTCCCCCTTAGCTCTAAGTAATGGCTAATCTACTTTCTGTCTCTAGTTTAGACATCCTCCTATATAATAAAGAGGTAATATGCAAATTAACCCTCATACCCTCACAAGATGGCTGCCTATGACCAGGCCGGCAGGAGGGTTAGTGAGGGACGACCAAACCACTAAACAGCAGGCTGTGTGGGGTGACCAGGTCAGCGCGGGCGGGGGGGGGAGAGGGGGCAGTTAGGGGCAGCCAGGCTGGCAGAGGGGGGAAGTTGGGGGCAACAAGGCTGGCAGGGGGGGGGCAGTTGGGAGCGATTAGGCTGGCAGGGGGGGGCAATGAGAGGTGACTAGGCCAGCAGGGGGGGGCAGTTAGGTGTGACCAGGCTGGCAGGGAGAGGCAGTTAGGGGCAACCAGAGCAGTAGAGGAAGGTAGTTGGGGGTGGCCAGGCCGGCGGGGGGGGGGGGGGGAGCAGTTAGGAGCGACCAGGCTGGCAGAAAGGGGGCAGTTGGGGGCGACCTGGCCAGCAGCGGAGGGCAATTAGGGGCAACCAGGCAGGAAGGCAGGTGAGTGATTAGGAGCCAACAGTCCAGGATTGTGAGAGGGATGTCCGACTGACGGTTTCAGACATCCCCCTAGGGATCCCGGAGTGGAGAGTGTGCAGGCTAGGCTGAGGAGACCCACCCAGGCATGAATTTTGTGCCCCAGGCCTCTAGTTTCATCTAAATGGAATCCTATGAGGTCTTTTATGATTGGCTTCTTTTACTTGCCTAGGTTTTCACGGTTCATCTATGTGGTAGCATTTATCAGCACTTCATTCCCTTTTATGGCTGAATAATAGTTCACTGTTTGAATATATCACATTTTGTTTAACTTTTATAAACACAAATCTCTATGGAGAAAGAGAAAAGCAATATATTTGCTTTTTTCCCCCTGTAGCAAATAATCCACTTGCCCTTGCTTATGGTCTTAGGAGCTCCATTTATAATTTATACTTTACTTTTTTTGTCCTCTATTTTGAGGGTGAAGACACAGATTAGCTTTCTCTTAAAGTTTTCAAAATAATTGGTTTTTCTCTGAAAAAAGTCAAAGTATAATTCCTCACAAAATAAAACTTCTCTTCTACAAGTATCTTCTTAACTCACTCCTCAACTTGATTTTATTTTTCTGCTTCTTTTTCTATCTACCTTTGGGCTTTTGTTCCTCTCCCACTTTCCTGAATAGCTGTTACTGCCATTCTTGTTTAGTCATGAGTGCAGTGTTTTGCCGGGGTCCAACCCCAGCAGGTCCAGGGGTCCCCAAAGGTGTAGACGGAGTCGGCGAAGAAGGAAGGACACAGAGACAGTGTTCAGTTGATCAGCAGCCTAGCCAGGATCTCCAGCCAGGATCTCCAGCCAAGTTCTGGTCTGGATCTCCAGAGAGGTTCTGCTTAGGATCTCCAGCCAGGTTCTGTCCAGGTTCTCCAGCCAGGTTCAGTCACCAGGTTCTAGTCAGGTTCTCTTGCCAATTTCTGTAGTCAGGTTCAGTCCAGGATCTTTTGCCATGTTCTCTCGCTAGGTTCTGTCTCTAGGTTCTGAGGCCAGTTTCTGTCCAGGATCTTCGGCCATGTTCTCTCCAGCGAAGTTCTTCTGTCTCTAGAGAACGTTCTGTGTAGGTTCTGTGCCTAGGTTCTGAGTGTAGGTTCTGTGTTCTGAGTTCTGTCTCTTTCTGTCTTGTTACATCTGTATTTATACCAGTTGATTCAATCCTATCAATCTCTATTACAAAGGTTAGGGCGTTTCTTATCTCCATTCCAGGGAGTAAAGATTATGTAGCTTAAGCATGATTGTTCGTAGTTAAAGTGATTAATTACCCGCCTGGCACTTAGTTGAGGGGTTTTATTCCCTCCCTAACTTCAGGGGAAAATCCCTACCTGGGGATTCAACCTTTCTCGGAGAGGTGACCTTGGTTAAAACACAGCGCCAAGAAGGTGAGCAAACATATTAAGAACCGTATGCCATATATGCCAGGTCCCTTGAAATAGCAAGGATGGACCGGCTCCCGGCAGTGTTTACCTCACCTGAAGTAAGTTCATTTGCTTGACCAAGCAGGTGAGAGACTCTGGAAATTTATTTGTTTAAAGGTGCATCCGTACTGGAAAGGACTTGATGCATAGTTAATTGAATGAATTGAATTACAAAATGAGTGAGTGAGTGAGTGAGTGAGTGAGTGAATGAATGATGTCATAGTTCTAGGAGAACAGAAGAGAAATCTGGTTCTGGTGGTTGTGAAAGTGCTGAGGTGTGAGGAAGATGTATAGCAAAAATGAACTTGTGTTGAGCCAATGAGACGTGGGAATCATCTTCAAGTATTTGCAAAAGTATAACACAGAAGATTGCATAGCTGGTGCTGAAAAGTTTCAGAGAGCAAGATCAAGGTAAGTGAGTGGAAGTTGTTCCAGGGAAGTCAACTTCGGCTAAATATACAAAATAACTTGCTAATAATAATAGCTGTCTGATAATAGAATGAACGGAAATATTGGAACTGAAGTTAGACATTTGTCTGCCAGGGAAGTGGTGGAAGTTGACATTCTCTGTAGTGGGTAAAAGATTCAACCAGAGTACCTTGTCATTCAGAAAGTGCTGGGAAAAGGAGGACTGAAGAGATGGAGAGATATTACATATGGCCAAACCATTCTCCTTCCTTTCTTAATACTAATGTGATTGTATCTCCTTAGGGAATTGAGTTTAGTAAACTCAAATTGAAGTTCCTCCAATAAATTAGAGATCAAGGGCAAAGACTATTAAGGACTTGGTAATCATTAAACTGCAAGATTTCCCTGATCCTAAATAAGCAAAGTGTGTATATGTTTCTGATTATAAAAATTATTGTAGAAAGTTTGGGAAATCGGAAGTTTGTCATCCTAAAAATCTATTGGTAATTGTATCACTCTGATATGCTCTTATTAACATTTTAGTATGTTTCCTTCCACTCTCTTAAAAAGAAAAGAAAAGAGTCTCTCACTGAATTGCATACTTTAAAATGGTTAAAATGGTTAATTTTCCACTACCTCCCAGTCCTATTGTCCAGGCCATTTAAAATTATTTTGATGGCTACCTCCATATCTGCAAATGATATATTTATACCTGTATTTCTTGATCTATCAAATATGTGTATATATTTCTGCTCTCATTGACCCAATTCTCAGCTTCCTTTTTCTTTCTTCCTCTTCCTCTCATTTTCTTAATTTTGTATGATTATTTTCAGTTCTTCTGTTGGTTACCTTTATACCTAAAAATGATCTGCCATCAATTTTAGACTCTACATCTTGATGCCTCTTGTGTAAAATGAGAGAATCAGGGCTCCCAAATTTCTTGGATCTAGAGAACATCCTCAAATAAAAATTTCAGAAAATGTAACAGTAGATAAAGTCTCTACGTCTTTGCTTTCTGAAAATGTTCATCTGAATATGGAACGCTAGGCTCACAAAAGATTTTTTTTTTTTCATTCTGAAGATGGCACTACATTGTTCTCCTGCATCCTGAGCTATCGAATTAGGACTTCCTCATTCCTTGTTATTCTCTCTAGAAGCTTTTGTCCTCTGTATTCATTTTTTAAAATATATATTTTTATTGATTTCAGAGAGGAAAGAAGAGAGAGAGAGAGAGAGAGAGAAACATCATTGATGAGAATCATTGATCGGCTGCCTCCTGCACGCCTCACACTGGGACTGAGCCTGCAACCCAGGCCTGTGCCCTGACTGGGAATCAAACCATGACCTCATGGTTCCTAGGTAGACGTTCAACCACTGAACCACGCCAGCCAGGCTCTCCTCTTTATTCTTGATGTCCTGAAATTTCATGAGAGGCTGTTTACGTTTGATGGGTTCTACACTCTCAACCTAAGTACTTTTGTTTTTACCTTACACTTTTAATATATTATATACTAACTTTCATATATTACCCTTTTCATTTTTCCCCTCCAATTTTGAAATTCTATTTCTCCCGGACTTTGTTTAGATCGCTGTTGGACTCTGAATTGACCATCCTTCTCAACTTGTCTCTTTTTAAATTTTCTTTTTAAAATTTCTTATTCTCTTTCTATGCTTTGAAAAATTTCTCCAATTGTTCTTCCTGTCATGCTAAAGAGCTTTTGTTTTAGTAATCACGATTTGACTTCTAAGAATTCTTCCTGCTTTTTGAGCGTACCTCTTAAGAAAGCAACAATACAAACCAACAGCCTATTAATGGATGCAGTATCTTCTCAAATCTCTCATAGGATATTAATTTTAAAATAATCATTCTTTTCTGTTCAGTTAATAATTCCTGTTTGTTTCATCCAAGAATCAGTTGTTCTGATTAATTATATTGGTTTTCTTCTTCAATAGTACTGGTTTTTCTCAACTTTCTGGTGGTTATTAGTGTTCTGTTTTTAAAAATATGTTTATATGTTAATGAACATATGTGGGTGGAGTAGGTTCCTCTGCCATTATATATGTCTGCTTCCCCATCTGGCCTCTTCCTGATGGGAGGACTGTCTTTGAGCTCTGAGACTTGGCTGACTATCTGGACTATGGGCTTCCCCCAAGAGCAGGATCTTGGGTGGTACCTTTTTACCCCTACTGTGTGCCCAATGAATTTACTCTGGATGAAGTTACTATGGGGCAACAATACCCCTTCTACCCATTGGGCCTTTTTCAGGGGAAGGATTTTGTTTCTTTAGAGAGTACTCCTGTTTTAGACTGTTTGAGGGTACGGGTGGTAAATAGAATTGTTGTCTGCAGATTTGCAGTGATGGGTTGGGGGTCAGGAAGAGGAGAAAGTGACTGGTGGAACTATACTAGTTCAGTACACGGAATTTCAATTAAGGCTGACTTCTGTCCTGTTTCCCATTCTTACTCACTGTCAGGGCTGACTACAGAGAACAGATTTATATTGGTTAAGACTCTCTCACCTGGAAGTCATACCTGCTGGTTTAAACAGTAAAGAATTTTTCTTATATAACAAACAGTCCAGAGGTAGTGTACTCCAGGATTTGTTAACATAGCAGCTCAACAACATCAACAGGTAGCTGATTGTCTTTATCTTTCTTCTGATTACTCAGCATATCAAGGCAATTGCCAAGCTAGCACATGACTGCAGGATGGTTGCAGCAGCTCGAGGCTTCACACCCATGTCAGTGTCCAGAGGCAGATAAAGAGGTCAGGTGTCCCTATGTGTCACTTCGACAAGTAGCTTTACTGAGATATAATCCACATACCATAAAAGACACCTCTTTAAATTGTGTAAATCAGAGGTTTTTTAGTATAGTCACCATCACCACTGTCCAAATTCCAGAATATTTTCATCGCTCCAAAATGAAACCCTGGGCCTATTAAGCAGTAGCACCCTGTTCTCCTCCTCCTCTCTGCCAGTCCCTGGCAATTCTAAATCTACTTTCTGTCTCTATGAATTTGTCTATCCAGGACATTTCTTATACTTGGAATTATGCAATACATAACCTCTAGTGCATAACCTCTCAATCTGTGGGTCGCGACCATCGGAAAACACATATAGCATATCAGATATTAACATTACGATTCGTAACAGTAGCAAAATTACAGTTAAGAAGTAGCAACGAAAATAATTTTATGGTTGGGGGTCACCACCACATGAGGAACTGTATTAAAGGGTTAGGTTGAGAACCACTGCCTAGTGTCTGATTTATTTTACTTAGCATAGGATTTTTCAAGGTTTTATACATGTTGTAGCATGAATCAGTACTTCATTTTTTTGAAAGTTTTTTTTTATTGTAGTAGAATACACATAAGGTAAAATTAACCACTTTAACCATTTTAAAGTATACAATTCAGTGGCATTAAATACATTCATAATGTTGTATAGTCATCGCTGCTATCTAATTCCAGGGCTTTTTCGTCACCTGAAATGGGAATCTTTTACCATTGAAACAGTTGTTTCTCATCCCCTCCTCCCCCTCCCCTGGCAACACAAATCGGCTTTTGGTCTCTCTAAATGCCCAGTCTGGATATTTCATATATAAATGCAATCATACAGTAGGTGGCCTTTTGTGTCTGTCTTCTTCCGTTTAGCATTATGTTTTCAAAGTTCATCCAGGTTGTAGCTTGTATCAGTATTTCATTCCTTTTTATGGCTGAACTAGAAGCTCGATGCACGGATTCGTGCACTTGTGGGGTCCCTCAGCTTGGCCTGTGCCCTCCCGCAATCCGGGACCCCTCGGTGGATGTAGTAGTGCGCAAAGTGGCATGCAGCTGGGAGGACCCCGAGCCCCTCTGGGCGCTGCGCCACTCCCGCTCATCCTGGCTTCGCTGCACCTGCCGCCACCGCCGCTGCTTGGTAGCACTGCTATGGAGGCGGGAGAGGCTCGCACCGCCACAGCTGGGCTCGCCAGCCTTGAGCCCGGCATCTGGCACCTATTGGTCAGCTGAGCGGCCCTCCCGCTGTGGGAGTGCACTGACCAGGGGGCAGCTCCTGCATTGAGTGTCTGCCCCCTAATGGTCAGTTCACGTCATAGCAACCAGTCAAACAGTCGACCGGTCGCTTAGGGTTTTGTGTGTGTGTGTGTGTGTGTGTGTGTGTGTGTGTGTGTGTGTGTGTGTGTATAATACCCTTGTATGGGTATACCGTATTTTATTTATCTAATCCTTGGTTGATGGATATTTGCATTGTTTCTAATTTTTTGCCTGTTTTAAATAATGATGTTAGGAACATTTGTGTACAAGTTTTTGGGTGGACATAGGTTTTCAATTTTCTTGGGTATATATTTAGGGATAGAATTGCTGACTCATTTGGTAAGTTTATGGAAACTCTATATTTTGAGGAACCAACAAACTGTTTGCCAAAGTGCCTCCACCGTGTTATATTCCTGCCAGCAATGTGTGACTTTCGAACAAGTAGCCCTTCCTTAACCTTTTCATTCCGTGGTCTCAGTCACCTGAAGTCAACCACAGTCTGAAAATAGTAAATGGAAAGTTTCAGAAATAAACAATTCATAAGTTTTAAATTGTGTGCTGTTCTGAGGAGTGTGGTGAAACCTCTTACCATCCAGCTGTTTCGCCTGGGATGGGGATCACTCCTTTGTCTCCATGCTGTATACACTACCCACCGTTAGTCCCTGAGTAGCCGTCTGGGCGATCAGATTGATTGTCTCAGCATTGGAGCACTTGTGGAAAGGAACCCTTGTTTTACTTAACAAAGGCACCAAGTGCAAGAATAGTGATGCTGGCAGTTCAGATCTGCCAAAGAGAAGCCATCAAGCTTATGTATATATATGAAAAAACATAGTGTATATAGTGTTCAGTACTATCTGCAGTTTTAGGCATCCACGGTGGGTCTTGGAACATATCCCCCTGAGGATAAGGGGGGACTACTATACTCATCCTCACCAATACTTGCTATTGTCACCTTTTTGATTGTCACTATCCTAGATGTGAAGTGGTATCTCATTGTGGTTTTGATTTACATTTCCCTAATGACTAATAATGTGGAGCATCTTTTCATATGCTTTTGGCCATTTGAATACCTTCTTTGGAAAAATGTTTTATTTGAATCAACCTTTTGCCTATTTTTAGTTAGGTTATTTGTGTCTTTCTATCGTTGAGTTGTAAAGAGTTCTTTATCTCCTGGATCTATATATCAGTTTGAACGGTGAAGAAAACTTTTCCCAGAAGCCCCCAAAAGCTAGTTCCCACAAGCTGTCCCCACTTCTCTTTGGCCAGAATTGTATCATATGTCCATGGCTAAAGCAGTCACAGGCCAGTGGAATGGAACCATTATCACTGGTTTTAATTCACCTCATAGGGTTGGAAATGGGTCCAACTTCCACCAAACATATGGCTGAGCTGAGTAGGGGAGGTATTTTACAATAGAGGAGCCCTTTTAGGAAGAGGAGAATGGCTGTGAGGAGGCAACTCTACCAGTCAGGGTCCCAGGAGGAAATAGATGGCTGAAGCAAAACAGGATAATATGAGGAAGTTGTATTTACAGAGGAACCTGGAGCATAAGCAGCAAACTTACTGCTCTAGGCTTGAAGGAACAAGAGTGGAGAGTGAATCTGTTGGGGCAGATAGAAGATACAAGCACAGCAACCAGTAATGTCAATCTTAACCCCCCTTCATTGTTGTCTCTTCTTGTGTTTTGGGCGATGTTTTTCTCTGCTTTTACCTGTCACTACTGACATGTATGCTTTTTGTCTTCTAAAACTTACCTGATCTACTGAGCTTACCCTTTTTCATGCATATCCTCAGTGCTATTATGCATTTATTTCTTGGGTACTTTACTACCAGTTCAAGGGGATGGGAAGGATGGGAGATAAAGTACTAAACCGGTATCTTGGACAGGAAACTCTTGCCTTTTTCTAAATTATAATTGAACTCATTGTATATGCAATTTTGTAGTCTACTTTTTTTAAACTTCAGATGATATAAAAAGCATTTCCCTGAGTTAACATTATTCTTCTAAAAAACTTTTATTGATTGATTTTGAGAGAGAGATAGATAGATTTGTTGTTCCACTTATTTATGCATTCATTGGTTGATTCCTGTATATGCCCTGACAGAGGATCAAACCCACAACCTTAGCATATCGAGACAATGCTTTAACCAACTCAGCCAGGGCTAACATTATTTTAAACATAATTCTGATCACTAAAATCATTCATCACATGAGTATACCATACAACTCTTATTTTAACAACTCTTGCAGCATTAACTCCTCCCAACAAATCTCTCCACAACTGTTTTGGGGTAATTTTTGTTTTATAAGTGTTTCACTAGTAAAAATGAGGCTCCAGGCCCAACCGGGTGTGGCTCAATGATTGAGCATCATTCTGTGAACCAGGAGGTCATGATTTGATTCCCAGTCAGGGCACATGCCCAGGTTGTGGGCTCGGTCCCCAGTAGGAGGCATGTAGGAGGCAGCCAATCAATGATTCTCTCAGCATTGATGTTCCTCTCTCTCTCTCACTCTTTCTTCCTCTCTGAATTTAATAAAAAAAATATTTTTAAAAAATGAGGCTCCAGTTAACATTCTTGTGCATAAATATTTGCCTACAATTCAGAATATTTCTTCAGAATAGATTCTTCGAAGTAAAATTACTATATCAAAGTATATGATCAGTTTAAGTCTTTTGAAACATAATGGAAACTTTTCATAATCTAGGAAGATTTTTGTGAACTTATAGTCTTAAAAGTGCATTAAAGTTCATCTTTGCACCCTTGCCAGCATTACATCATATATTTTTAACTTTACATGCAAAATGGCATCATATTGTTTTACCTTGCATTTCTATATGTACTAATACAATTGATTTTTTTGAAATTTGTTAAGATTGCCTGGCCAGAGTGGCTTAGTGGTTGAGCATCGACCAATGAACCAGGAGGTCACAGTTCAATTCCCAGTCAGAGCATATGCAGGTTCGATTCCCAGTATGGGGTGTGCAGGAGGCAGCCGATCAATTATTCTCTCATCATAGATGTTTTTATTTCTCTCCCTCTTCCTTCCTTTCTGAAATCAATAAAAATATGTTTAAAAATTTTTTTGTTAAGATTATTTTTCATTTGTGAATTGTCTATTCACATCACTTGCTCATTTTTTAAAATGGGGGCGTTAGTGTATTTAACTTCCTATCTTTTTAATAGATAATTTACAGAGGGTTACAACATTTAAAAGCTACAAAAAAGTACATGATACTCCAGTTACTCATTCCTGTTTGAGTTGGAAACCATCAATACCATTTCCAGAGATAATTCATACTTGTACAGTAACTACCTACATATATTTTTTCACACAAATGTCAATGTCACATATATACTCTTCTGTGTCTTAAAAGTTTTTCCATTTGGCACATAAAGATCTGCTTCTTTTTATTGGCAATTTGAGATGTTGTTATTTGAGTGTACCATAATTCACGTGCCCTAATGATAGAAATCTAGGTGGTTTCTAATCTTCTACTATCATAAGCAATGCTGTAATAAATAACTTCATAGATATGAGTGTGTCTGTAGGATGAACTCCTGGAAATGAAATTACTGGGCTAAGGGTATGTGGACTCAAAATTTTTATAGATAGTATAAAGTTCCCTGCATTGAGGTTTTTCCTCTAACCAACTTTTTATTATCAAACTTTTTAATATTTGCTAATCAGATAAGTGAAAAGTGGTATGTCATAATTTGAAATGGCATTTTTTTTTATTAATGAGATTAAACAACTTTTCTTATGGTTAAAAGCCTTTTGAATTCTTTTTCTTTAAATTAACCATTTATATTCTACTAGAGGCCCGATGCACGGATTCGTGCACCAGTGGGGTCCCTGGACCTGGCCTGTGCCCTCTCTCAATCCGGGACCCCTTGGGGGATGTCAGAGAGCCAGTTTCGGCCCGATCCCCGTAGGCCCGATCCAGACAGGAGGGTGCCTGGTCCCCACAGGCCTGATCCTGTGCATTGAGCATCTGCCCCCTGGTGGTTAGTGTGCATCATAGCCACTGGTCGACTGGTTGTTCGGTCACTTGGGCTTTTATATATATAGATATTTTGCATTGGTTGTTGGTTTGTTGGTTTTTAAAAATTGCTTTGTAAGAGTTCTTTATAGTGTAAATTGGTCCTTTTTTTACATATGGATTGCTTCATGTATTTTTAATAAATGTGTATGAGTTTAAATATGTAAGCCCATGACAAGGACCCCTCCTTTTCCTTGGCCTGGGGAGCGGTGTGCTGGTTGGTCTTCTCTTTACCTCAGGGTGGGTTCTTTAGCTCCAACTTGCTCTATTTTACCTCCTAACTTACCTCAGAGCAAACATACATTAGCACTGCAAGAGCAATTAGTTTTTCCCTAAAAAACAATTCACAGTCTCATGTGAGGAAAGCATAATACTGTGCAGCATGTTATATACTCCAGAAACAAGTAATAGCACTGTTTCTATGGTTAAAAGTGATTCGTTTCCCTCCTTGGCTGGTTTTCATTACAAAGGGCCCAGTATCTTTGCCTGAGTCATTCTGGATGAATGAGACATGGGAATGAGTTGGGATAGATGGATGGAAGTAAGAAGAGTAGGCAAGACAGTACTAAAGATCTTTATTTTGAGAGTTAAGATGCTGGTGGACCTCCTCAGCAGAGGTAGTAATTTTCCATCCTGATGAGGGTGGGTGATCCTTTAGAACAGTACAAGTGTATCATGACTCATTAGCTCATAGGACAAATATTGATTGGCTTGTAGTCATTTTAGGATGACAGAGTTGCAATTGTTTGCAATGTTAACTTCAAAGGTTATATGGGGAAACAGGTGGGACTAAGACCAAAGAAAGGTAATTGTGTCGTTCCAATTGGAGTGGGGGATCCTCCTTTTAAATCTGTTGCCTTAGGTATCTATTGCTGTGTAACCGATTACATCAAACTTAGCAGCTTAAAAGTAAACAGTTTTTATTTCACAGTTTCTCTGCATCAGGGATCTGGTAGCAGCTTATCTGGGTTCTGCTTCAGGGTCTCTCAGGAACTGATAGTTACTATGCTGGGACTAAGGTTATCTGAAGTTTTGATTGTGGCTAGAGGATCTGATTCTAAGATAACTCACTCACATGTTGGCAGGTCTCAGTTCCTTACCAAGCGAACCTCCACATAGAGCTAGAACGTCCTCATGATGGGGCAGTGAGTAATCTAAGAGAAAGAACAAGGAGGCAGCCAGCTAGTCTCGGGAGTCACACACTGTCACTCCCACCGTATTCTTCTCATTAGAAACAAATCACTAAGTTAGCTCACACTCAGGGAAAGAGGAGCTGTATGGAAGAGAGGCATATCAAAGAATTTGTGGACTTACTTTAAAACCATCACACTCAGCATTCCTCAAAAACACTTAGCATACTTCGAACTTTATTCCATTGCTTGCGCACATGTATCCATTCACGCCAGAAATACTTATTGGCGTGTTATCTGAATCCCTGCATACCATTTTAACCATCAGTTACTGGAACCATTTTATTTTAAAGAATGATATCCTCCTAACAGTGGTCTTTTTTCCTTCCCAGGTGCTTGTTGGGCTTCTTCTTATTCTAGCAGCCATCGAGCTGGCCTTTGTCCTCATAGAAGACTCTGGACAAGGCACGGTCCCTGCCGTTAGATATACCAATCCAAGCCTCTACCTGGGCACATGGGTAAGGCCCGTCACCACGTCTGCCCTGTTTATCTTATCTCTATTCAAAGTCATGTAGCTAGAATTTTACTCTTTTGAAATGAAATAAAGTCCAATGTCATCTACCTTTTTCAAGGGACCTGTGATGAGGCAAAGCTTGATTATAATGGGGCAAAACAAATGTTAGCTTTTCATCTTCTTTTGAACACTGGTTTATAGAGCCTTTTCCTTAGGGCAAGTACTACCTTTAATGACTAAGATATGTATCTTGTGTACTCATATTTTGCCATCTAAGGATCACATGTGAAACTCAGGTTTATTGAGATGAAATAGTTTTCTTAAATGCCATAAATATTACTTTTAAATTGATTGACTGTAGACTATAATCAATGGATCACTGTGTATAGCATTGTTTGTATAAGCTTGATAACAGAAATTGATGTTTCTTCAACAAGCATGATTTTGGGGGGCTGCCTATCCAGTGTTTTAAAAGCAATTGAATTGATGCCATCATTTTAATTATGCCTCATGATTATTTGGATTTCCCGTCTTTCTTGAAAAATCAGGGCCTCCATTCCCGCAGGGCAATGGTCAACTAGGATTGAGTAGCAGTTGCCCCCATGAGACCAGTCATGAGCTCAGTACAGTCTCCCACACTTCACTCAGTAACATGGTTACCCCTGCAGGCATCTTGTTTGGTAACCCTGCTTAGAACAAGCAAAGAAGGGTCTAAGACAGTGATGGCGAACCTATGACACTCATTTTTTTGGTTGATTTTTCTTTGTTAAATGGCATTTAAATATATAAAATAAATATCAAAAATATAAGTCTTTGTTTTACTATGGTTGCAAATATAAAAAAATTTCTATATGTGGCACAGCACCAGAGTTAAGTTAGGGTTTTTCAAAACGCTGACACACCGAGCTCAAAAGGTTCGCCATCACTGGTCTAAGAGGTAGTGTGCTGCAGCCCGCTCACAGAGCTGATTGTGTGCATCTCTTCCCAATCCTGCATCTGGGGACATCATGCTGGAACTTGAAACCCACCACAGTGGGAGTATTTATACCGTGGAAATTGGCAACTGCTTAAATCATGGCTTCTCCCCCTCCCCGCAGAATATTGGTTTACTGAGTTTAGGAAACCAACATTTAATCAATTACACCTACTAATAAGTGAGATGTTACAAGGGAAGTGTTTTTATTGGCTGCTTAATCTGCGATACTATTAGAAAATCGTGATGCAGACACCTTGCACCTATCCAGTAGAATATGCCTCCATCACCGGCTGCTGCAGTGCCTGACGTTAATTTCCTTGGGTCTTGAAAAGATTTTTTCTGGCTCCCAAAGTAACTACATTAAAATGCAGATGGTGACCTTCTGCCTTCTCCGCTAACTTCCCACCCAGTGTGGGGAATAGAGATGGGGTGCGAACGGCGTCCCAGGGAGAGCATGGAGGCCCTGAAAAGAGAAAGCTGGGTGGTGTCAGGGAGGAAATCTACAATTTGGCATCTGTGTGCTTTCTGCCCAGCCAGATTAAGTACAACAGTCTCCTCCCATGGTCCTCCTTTCTTCCTTTGTTTTCTGACATCCCCTTTGCCTCTTTTCCTTGGCTGGTGATGATGTATTTAAGAACTTCATGTGACGGTCTCTCTAGCTCCTGGTTTTGCTGATCCAACACAGCAGGCGCTGGTGTGTGCAGAAGGACTCTTGGTTCCTGTCCCTCTTCTGGATTCTCTCAATACTCTGCGGCACTTTCCAGTTACAGACTCTGATCCGGATGCTTTTAAAGGTAAGGAGGGAAGAGAGGGTGACACGAGAGGAAACTGCGAGGCCACTTCTCAGTCTCAGCCACGGGCATGCAGTAAGTTGAGCTCCAGGATAGAATCATATTTAGGGGATTTGATATAGGCTTTAATCACAGATATTCATCTATGGGGGCTGTGTAGACTTCATTTGGATGAAAGGTTCATTTTCTCTTTGTTTTGTTTTTCCTTTTCCCATAGGGCAACAACTCCAGTCTAGCCTACTCCTGCCTGTTCTTCATCTTCTATGCATTCCAGATCCTGATCCTGGTCCTTTCAGCATTTTCAGAAAAAGGCTCATCAGATGTGAGACTTGAAATAGACCCACCGCATAGATTATATTTTTGGATGGCCCCTTGATCAATATATAAGGCATCAGGGGCTAGGTGTTTAGGTCTTACACAGGTCCCCCTAGATGGCTATGTCTCTTGGAAGTCCCCCGAGCCTAGAATACAGTATAAGACCATTTTGTGACATAAAGCAATGGAAGGTGACTAGAATATGGAAATATTGACTTGGATTTTGACCTACCAATCTTTAGCATAGACAGTTAATCCATACCTCTATGCCAGAAGGTCTGATTGTTGTTCAATTGGTGACCTTAGGGTCTCCAAATAAATGTATGTTGACCAGCCTATTTCAGTACCATATCTAATTTCTAGATCATAGATCAGTTTCTGATTTTAGAGTCCCATGGAGTTCCTGTTTCCAATTGATTTATTTTCTGATTTTTTGTGTGTTTTGCAGAATCCATCACTCACGGCTTCATTTCTGAGTAAAATTACCTTTAGTTGGTATGACAGGTAGGAAATGCCTGGAGAATGGGTTGTCTCTATCCCCACCTCCTCAATCGTTGGAAAGTGATGGAAATCTTAATTTTTCAAAATGCCTCCTGTGGCCTCCATATCTCCTCTTCTTAGAGTCTGAGGATGTTCTGACAGATTAATTTAGTTAATTCCCTTCATTGGGCAGATTGGAAAGCTGAGGAAAAGATGGAATATATTTGCTCTTGGTAGCCGGGGGGTTCCTTGGAGAAAAGGAAGGGCTATAAGAAAAGGAGGCAGTAGAATAGGAGCAGGGGAATGTGGGGGCAGGCAGTGAGGTGCAGATTTGGAGGGCAAGGGATGAATTAGTTGTCCTGGGCTCCCAGAGGACCTGGAGCAGGCATTCTTGTCCTTTGTAGTTCCATAGACTCTTTTGTCTGGTAACACCCAGGTAATGTTTTCAATGAATAAAACAAAAGACAAAGGTTATTAAGGAAAACAAATATATTGAAATATGGTTATCTAAGTATTTTTTTAAAGACCAAATGTGCGATGTGGAAATCAAGTGCTTCTTGATTAATGCATTAAATAACAAGATCTAGTGATAGGTCTAACAGTGACCATAGTTTCACCATAGTGATGAGTGTAAATGAGCTATGAAAACATCTGTGATTTCTCCCAGGGACAAAGGCACAGGTACTCCTTTTTACAACTCTGGTTGGCTGCCTTTACTCATATTAGAAGGAAAAGCTAAATATCAGTTACAAGCTTTTAAAAATAAAGACATAATTTGTTTTCTATCCCTTTCTCAAATCCTAGGTTGAGGAGCTCTGACCTAGGGAGACAATATGGAGGTGGCCTCCAGATCTGCTCAGTTCCTTAAGAGCATCATGGAGGCCCCTGCAGGAGATGCCAGAGCAGCAAAGAGGCAGCCAGTGTTGAGGAGGAAGGAGCAGGAGCAGGGGGAGGTGATGCCCTTTTGGCTCTTAATTCAGTAAAGCCCCTCCCCTCCCCTTCTCTTCTCTTCTCTTCTCTTCTCTTCTCTTCTCTTCTCTTCTCTTCTCTTCTCTTCTCTTCTCTTCTCTTCTCTTCTCTTCTCTTCTCTTCATCTTCTACCACCTTCTGTGTCCCTTTCCTGTTTCCTCACTCTTCTGTCAAGATTAAAGGGTCAGGAGATGGAGTAGTGGAGCAAGGGAGAAGTCTCGTTCTTCTGGCCCTCCATCCCAGAACTGGGGCGTGGGCTTTGATAGAGGCTTCCAGGAGACAGCTTCTGACCCAGCCTGTAAGGTCTCAGCCTCTGGCTCATCTCATTCTAGCATTGTTCTGAAAGGCTACAAGCAGCCTCTGACGCTCGAAGATGTCTGGGATGTGGATGAACAGAGTAAAACCAAGGTGCTAGTCGGCAAATTTGAAACACACATGGCCGGGGAGCTGCCGAAGGCCAGGCGGGCACTGCAGAGACGGCAGCAGAAAGCCCAGAGGAACTCTGGGACCAAGCTGCACGGGCTGAACAAGAACCAGAGTCAAAGCCAAGATGTCCTTGTCCTGGTAACTTTTCCACGAGGGTCTGTGTGAATGTGTTGTATGTCTCAGGCAAGAGGACGTCTGTGTCATGGTGATTCTGTTCTCACATTTTTTACATCATTTATACTTTGCAGTGTATTTTATATTATTATTTATAGTCACAACACTAAGAATACCTTAGTGATGGAAACATAGGGGTATGATGCACTATTTGCTTTCCTTTGGGGTATATTTGAAATTTTCTATAATAAATGTTTGTTTATTTGTTTGTTTGTTTAATCCTCACCCGAGGATATTTTTCCATTGATTTCAGAGAGAGTAGAAGAGAGAGGGAAAGATAGCAAGAAACATCAAAGTGAGAGAAACACATCGATTGGTTGCCCCCTGCACGCCCCTGACTAGGGTCGGGCCAGGGAGGAGCCTGCAACTGAAGTACATGCCCTTGACCAGAATCAAACCCGGGACCCTTCGGTCCACAGGCCAACACTCTATCCACTGAGCCAATCTGGCTAGGGCTAATAAAATGTTTTTTTCAAATAGAAAGATAGAATAAAATAATACCTTAGCATTCTAGAATTTGTACCTTAGTGGAATTTAGCATTGGCAGTTAATTCGTTGGCTTTTTTTTTAACTTGAAAATACTTATTGAGAGTCACTGTGCGTCACCAAACCTGTACAAGAAGGCGACAGGGCTCAGGGCTCTGCCCTGGAGCTGTCAGTGCAGGACAGAACCTACACTCGCAGCTCTGGGGACACTGTTGCTGTTTGGTGTTGTACCTAGGAAGAGGCTAAAAAGAAAAAGAAGAAGTCTGGGACTGCAGAAGACTTTCCTAAGTCCTGGTTGGTCAAGACCCTCTTCAAAACCTTCTATGGCATACTCCTGAAGTCATTCCTGCTGAAACTGGTGTACGACACGCTCACATTTCTGAACCCACAGCTGCTGAAGTGAGTCTCAGCCCAGCGCTGTCTCGGCGCCTCCTCTACCACTCTCCCTTTTGCCCCTGTGTCTGCAGCAGGAACTTATCATTAAAAAAAATTTTTTTTATTGATATCAGAGAGGAAGAGAGAGAGAAACATCAATGGTGAGAGAGAATCATTGATCGGCTGCCTCCTACACTCCCCCACCTGGAGATCGACCTTGCAACCCAGGCGTGTGCCCTGACTGGGAATCAAACTGACCTCCTGGTTCATAGGTCGATGCTCAAACACTGAGCCATGCCGGCCAGGCCATTAAATTTTCATTTTAAAAAAATGCTCACAATTTTCTTCCATCGTACAGTGTTGTGTTCAGGAAGGGTGCAAGGGAGCTTTCCAAATCTAAGATATGTTCTTTAGCCTCCCTCTTTGTCATGTTTCCCTCCATTCCAACTCTCCCTTCCCTCCCCTTGTCCCCCTGGAAGCCAGATACTTGTTAGGTGTTCTTTCTTGTTAAACAAAACTTCTATGGGTTGAGCCACAGCCAAGAGGTGGGCAGCATATCCCAGGAGAGCCTTGTACCTCGTGCCTGTAACCTCATTGCTCCACAGTCTTAGCCTTCCATGGGAGGTTCAGGTCAATCATGACAAGACCTAACAATCTGCCCGGAACTGTGAATGAACGATCCTCCAGGGGAAGCCCTTCTAACTCATTCTGGATACATGTCCTAATTCCTTCCAGGCTTGCCTTGTCTAGGAGCAAATCGATTTGTCCCACAAGTCGATTTATACCAAGGGCTGGAGGGAGACAGGGACAAAGCTCTGTACATCATCCATAATCCTGTCTCATAGCCATGGGTCATCCAACCTAAGCTCCTCCTGCTCATCTTCAAACCAAAGCAAGAGCACTAGCATGATTGTGGCACCCCATCTTCCAAGAGCATCGGGCGGTTCTGGTCACTTTGTCACCTACAGGGGAGGGGAGGGTAGCTGGCTGTGCGCGAGGAGTGTGGAGCCCTCGGAGGCTTGGCGGCCATCACTTACTCGGTTTTGATCTGGCAGATTGCTGATCTCCTTCGCAAATGACCGTGACGCCTATGTGTGGATTGGGTATCTCTATTCAATCCTTTTCTTCGTTGTGGCCCTCCTCCAGTCTTTCTGCCTTCAGTATTACTTTCAATTGTGCTTCACGCTGGGCGTAAATGTACGGACAACCATCATGGCCTCCGTATATAAAAAGGTAAGTGGACTGTGTTGGGTATCACCAAAGAAAGCCCCCTTAGTAAACGTGAGCACTTACTAGTATTCCAAGATGGAGTGAAATTTGGTGAAAATGATAACTGGCCTTAACTCTTGATTTTGACTAGCTATACAGCCTTATTTAATGTTTCTTTGGAAATTAAAATATGAAATGTGTGTACATAGATATAGGTATCTGGGAGGAGGGGGAGATGCAATCCAGGGGAAAATTGGCAAGCTGTTCTCTGCCCAGGACCTGCCTTTTCAGCCTTGCAAACCTCTTCTTCTTCCTACCTCTCAACAAGGTGAAAACGTCTTGGGAAAGAATTTAAAGTCAGAACGAAGCAGGCCAAGGGCAGACTCTTAAAACCACCAACATTTAAATGCAATACTACATGAAACAGCATTCGTAAGGCCTGGGCATCCATCTCAAACTGCAATTTTGCCATAGGCTAGAATGCTCTGTGGACCAGGGCTTTATCCCTCCAGAGTAGACCCACTTTTGCTTAGAGACTTCTTTTTCTAAATCTTTAGTGGCTGACTAACCCCTCCTCTGCCTGACTCTTTTTTTTTTCTTCTTTTTTTTTAAAAAATATGTTCACTCTGCCTTCTGAGTTCTGCAGACCTGGGAGCTTTTCCATCTCCTTATGATGGTTTTGTTCATCTTCCCTCTGATGTGCTGCTTTTAACGTTTTAACTGTATTTTTCTTATATCCTAGATACTAAGGTGAAGTCTCATTTTGTCCCTTAAAAATGAAAATAGAGTTCATTGTATCTCAATAAAGAAGAAATAAATAAAAAGAAAGAAAAGGAACTATAATAGTTATGAGCATTGACGATAAGCCCAAGGAGAGAATTCATGCATGAGGAGATAGGAATGGTTGTAGGCCAGAACATCTAACAGTTGCCTTTTCTTCCTGGTATTCTTTCACCACTAGAGAGTTCCATCATTGATTTCTCCATGGCAGTCCCTGGGTTTCTCCTTTTCTTTCCTCTCTTACGACGCCAATGTGTCTTTTTATTCCCTCAGTAGATGTTGACTCGTCAAGACACCCAGACAAGTAATCCAGATGTCTTTGGGTTAAAAGTCTGATCAAGTCCTTGGGACTCCCAGAAACCCTCACACTGGCATTTGCCGCCTCACAAATCAGTGTTTTAGTCACCTTATTCCCTCTGAAGATACTAGATTTCTGCTGGTTTGCAGGATATAAGGTCACTAACTAGGCTGTCTCAGCCATTTCTACAAATGTACATTTTTACAATTGTGATCATTCATTCCCACTATTTTGATTCTTAATATATTCCAGGTTTTGCAACTGTTACTATCTAAAAGGAATTTATAAAACAGAGCTCTTAGTGAGACAAATAAATATTGCTAATAAAATAGAATTTAAAACAGACTAATTTCCTATGTTTAGCCAATGCTTCATTTATGAAATGTCAAGAGACATTTTTAAGATTCGTTATCAATCCATAGCCCTGTGAAATAATTGCATTATCCTTATTTTACAGAGAAATAAGGCTTAGTGCTATGCAATGCGTATAGTCACATAGCCAAGACCTGTCCCCAGACAAGGGCTATTTGGACTAAATCAATGACTTTTCCACTTCATTGAGATTTACTGAAAAAAGAAAAGTATAGTGATTATCTTGAAGGGTAATTAGATGTTACTTTTCTTTTCCATACCGAAGGGGAAGCATAGAAGTGGACTGATTTCTCTAGAACTTTAGTAGCTTAACATTTTAGGAAATTTCCCTCTTTTTTACTGTATAACCAAGAATCCTGGTATGTTCCTAAGAAGAATGTATTGGTGGATTAAGATGACAGTAGAATTTCTAGGAGAAATATTGGGGTTGAAAATCTAGGGCCACTCGTAGCCCATACACTATCTTTGTGGGAATTAGAAGAAAGCTTTCCTTCTTCCAGGAAGATGGTGACTGGTGAGCATAGTGCAAGCTGGTTTGAGAATCCACCTCTAACTCTAAAGTGCCAGAACTCCTTGTAAGTGACAGAACTATGGGGATCAGCCTTCTGATCTCTTTAACATGAGAACAAACAGGAGGCCCATACTATAAGATTCAGGTATCTAGACATTGCAAATTTCTGACAAGAAACTAGTCATTTTTCTTCTAATGTGTGAACCCCACAGCTTTCCTCCCCATTCTAAGATCTCTGCCCTTCTTTGGAATGGTTGCAACCTCCTCATTAGAGTATGGCTCCAAATGACATTGCCACATCAAAAGTCTGCAAGGCCAGAATCAATACATGCTGCCTCTCTTCACCCCTCCATTCAATCCATCTTTCAATATTTGGTTCCCTACCCTGTGGCATGTGATACAGTAGTGAAATGGACAGATGTAGTCCTTGTCCTCACAGAATTTATATCTGGTGGGGAAATAGAAAAAAACAAAACAATTACAGCTCAGGGTGATGAATGAAAGAGGTAAGCACAAGATGTTATAAGAGTACACGGGTGGGGGTGGGGGGGTATCAAACCCAAGCTTGAAAGTCAGTGAAGTCTTCTCAGAATATGTTCTATCTAAGCTGACCCTAAAGAATAAATAGGAATTTTCTGAGCAAAAAAGTGTGGGGAGGTGTGGGTTTGGAGAAGGTGAGAATAACAGGAAAGCATAGTCAAGAATGAGAGAACACGGTGTGTGAAATTTGGAGGCAAGAAGGCACAGCCCCTTGAAAATGTTGTGTCTACATGGAGCCCATCCTTTTGCCGTGTTCTCACTTCCTGAGTTCCCCTTTTACTTCCCAGTATCCTTGGCCTTGTCCATGGGTCCCAAGTCAATCTTTATCTTTAGGCACTGAACCTATCCAACCGGGCGAGGAAGCTGTACACCGTTGGGGAAACAGTGAACCTGATGTCTGTGGATGCCCAGAAGCTCATGGACGTGACCAACTTCATCCACCTGCTGTGGTCAAATGTTCTACAGATTGTGTTATCCATCTACTTCCTATGGATAGAGCTGGGACCCTCAGTATTAGCGGGTGTTGGGGTGATGTTGCTCCTAATCCCAGTTAATGGGGTAATCGCCACCAAGAATAAGGCTATTCAGGTAAACAAGCAGAGCACCCTATGGATATATACACTTTATTCGAAGTCTAAAGTCTTTTGCTTATTTTATTCTAACTCTTGGTGGGAGTGTGGACAGAGCAAAGCTGATGGAAGACTTCCACCATCCCAAATGAACTTGGTTTTTTCTATCTCCCCTTTTTATGTTCTAACCACTCTTAGGGTTTATATACGCTATCTTCCTTCATTGTTACAGGAACAAGCCTGATTGGCTAGAGAAGAGCTGCCCAGAGACCCTGAACATAATTATCTCTTCCACCATGCTCCACTGGGCTCTTCTTAGAACAGTGATTATTGGCCCTGTTTCTTCATCATAGCAATACACACCAACCACACAGAGCATTCACCGAGTGACTCAAACTTTAAGCCTAAATCCTAGCAACCAACCTTGCTATCACTTGGTAGGCGGTCCTTAGTGCTGCCAGAAATCATAAGTGAAGTGTGTGGACTCCATGGTGTACATGATTTATTCATTCATTTTGAATTCATTTAGTTACAAATTATTTTGATAATATTTATTGTACATATTGCTTTTCTGGGAACACAACAGCAAGTAGACAGGCTCTTGTTCTAGTAGAGTTTACATTCTACTTGGGGTGGAGAGTCAAGCCATAAACAAACAAAAGCAAAGAAAAAAATATCAGGTCATGACAAGTACTCTGCAGAGAATTGAATAGGGTGATGTGATAGCAAGTGAGTGGGTAGTTGTTTTAGATTACGGGGTCAGGAAAGGCCTCTGTGAGGAGGGGATATTTGAGCTGAGCTCTGAACAACACAAGCCTGACCATGAAGGAGCAAGCCTTGAGAAAAAACCTGGGACGAGAGAATAGTTAGGCCAATGCTTTGGGGGCAGACATAAGCTTGGCATGTTCAAGGATCAGAAAGAAGGTGGGTGTGGCAGGGGCAGAGTGGGCAAAGAGAGTGGGAGAGACACATTCCATCACTTGGCACCTCAAATTCTTGCCAGCCACAAGTGCCACCAAGACCTACCGTCTGCATCTACAGCAAATCTGGACCCTTTCACATGGAAGTGTGTTTTATTTTTGTTTTACTTTTTCCTGGCAGGCAAAAAATATGAATAAGAAAGACAAACGTTTGAAGATTATGAATGAGATTCTCAATGGAATCAAGGTGAGAAGCTGAGGGTATAGCTGGCCCTTCTCTATGTGCAATGACGGCAGGTCTTGGTCTTAACAAACCTGGTAGAGGCTGTGGACTCCTACTTCTAGGCCTGTGGGGTGTCCTGTGACATCAAAAGTCTGCAAGGCCAGAATCAATACATGCTGCCTCTCTTCACCCCTCCATTCAATCCATCTTTCAATATTTGATTCCCTACCGTGTGCCATGTGATACAGTCGTGAAATGAGCAGTCTCCTGTTTCTTCTCCTAGTACCCCTCTCAGGGCCTCATTTGTACCTTAATTTCTATTTATTTACCATAAGTGGTTTGTTTTGTTTTACATTACATTGTTGATTGTGCATAAAATGATACAATCAATCCCCATGGGCATCAGCCAGCTCCAGCAATAATTAGCATGACCTAACTAGCTTCATCTATAACCCCATTCTTCACTTCATGCTCTGCTGAATTATTTTAAAAACAAATCTCAGATTATCTTGTTGTTTCACTAGTAAATACTTTCTATATATTTCTAATAGAAAGACTTGTTTTTTTAAAAAATTGTATTTTTATTGATTTCAGAGAGGAAGGGAGAGAGAGATAGAAACATCAATGATGAGAGAGAATCATTGATCGCTGCCTCCTTCATGCCCCCTACTGGGGATTGAGCCGCAACCCAGGGATGTTCCCTGAACCAGAATCGAACCCGGGACCTTTCAGTCCACAGGCCAACACTCTATCCACTGAACCAAACTGGCTAGGGCAACTGTTGTGGAGTTTGAATAAGGATCCAAAGAATATCCACATAGGGCATTTAGTTGGTAGTGCTTTTAATCTACAACAGTGACCCCTGTCAGTCCATATTCATCCTTATTAAATGTCCTGCCACCCTTGCACCTGGAGCACTGATTTGTGGCCCAGACAGCATGTTTTGATCCCTCAGTCAGTTTTTAAAACTCACTGAGGCTTGGGCCCTACTTCAAATCATTTAAATTAGACTCTCTAGAGGTAAGCTCCAGGCATATATTATATTTCAAAAGCTCCCTAAGTGATTCTAATATGCAGCTAAGGTTGAAAACCCATTGTCATTGCCTTGATCTATTATTTCATTAGGAGTTACAAAGGGGTGATATTTTAATTCTATTATTCCTTTGGCATTGGTTAGCTGAAATTCTATAAAAAGGAATTATCCTAAAATAAAATTTATATAGGATAGAAAGGATAAATGCTTCTTTTCTTTCCTCTATTTACCAACTTTCAAAATAATGCATTTCATCTTCTAAAGGTGACCAATGAGGTGTTTTTAAAATATATATGTTGTTTTGAATTCATGGATTTTACACCCAAAGTTCTTGAAAGTGCAATGGAAGCCCCTTCTAATGCCCTGATATGTCTCCACAAAGGGCTCTGATATGCCTTCCTGCTAATGTGGCAAAATGAACAGACCTGGTTTTGAGTTTTACCTCTATTACCAGCTAATTGGTGAGGTTGAGCAAGTTACTTAGCCTCTCTCAACTTGTTTCCTTAACGTAAAAAAATGAATAAAATAATTCTACAAAAGTAGGAGACTAACTCTTCCTAGTTTGCCCAGGATTTTCCAGGATTAGCACCAAAAGCCTTGTGTACTGGGCAGCTCTTAGTCCCGGGCAAACTGGGACAGTTGGTCACCCTTAGATTGTTACAAAGATTAAGTAAAATAACGTCTATAACATGTTTGTACATAGTAGGTTGTCAACAAATATAAGCTATGTTTCTGTAATCAAACTTTATAATCTGGATTTCTGCCCCCTCCCCAAATTTTGGGGGCCATGTCCTAACACCTGGGTAGATGAGATACCAGTGTCCTTTGGGGCAACAGTGTGAGCTGTGTTCTTTTCTATCCTATTAGATCCTGAAATATTTTGCCTGGGAACCTTCATTCAAAAACCAAGTCAATGACATTCGGAAGAAAGAGCTCAAGAATCTGCTCACCTTTGGGCAGATGCAGTCGATGATAATGTTCCTCTTATACTTAACTCCAATCCTGGTGAGTGACAGTCGATGGGCGGGTCAGCTTCCTGAGGAAGAAAGTCTGTCCTAGATAGACTTCCCAGAACCTCTAGGTCGCACCAGGAAGTCCAAACTCTGCCCCCCCCCCCCGCCCCCTGCTCAACTCCCTATACTATCTCATGCCCAACTCTAGTTTCACCCTTGTGTATAGTTTGGTGGTCTGGGGGCCCAGAGCAAGTTGCCAGGGTGTCCAGGAATGGTTTGCAAAGGAGGGCCTCTTGTCTTCTCAGGGAGGCCATGTGGGTCAATAGAGGAAGAAACACTGATATAGGAGCCAAGTTCTAGTCCCAGCAATGCCATTAATTGACTTTATGACTCAGGCAAGATATTTCCTCTCGTGCTCGCTCCGGCAGCACACATACTAAAATTGGAACGACACAGAGAAGATTAACATGGCCCCTGCGCAAGGATGGCATACAAATTCGTGAAGCATTCCTTTTTTTTTTTTTTTTTTTTAAAGATATTTCCTCTTCTTCTGGGCTCAGCTTTCTCATGTGTAACATGGGATGGTTGAGATGATCCTTAAGATTCCTTCAACTCTGATCGACTGTGTTCCGGAGCCCTTTTAGGAATAAATTGTTCATGACCTTGCTTTTCCAGGTATCTGTCATCACATTTTCAGTTTATGTCCTGGTGGACAGCAATAATATTTTGGATGCAAAAAAGGCCTTCACCTCCATCACCCTCTTCAATATCCTACGCTTCCCCCTGGGTATGTTTCCCATGATGATCTCCTCGCTGCTCCAGGTAGGAACTTTCACTGCTAACTGATGGCCTCTGAGTAAAAGCCTTAGAGTCTAGAATGACCAGTCTATCATATCTCATTTCCAGCTTCTGCTGGCAAACTTTCAACCAGACAGATTTGTTTGATCTCTAAAGAAGGATGGTTTGATCTTAGTAAAATCACAAGCTCTCTGAGCCCATTTATCTGACTATAAAGTGAGGATTCTCATCTGCCTCACAGGGAGGCAGTGCAGTCATTAACCCCGTGTACCTGGAACATTCCTAAGCCCTTTTCCCAACTTAGTTTCCACACATTTCCCCAAGGCTCCTGAGGTATTTATATAGCATCAGGGAACTATGGAACGAAGGAAGGAAAAATACCCTCTCTCTGTATGAGCCATCTAACGGTAAGACCAGAGGCAATTTGGGAGCCTTAGCCATCAGAAAATGAGTTTGGGGTTCAGGAAGGAGCCCTGGGTCCTGAAAACTGAGCCTGGTCACTGGGATGGACCAGACCTCAGAGGGAAGACCACAGGGCAGGCGAGGCAGCCAGGCTGACAGAGTGTGGTGATCTGTGTTCCTCTCAGAGGTGGCTGACTTCAGACCGCTCAGGCCAAAAAAGGCTGGGGTTTAGGAGAAGGCCTCCCTGTCCTAGATGGCATTAAGAAAAGCTGGCAGGTATGGCCGGTAAAGAAACAACATGCTCTTTTTGGACTGAGTTTATTACGTAGATAGCGAGAGCAAAAGCGCCAGCTCCCTACATTTCCCTGTCCCACAAGATGGCACTGAGACAAAAGGGGCCAGAGGACAATGCACTTGGAGGTGGGGGGAGGGGGGTGTTCTGTTTCTGAGGAGCTGGTCCCTGCAGCCGTCAAGCAGTTTTATAGTCTGTGGTGGCACCCTAAGGAGAGGGCAAAGCAGAAAGCCTCACTTCATCAGAGCCCAGGTGGTGGCGAGAAACCACCTCCTGACAGCCTCCCTGGCAGACGGCGGGGAGTGGGGGGTGTGAGGGTGTGTGTGTGTGTGTGAGAAACATCCTTGCAAAGCTCCCGGAAATCTTCCCAATGTCTCATGTTCCAGGGGGACCACTGGGTGTCCTGCCAACACACACATCAGTTGCAATTGAAGCTCAACCTACGTGGCCTGTGTCACAGTGCGCCCTGGCCAGTTCCCCGACAGAGTCCCAGTAGTGGCTCCCTTAGGCCACTGAACGGGTCCTTGAGGCACGGACTCAGTTAAAGGAGAGCACGCCAGGGACCTAGTTGCCAGAACCAGAGAGAAGTTAGCGTTTTATCTTAGAGAAAGGCGAGACAGTTTCTGGAACCAGGTACAAATTGGAGAGAGAGCAGTAGAGTTGCCTCCCTCTCCCTGCCCCGCTCTCCTCAGTTTTCTGAAGGATTGAAATAGAGCATTTATTTATCTCTGTCCAGAAGGACGGGCTGGCTCCCAGGGTTGAGGCGAGGCCGCATCTGTAGTGCGGGTCAGGAGGTTCCAGGGGCAAGTGGCAAATTATGGGCACGAAGCCTGGCAGATTGACTGTCTCCTTCCACAACCAGGGCTGACGACAGTCACAGTCCTCTCCCTGCTTGTGCCTGTCATTGGATGTTTTACTCTTGAGATGCGTTGTGTTCCAGGCCAGTGTTTCCTTGGAACGGCTGGAGAAGTACTTGGGAGGGGATGACTTGGACACATCGGCCATTCGACATGACTCTCATTTTGGTAAATGAACTTGGAAGTTGTTTCCCAAACTTATTCACAGTGCTGGCACCAGAACTCTGAAATACAAGGGCTCAGCAGTAGCAAATCGATTGAAAGGGAGAGTGAGGGGACTTATCTTGGACCTACATTTGCATATAAGTGTACTGTTTTTACTTAATTGTGTTTTCACTTAGAACAGCTTGCTTGGCCAGATTGCTAAACAAATTTAAGCCAGCTAGCTGTTCTGAGGATAAGCAGGGAATCCTGCAAAGGATCTAGAGGGCAGAAGTCAGCGCGGAGCTGAGTCTGGGGAGGGGTAAGGTAGGCTGGAGTGAAGGAAAGCACAGGTTTAACGGTGGGAGGGCATTCCTGGCCAGAGCGAGCAGTCGGGGTGGAATCCAGGGTAGGGAGTAGCTGGATATGTATATATTGTGGGTGGAATTTGTACCAGGAGACTGGGCGACAGGGCCTGGAAATGTACCCAGAGAGTCTGTAGGTTTGAAATCCAGGCTCAAAACAGGCCTGGGACTCCTGAATCAGAAAGGACTTGGTATACAGGCAACTTCTGGTCTACCCCAGGAGCTTTTGCTAGCGTAGGAGCCCCACAGGACAGAGATCTGGGGATCTGCTGGAGGAAGCGGAGAGGGACACGTGAGGGCTGAAAGGCAGACAGGCAGACAGGCAGGTGGGGACCTACATCTGACTAAAAGCAGGGCCTTCTCCTCAACAGACAAAGTTGTGCAGTTTTCTGAGGCCTCCTTTACCTGGGACCAGGAGACGGAAGTCACAATTCGAGAGTGAGTTGCCTCCTTTCCATCCTGATGTTCTTTACGATTCTCCTTACCTGTCCTGTGATTGGAAAATTCCATCTAACAGAACACATGGGAAGGCGAGCTGTGTGCACATGTTCAGTTAGATAGCAGTGCAGGCTCAGCCGCTGCCAGGATGAGCGGACAGCAAAGATCCTGGGCCTCTTTGCTCTTGAATGCACCTGCCAACCTGCTCTCCTGCTGTGGGACCACACACGTCCAGCTGAGAACCCTGAAGGCATTTGTTCTGCAGACTGTGGCTGCAGGCGGGCAGGTGCCCTGGGTCTCCGGGTATGGTAGAGGATATACACAAGAACATGAACTCAATTTACGTTCATTCATTCACTTAAGAATGTAATTAAGAACATTGGCATTCCTTCCCCAGAGTGAACAATGGGAACTTTTTCTATAAGATTCCATTTCAGGTCTGGAGTTTTACAACTAAATAACCCATCCCTACATTCCACGCTGCAGCCGCCTTCTCTGCCCTGAGCCAACCCCTTCTGGCCACAGCGTTGCATGTAATGTGTTTCTTAAGCACTACGTGTAACAGAACACCCAGCCATCTACCAGCTCAGCACACACAACACACCGGGAGCCTGAGCCGGCCGTCCTTTTTTTCTTCACAACCGGGCACCCCTTCTCATCTCCCTGCTACTGTTAGGCCTTTCCACCCTTCTTTGCTATTTCCACAGCCTTGAACATGGACTCTGGAGCTTGCCCCAGGATGTGTCAGGCCAGAAACTCCTCCCCTGAACCCTCCCAGCCTGAAAGCCTCTCTTTGCAGAGAGAGGACTGGACACAGCTCCCTCTTTGCTAATATAAGCCTAGAACAAGTTCAGCTCAATGGGCAGCTTCGGAAAGACTATGAACAAGTTTCTGAGGTTCTAATATTCCAGGAACTCAAACCATAGGGCCAACACACAGAGTTTCTAGGAGTCTAGCCCAGTGTGGATGTCTCCCCAGCCAGACACAGCCATGTCTCTGGGGAGCGGGCAGCAGTCTGTGCTTTCAACAGGTGTTCCATTGATGGCTAGTCTCACTGAAGAGTGAAGTTTGGGAAACAATAACCTAGCCCAAGACCACTAGTTTAGAAATGAGAGTTCAGAGGACGTGACATTTCAAGGTCACACAGCTGGGCAGAGACAAAGCTGGGGCTTGAACTCAGGTCTCCAGGCTCCCACTGGGGTCTTGCTCAATGGCACCATGTTGGTTCTAAGAGAATCTTTCCAGTGGAAACCCAAGGTTGGGACAAACAGCTCATAGGCAAGTTGAATACATTAGGACTCACGCTCTAGGCTCTTAGAGCTTCAAAATAAATAATTAAAGAAGCACTATGGAGTCTTGTATACCAAAGACTAATTTTCCAGTCTTGAGAGAAAATCTCCAAATACCAGACTTCCCATAGAGAGTCTGAGAAGGGGCCTGAACTCCTCTTGAATAAATCCCCTCATCTCCTTCAAATAAACTTCTCTCTTTCAGTGTGAACCTGGACATCATGCCGGGCCAGTTGGTGGCTGTGGTGGGCACGGTGGGCTCTGGGAAATCCTCCTTGATGTCAGCCATGCTGGGAGAAATGGAAAATGTCCGTGGGCACATCACCATCAAGGTGAGCGGGAATGCCAAGGGGAAGACTGACTCAAATGTGGGCCACTTCATGCTGGACTAGAATCTGACCACCACTGCTGTCAGGTTGCTGTATAGGTAAAAGGTCTGGGAGACACATGGTCCACTTGTAAACTGTAGATGCTTTGCCTCACCTTACATACATAATCAGACTCAAGGTGGATTCCAAGAATCTGCTTCTTTTTTAAAAAAAATCCTCACCTGAGGATATTTTCCATTGATTTAGAGAGAGAGTGAAAGAGAGAGGGAAAGACAGAGAGAAATATCGATGTGAGAGAAACACATCGATTGGTTGCCTCCTGTATGCGCCCAGACCGGAGGGGAGCCTGCAACCAAGGTACATGCCCTTGACCAGAATCGAACCTGGGACCCTTGGGTCCACTGGCCGATGCTCCATCCACTGAGCCAAACCGACTAGGGCTAAGAATCTGCATTTTTAATGAGCTACCCAGGTGATTCTCATACGCATACTAAAGTTTGAAAAATGTTGAATAGAGATCTTTCCCTTCAGAGAATAGGCAGTTCTGCTATACCTATATTTGTTTCTGAAAACTTCAAGTTCCACAAAATTGTGCAATAAAAATAACAAGACTTATGGGAAAGAGTTGTAACCGATTATTAAACTTGAATAACTTTAAGATAATAAACAATGGCAATAAAAACAGTAGCACTGCAAAGTCTCTGCTGGCAACTGTTCCCAGCATCACAATTAGTTCAGGGCCTCCCTTTCCTCCTTTGGGGGCACTTGTTTCCAATACAAAAATTTGATGTAAGATATAGGCATATTTATCAATTATGTTTGTTTTGTAAACCTCACCTGAGGATATTTTTCATTGATTTTAGAGAGAGAAGGAGAGAGAGAGAGAGAGAGAGAGAGAGAGAGAGAGAGAGAGAGAGAGAGATTTCTCGGCTGCCTCCCATATGCATCCCAACTGGGGATCGAACACACAGCCTTTTTGGTATATGGGACAACACTCAACCAACTGAGCTACCTGGCCAGGCAATTATGATGTTTTTAACAGAGAGAAAATGTTTTCATGGCATCCTCATGAGCACTCTCAGCTTCCTCAGAGAGCTACATTTAGGGGAAACTATAGGTACTTTGAGTCATTTAACCAGCCGTTACTTGCACCAAAAAGAGGCATGTCTATAGATCTTTAGCTGTTTTCCTTAAGATCTTTATATATTGCTAAGCCTTCTTTTTAATTATGAGAAAGCTCACTCCTGATTGCTTTACATTGACATGTTTGGACCTTTTTAAGAACATCTACTTTATACTGACATTATCCCCTGATTTACCAATAACTAATGAGCTAATTTGCATTAATCCACATGCAGTGTAGCAGAGCACACTCTACAGACTCTTCTCAATTACAGTTTACATTCAGTATTATTTTATATTAGTTTTAGATGTACAGCACAGGGCTTAGACAATCATGTATTTCATAAAGAGGTCCTTCCTTATTTCAACTACCCACCTGGCACTGTACATGGTTATTACAATACTAGGGGCTCAATGTACGAATTTGTGCACCTTGAAAGGAACTGGGGCCATGAGGCTGCGGAGGGCACAGGCATGGGTCTTGACCCATCCTTCGCACCCTGGCCCGGCCCTCCTGCCGTGGCCCCCAGTCCCCTGCATGCCAACAGCCCCGCTCCCGCTGCCGCTTCCATGTCCTGACACTCGCACCTGCTGACAGCGCGGAGTTATTGGGGCTGATGCCAGCAGCGGGTGTGAGCAGGACCAGTGCCCTCAGCAGATGCAAGTGGTGGCTGCTTCCCCGATCACCCCTCAGGAGCAGGGGGAGGTAGAAAAGCTCTCAGGGGCGATTGGGGCCGGCAGCCACCACTTGCACCCACTGACAGTGTTGAGTAATTGGGGCTGGCGCTGGATGCTGGCAGTGGGTGCAAATGCCTGGTGGGACTGCAGCAAGTAGGAGCAAAGAATTTTCAGTAATCACCAGAGGCGCGCCCTGATGACAGTGACCAGCGCCCCGCCTTGGTCTGGCGCCCCCACTCACCTGCTCCACCATCCCACCATGGCTGATGCACACCATGTTCCGTGCACGCCCCCTGGTGGTCAATGCACGTAATAGTGACCAGTTGTTTGGTTGCTCGTTCGGTCTATTTGCATATTAGGGTTTTATATATATAGATTATTGACTATATTCTCTATGCTGTACCTTACATCCCTGTGACTATGTTGTGTCTACCAATTTGTAGTTCTTAATCTCTTCACCTTTTCACCCAGCTCCTCCCTCCCTTTTGGCAACTATTAGTCTGATCTCTGCATCTGTGCAGCATCTACAGATTTAATTCTGTTTCTTAACTCCTTTTAGGAAGTGTTTTCTTGCTACCTCATAACTGAGTTTTTCCTCAAACACAGGCTTTTGTCAGGCTCATCTTTCTTTGGACATGATCTGCTTCATGCATCAGCCTGCACCCTAATTCCAGTCTCTTAGTTCTTGCTTCCTCAGCTGTCATCTATACCAGGCCCGTGGCAGTGTTATCCCTCAGTTGCTCCTAGTAAACTCACTTGGGTCTGACTAGAACCCTGTTCTAGAGCCAGCACATGCATTCATCCTCCCATTTTCAGAATCATGGCTAGAAAGTGAGAGTCTAAAAAAGAGGACTTTACATGACGAGTAAGACTTCGAATTCCTTCTCCATGGTTTGTGCAAAAATTCAAATACATTTATAAATATCAGATGTTCAGTCAATTTGACATACATTTCTTCAAGTCTAAGTTCCATTTGTTCCTTCCGCCTCCTGCCACCCCGTGCTTCAACCCTGCATTTCTGGAGGTACAACTGTCTTCTGGTCTCATATTTCCCATCTAGGGCACGATAGCCTATGTCCCACAGCAGTCCTGGATCCAGAATGGCACCATAAAGGACAACATCCTTTTTGGATCAGAATTCGATGAAAAGAGATACCAGCAAGTTCTAGAGGCCTGTGCCCTCCTCCAAGACTTGAAAGTGCTGCCCGGGGGAGACCTGGCTGAGATTGGAGAGAAGGTACTTAGAACCTTAAAGGGTGAAGAAATATCAAAGAAAAAATGTGAGGATGGCAAAGAAGTACATAGGAGTAAAATAGCTGACCAATTTCGGGGGTTATGTTGGGAATAAACACCAGAAAACATGAGTTTGTACAATATTTTATACAAATATAGTAATCTAGAAATTTTAAATTTGGTACCTGGAAGCAAATACAGGGATTAGGTACTCTGAAGGGAAGAGGAGGGTAGGACCGGAGAGGTTAAGTAACCAGTGACTGGCCCCAGGTTGATGTCATGGCAGAGGGACAGAGCCTATGTGTCCTGCCTCTACTTCTGTACATCAGCAAGGGTCAGAGAAGGGTTCTAGTAACCTGCTTTGAACAGACAGATATTGAGTGTGAATTATTTCCTGATGTTATTAAATGCCTTTCCTAAAAATGGATTTTTAATGACAACTGCGTATTTTATCCATTGTATGGATAGAGAATAATTTGTTTAGAAAAATCCCTGATTATTACATATTTAGGATGTTTTCATCCTCCCTCCTGTTAAAAACAAAATTAAACCAAGTGCAGTTGAAGGTCTGATTGACTTGATTATTTATGAATGAGACAGAATCCCACCTAGCAACTCCAAGGGCACTCAAAGTGTTATACAAAAATAGAAAGAAAAAAAAAAAAGGGTGGGGAAAGAAAGCTATTAGAAAAAAAGAAAGAAAGAAAGAAATTATCTGGGGGCACCTGAACATCTGTTTTTGTTTGTTTGTTTTGTTTTTGTGTTTTGGGTGTTTTTTTTTTTGTTGTTGTTGTTTTTTGGAGGAAGAGACCAGGGAAGGGTTTCATCATGCAGAAAGCCTGTCCTTTCTGGGGCGGGGGTGGGGGCGGGGGGGGAGGTGGAGAAGGCCCACAGGACAGACTACCTCCTTGGCATTGCCTAGAAAATGTCACACGGGTTGACTAAGTGTTTCTGGGAGAGGTTGAAACAGAAATTAGCTCAAGTATTACATCTAGGTTTGGTGTTCTGGGCTTTAGCACAAGTGACACCATTTGCGCCTGTGGTTCTCACTTGAACAATCCCCATTATTAAAACTGCCTATAGCAGTCTTTGAGGACAAGGATCTTGAAATGTTAGAAGACCTGTGAAGATACAGCTCTAGAGTGATTTTGTTCATTGATTCAACACACATTTACTGAGCACCTATGTGCCAGAGACTGTTTCAAGTGCTGGAGTTACAGCCATGAACAAAATAGAGAAAATCTGCCTGGTATAGCATTACATTCTTATGGGACAGGAAGCAACAAAAAATAATAAGTAAATTATACAGTAGAAAATGGTAAGTCGGGCCTGCCTTTAATTATTGGGCCCAAAGGGTTTTATTTGAATTAAAGTTGCTTTTTGTATAAAGGAACTTGAAGATTTGTAAGCCCTTAATACCTTAGTGAGAAACATCTCTTTCTTACCCCTCCTCAGTAGCCTCCGTGAAGGCAGGACTGGGGCCCAGTGCTTAATAGAAATGCTTTTCTTCTTCAGGGCATAAATCTCAGTGGGGGTCAGAAGCAGCGCATCAGCCTGGCCAGAGCTACCTATCAAAATGCAGATATCTATATTCTGGATGACCCCCTGTCGGCCGTGGATGCTCACGTGGGAAAACACATTTTCGATAAGGTCTTGGGTCCCAATGGCCTATTGAAAAGCAAGGTGAGGAATCATTTAAAGTGGCAAAGCCGTGAGGTATGTGTTTCAGGGGCACACATCTAGGTCAGCTGCAGTCCTGAAGCAGATTTCCTTATTTTACCTGCCCCCCGGGCTGCTGAGGAGACAGTGTCAGACTGGTCTTCCCGGAGCTAAGCCCATAAGGGCTCCCATCTTGAGGTCATGGCAAATTCTAGCTTATTCTGTGGCTTGGGCATTGAGCCCATTAGGATGATTGATTATGATAGAAAGCACGTTGAGACCTGTGGTATAGTAAGGCTGATTTGGTTTTTGTTTCCAGTTCTTGGCACAGAGCTCATAAACTTGGAATTTCCTGAGCGATCCTAGGAGTGTCTTTTGTTATTCCTAGTGAGGCCCTTTAGATAACATAGGAGTCTATGCTAATAAGTGACGTAGTCTACAAGTCTAGTAAGTCTATGCTAATAAGCTCTCCCATCCCAACAGTGTCTGTGTTGTGGACAGAGACAGTGGGCTTGGGTTTTCTCTCCAGAGGCTCTCTCAACCCCATGGCCCCTATCTGAGCTTCATTAATGATCCATGAGTGTTAGTCTTCCTTTGAGTGGAACCCCTGTGTCAGTAGTCATGTGATTTATCAATAGACAGCAATACAAGGAATGTCATATCTCACACCAGGGAGGACCTGGGCCAAAGACAAAGTTTCTTGTTACACAACGTCACTAACATGCTGAAAGAATCTGGGCAGTTTGTTTGTTTGTTTTTAAAGGTATCTTTATTGATTTCCGAGAGGAAGGGAGAGGGAGAGAGAGATAGAACCATCTATGATGAGAGAGAATCATTGATCGGCTGCCTTCTGCATGCACTCCACAGGGGGCCCAGCCTGCATCCTGGGCATGTGCCCTGACTGTGAATCAAACTCTGATCGTCTGGTTCATAAGTTGATGCTAAATCACTGAGCCACACTGGCCGGGGTTAGCTGGTTAACAAAAGGGGCAATTGGTTAGCTAGTTATTTAGTTAGTTATGTCCTGTGACATTCCTAAGCCAAACTCCTGGCTACCCAAGAAGCTAGAAGAGAATGTGTGTTATGCACACCTCATTGTCACTATAGAAAATCTCCAACTGTATACACAATGGTGACAGAAATCTCTCTCTCTCTCTTTTTTCTTTTTTCCCAGGAGTCTCATCTTACACATGGGTCAGGTTTTAGGATGAGGTGCTAGGAAGGAAAGAGGTGGTAACAGAGGCCAGGTGGTCAGGGCCACATTTTGAAGCAAAGCCCCATAGTGAATTGAGTCATCTGCTTTTCCTTCCTTAGAGTAGGACAAGGAAGGCGGCGGACACAGGGTTATCAGCACAACTTACTGTTATTTTACAGACTCGACTCCTGGTTACACATAGCATTCACTTTCTTCCCCAAGTGGATGAGATTGTGGTTCTGGAGAATGGCACCATCTCAGAGAAGGGGTCTTACCGTGCTCTGCTAGCCAAGAAAGGACTGTTTGCTAAGAACCTGAAGACATTTGTAAAGCAGGCGGGTCCTGAAGGAGAAGCCACAGGTATGTAAGGACAACTTGAATGGGGACAGAATCTGGGCATGGCAAGGAATGGAAGTAGTGAACCAATATCTACCTCCTGAACTGCTCAGTATCCAGTGAATTAGATTTGAGTGTGAATTACCCAGAGATCCAAAATCTGTTCTTTCTGTGTTGTGTCTCTGTAAAGAAGCATGGACATAGGAACTCTATGCCTGAGCTGAACTGGAGGTTCATCCTGCTTATCTGGTCGTTGACATGTGATCAAAGGGCACACTTTGGAAGGGTGTGACTGGAGTTTGGGGTGATCAGCCCTTGTGGAGGAAACACCAGTGGCACAAGGGGCCCACTTTTCGTGATGCCTTGCTTTAACTGCTCTAAGTCACACATCCCACCCCACCCACCACCAAACCCCTTAAAACAACTTCCTGGACAGCTTCATAGGCTAATACTAAGTCCTTGATAAGTGTACTGCTAAATTCTTGATAAGCTCTAACAAAGGAATCTTGACTAATACATCAAAAACCATTGGGTGTTTTGAACCAGAAAAAATCATGGTAGTTGCATAGTATAACTCACAGTATTACCACAGAAATAGCCCCTAAAACCATCACCATTGGGGTCACTGGTTAGCTTCCATCAGTAATGGAGTCCTGTTCCCAAGAACCTTGGGTAGTCTTCTGCATAGTGCTGGGTATTCCCTTCAGGTAGCAGTTATCAGCAGAAGGTCAAGATTGAGAAAGCAAGACCTGGAGGGCGCTGGGCCATTCCGGAAGTCAGTCAGTAGAGAGAGTTACAGAGCCTGCAAATGGGAGCATATTTAGGCTTCAAGGTCAAGACAACGATGGTTTAAAACCATCCTGGGGGCACAAGAGAAGGAAAAAGAGAAGACAAGAAAGACTGTATGCCTTGGAGGGACAAGGCAGGAACAAAGAACAGGATGGTGTGGGTGGTGGGGATCCAGAGCCAGCCCAGGAGAGTGAGGCAGGGATACCAGGAACCAGCAGAAAGGAAGGGGTCAAGGCTTTCCATCAACCTTTATGTGCTGCAGGGACTGGCCTGGACAAAACAAAAAGCACATGCCTGGGAGTTAAGGTCCAACAAAGGCCAGTGTCTGATGCCCTCTGAGTTACTGTTCTGATAACCAGTCACCCTAACCTGGACAGTTTTACTATGCCAATTATATACTTTTTTTTAAAAAAATATATTTGATTGGTTTTTTACAGAGAGGAAGGGAGAGGGATAGAGAGAAACACTGATGAGAGAGAAACATCTACCAGCTGCCTCCTGTACACCTCCTACTGGGAATGTGCCCGCAACCAAGGTATATGCCCTTGACCGGAATCAAACCTGGGACCTTTCAGTCCGCAGGCTGACGCTCTATCCACTGAGCCAAACCCGTTTGGCTATATACTATTTTTGTTTTTCTATTTGCTTGAATCTGAGTTTTGCATTCTGTTATGAACCCCCATGGGTGGATGACCTCTCTGAAGAATTATATCTTTGATGTACAGAGAATACTTTGCAAAATATCTCATTACGCTCATGTCCTGGTAAACATTCATAGGCTAATGCTGAGCAGTTATGTAAGCTCCAGTGCCTGGCAAGCTGTAGCGCTGGTCTGGAACTTGAGGCACAGACCACAAGATGGTAGAATGAGGGGAAGGGCGGGGGGACAATGTGATCTGTATTAACATTGGTTCTGTCTATTAGCTTCCTCACTAGCTGTTGTAACAAAGCACTACAAACTGGTTGGCTCAATCAGCAGAAATTTGTTGTCTCACAGTTCTGGAGCCCAGAAGTCCAAAATCAAGGTGTTGGCAGAGTTGGGTCCTTCTGAGGTCTCCGAGGGAAGGACCTGCTCCAAGCCTTTCTCCTAGCTTCTGGTGGTTTGCTGGCAATTCTTGGCATTCTTGGCTAGGAGACACATGCCATCGCTCTCTGCCTCCCTCTTCGCATGGTATTCTCCATTATGTACATTTCTGCATCCAAATCTCCCCATTTTTTATAAGGACATCAGATATGTCGGATTAGGGGCCCATCCTACTCCAGTCTGACCTCATCTTAACAACTAATTCCATCTACAATGAACCACATTCTGAGGCAATGTGGATTAGGATTTCAAAGTATGATTTTTTTTTTATTTTTATTTTTTGCAGGGCGGACACAACTCAATCTATAACATCTATCCTCTGTTGTACCAAAATTTATGTGCTTCCCCATCCCAACATCCCCAAAAGTCTTAATTATTCCATTATCAGTTCTAAGTCCAAAATTTCATCTAAATGCCAACTCAAAATCCTGATTTCATCTCTAACTCACACAAATCCATTGTGGTTGAGACTGAGAGTTCTGGGGCAAAATTCCTCTTCATCTGTGAACCTGTAAAATCAAATAAGTTATCTGCTTCTAAAATACAATGGTGATGCCCGGCCAGTGTGGCTCAGTGGTTGAGCGTCGACCTATGAACCAGGAGGTCACAGTTGGATTCCTGGTCAGGGTACATGCCTGGGGTTGTGGGCTTGATCCCCAGTAGGGGGCATGCAGGATGCAGCCAATCAATGATTCTCTCTCATCATTGATGTTTCTCTCTCTCTCTCCTTCTACCTTCCTCTCTGAAATCAATAAAAATATTTTTTTAAATAATAAAATACAATACAATGGTGAGACAGGCACAAGATAGGCATCCCCATTCTGAAAGGGAGAAATCAGAAGGAAAAAGAGGGTCATGAATTTCAAGTAAGTTCAAAACCTAGCAGGACAAGTTCCATTCGATTTTAAGGTTTAATAAGCATCTGGTTCTATTTTCTGAGATCACCAGGTGGTGGTCCCACCCCCTCCAGCCTTACAAAATGGTCCCAATCTCTGAAACTGGGAATCAGCCAATCCCTGGATTGCCTTCCAGGACATTTTTCCCTTTTCTTGAAGGATAATACATGTTCATGGCTAGATAGCTCTATCGACCCTATAGGATCCTAGAATTCTGACAGTGTTTCTTCATTTTGTCTTATTTCTATCCCCTACAGTCCAAGCTTGGAGCACTTTAAGATGGTTGATTGGGTCAAGTCACATGCCTAAGTTCTTTAGCAAATCTGCTCTTGAGCTTTTCTAGTAAATTTTTTGTTTTAGTTATTGTACTTTTCAACTCTAGTCTTTATTGATGTTCTCTATTTGGTGAGAACTTATTGTCATATTTTCCAGTAGATTTTTATATATTATTTTCATTTGTTTTTTAACATGTTTATAATAGCTGATTTAAAATCTTTGTTTGGTAAGTCCAATGTTGTGCTTCCTCATGAACAGTTTCTGTTGACTGCTTTTTTCCTGTGTATGGCCCCATAATTTCCTGCTTTTTTGTATATCTCATAATATTTTTTTTGTTGAAAACTGGCAATTTAAAATTACATAACCACGCTGGAAATAAGTATTCTCTCTCCACCCTCCTCTGCCAGGGTTTGTTGTGTTGTTCCACCCGTTTAGCTTTTCTGAACTAATTCTGTTAAGTCTGTATCCTTTGTCGTATGTGGCAACTGAAGTCTATCCGTGGTTGGCTGAGGGGTCAGTTAATGATGGAACATGATTTCCTTAAGTGCCGGAAACCAAAAAGTCATTCTGCCTTTTCTGAGAGACTGGGAGTAGGGAGTGGGGGCATGTCTTTATCACTCCAGCAAACAATTCACATTTCTGCCTTAGCCTTTGTTTTCTGCTTGCACATAGAGCCTGAAGGTAGCCAGAGGTAAGAGAGTAAGGTCAAGTTTTCCTTGGGCATGTGCACAGCCCTAATTCTAGATTTTCAGAAATATATTGAAGATATCAAAGCTCCTTATGAATATCTTATTCCCCTGCTTTTTCTTTCAAGGTTTTGGTCAGCTTCTTTTTTACCCCAACTTTTTTTAAATTAGTCTTTATTGTTGAGATTATTACAGATGTCCCTCTCCCCCCGGCCCCCATAGCTCCCTTCTACCCAGTTCCCACTGCATCCCAGGCCCTCACCACCCTATTGTCTGTGTCCATAGGTAATGCATACATGCATATAAGATCTTTGTCTAATCTCCTCCCACACCTCCCCACAGCCCCTTCCCTCTGAGAATCCTCAGTCCATTCCATTTTCATGCCCCTGATTCTATTCCATTCACTAGTTTATTCTGTTCATCAGATTTTTTATTCATTTGATTTTTAGATTCAATTATTAATAGATATGTATTTTTTGTCACTTTGTTGTTCATATTTTTTTATCTTTACCTTTTTCTTCTTCCTCTTCTTAAAGGATACCTTTCAGCATTTCATATAATACTGGTTTGGTGGTGATGAACTCCTTTAGCTTTTTCTTATCAGTGAAACTCTTTGTCTGACCTTCAATTCTGAATGATAGCTTTGCTGGATAAAGTAATCTTGGTTGTAGGTACTTGCTATTCATCACTTTGAATATTTCTTGCCACTCCCTTCTGGCCTGCATAGTTTCTGTTGAGAAATCAGCTGACAGTCATATGGGCACTCCCTTGTAGGTAACTAACTGTTTTTCTCTTTCTGCTTTTAAGATTTTCTCTTGTCTTTTGCCCTTGGCATTTTAACTATGATGTGTCTTGGTGTGGTCCTCTTTGAATTCCTCTTGTTTGGGGTAGACTATGCTTCCTGGACTTGTAAGTCTATTTCTTTCACCTGGTATGGGAAGTTTTCTGTCATTATTTCTTCAAATAGGTTTTCAATATCTTGCTCTCTCTCTTCTTCTGGAACCCCCATAATTTGGATGTTGGTATGCTTGAAGTTGTCCCAGAGGCTCCTTACACTATCTCCATATTTTTGGATTTTTTTTCTTTTTGCTCTTCTGGTTGGGTGTTTTTTGCTTCCTTGTATCTTTGACTTGATTCTTGGGATCCTCTAGTCTACTGTTGAATCTCTGTATATTATTCTTTATTTCAGCCAGTGTATGCTTAATTTCTGACTGGTTCTTTTCTTTTTTTTCTTTTTTCTTTTTTCCTTTTTTTTTTTTTTTTTGCATTCTCACTAAGATCCTTGAAGGTCTCACTAAGTTCCTTGGAGGTTTCTAGAAGATTCTTGAGTAACCTTATAACTGTGGTTTTGAACTCTATATCCAGTAGTTTGCTTTCTTCCATTTCTTTCATTTGTGACATGTTTCTTTGTCTCTGCATTTTGGCTGCTTCCCTGTGTTTGTTTCTATGTATTGGGTAGCTGCTAAGTCTCCTTGAGTTGATAGAGTGGCCTTGTGTAGTAGGTGTCCTACAGGGCCCAGTGGCTCAGCCTCCCCAATCACCTGAGGTGGACATTCTTGGTGCACCCCTTTGCGGGCTGTGTGCACAGTTTTGTTGTAGTTGAACCTTGAGTGCTGTTGATGTCACTGGGAGGAATTGACTGTGGGGACCAGCTGTGACTACAGTGGAAGAGCTGCTGTGCAGGAAACACCCTTATGGAGTAGGACTTGCTTCAGTGGGGCTTTGGTGCTCACTGAGTCTGCCCCTTGAGTGTGTTGCTTATGGATGTGAAGAGTTGTAATCTGGTCTCACACTGACCACTGGGTACACTGGCTCTTGGATCTCCAAGGAGATGCAAAGTCAGCCACTGCCTGGGGCCACCCAGCAGGAGCTACAGAGAGATATGCAGATTCCTCCTCTTTGTATCAGGTTTGGAAGTGCCCAGACAAGGCCCAGCTGTGAAGCAAGGCAGGATGGTGCTGGTGCCGGGTCTTGGGCCTTTTATTGATAGGTTTGGGGCTTCCTGACCTAGCTGAAGCTTGTTTGATAGAGTTTAGCCTGAGAAAGGACAGACTATTCATATGTGAAAACTGCTGTGCACAGCTTGGGTGGGGTTGTAAATTGGGTAGGGTGGGGTCTCAGGGAATCACCAGGGGAGAGCAAACAGAAATGACTGCCAGTCAGCCCTGCACTGGGAGGTCCCAGCACAGGAACAATGACAGCTGTGAGCACCTCCATCTGGAAGAAAGCTGCCCCCAAGTTCCTGCCCTGATGCCAGACAGTACAGTTTCTCCCTGTATGTGTCTGGGTCCCCCAGAGCCTCACCTGACGCTGGAGCTCAGAGGAAGTGGGAGCTTGTAAATTCAGTTCATGGTGCTGGCCTTTTAAGAAGAGCAGCTGGGTCTCCAGCAACCTGTGTGTCACTCAGCCCCAATCTGCACTGGTTTTTACAGTCCATAGTTCTTTTTGCCCATAGGGACTTCTTTCCCCAGCTCTGGAACCCTGGGCTGGGGGGCTGGTGTGGACCTGGGACCCCTCACTCCTCCAGGCGGCCTCCACAGAGGTGATCTCCCTACCGATTAAAAAAGTGGCACACACGGGTGCCAGATGAGCTCATTCTGCGCCTCCACACGTCCTACCAGTCTCAAGGTGCTTTCTTCTTTACGTTCTTCTAGTTGTAGTACTTCCACTCAACCAGCTTTCCAGCAGTTCTGGATGATCGTTGTTCTGTATTTTAGTTGTAATTTTGATGTGGTTGTGGGAGGCAGCAAGTACAGGTGTTTACTTATGTCGCCATCTTGGTTCTCTCTTACCCCAATTTTTATGACAACCACAAGTAAGCTGTGATGTTAAGCAATTGCTGCTGATTGTTTAAGGTAGCTCAAGTCAGGTCCAATAAAGACCAGCCCTGTGAATGGGGTTTTCCAGGGAATTGTCAGACAGGTCAAATAATAATTTTCCGGGGATGAGGTGTTTGGGGGAGTTCTAAACCAGTCTGTTCTCTCCAGCAGCTGCTAGGCTACTGTTTTTCGTGGTTACCATGATTATGAGGTTGTTGGTTTTCTAGGCTACAACAGATCTGAAGGGAGAGGGATGGGAATGTAGCAAATTAAATAATCACAAAACTTATTAGTCTTACTAAGATGTGGTTATTTTTATTAAATAAATGTTCCTTGGATTGTTGCAAGCTCTTGGCTAATTTTAGAGTTACAAAAAAGTTGATTTGGACAATTTTTTGCCAGCATTCTCATTGATGTTATGGAGGTAACAATTTCTTGAGATCCTTACTATACCATTATGTTGCCCAGGTTATGTTTACATTTTATTTTATTTTCAGGGATTTTTAAATGCTTTAAATTTATAAAAGTTTGTCAAAATATTTGAATTTCAAGAGCATTTTAAAATTTATACTTACCTCTTTAGTCACTTCTGGAGATTATAATTCCTGTGTTTGTCTACTATAATCCTTGAAACTTCCTTCCTGCTCCAAAGGAACTTAGAAGCTTCTGGGAATATTTTTCTCCTTTTGACCATTTTACTTTTAGGTGGAATATTAACTCATTTCTTCTTCATCCTGGTATTTCTCCATGAGTAAATATACCAAAAAATAGTATTTCTGGAGTAAAAAATTCCAGCCTATGTGTACATCTGGGATTTCTTGCTGAGCCCAGCAATATCAGAAAAGACATCTCTCTCCTTGTTCATATGGCTGTGAGAGCTCTGCACTCTCTCTAACCTTTGATGTGTCTCTTAGTCAACGAGGACAGTGGAGAAGAAGATGACTATGGGCTGATGACCAGTGTGGAGGAAGTCCCTCAGGACGTGGCCTCCTTTACCATGAGCAGAGAAAACAGCCTTCGTCGAACACTTAGCCGCAGGTTGGTCACCTACTCAGCTGGCACCCATCATCCCTTCCATATTTCCACTTGGTCATTCTCTTTTTCTATGTGGATAGCGGACACCATGAACACTCCCAACTCTCCCTTTGTTTCCTTGTCTGGGGAAGAGGGTTGGGGTTGTGTGATTCTCCAAGGCCACCTGCTCTGAAATGAATGTTGATGCAATCAGCGTGACTGACACCTGCTTTTAAGAAGACCCTCGGGATGCGGCTACATGCTCAGGAAAGCTTTCCCCCTTTCAATTTCTCAGATCGAGGTCTAGTAGCAGGCGTCTGAAGACCCTGAAAAACTCCTTGAGAACCCAGAATGTGAATACCCCGAAAGAGGAGAAAGAACTAGTGAAAGGACAAAAATTAATTGAGAAGGAATTCATACAAACTGGAAAGGTGAATACAACAGTAAAAAGTACCATTAGAGGTGATATAAGGCTTGGGATCCCAACATTTTCAAGTTTGATGACTTGAATACACATCTACAAAAGGGCTATGTCTTATGCTTGCTTTGCACATCTTTAAATTCATCACTGAAATGTTGGCAGATACTCAGAGCTTTCCATCAAATCATATTTTCATGAAGAATGGCATGGTTCCTGTGAATATCTTCATAGCACATTTCATGAGTGTTTGATTCCGTTCTGACATGTGGAGCAAATAATAAAACTGCTTTGAGATGCAATTCTGAGAGCCAGAGAACACTAATCCATCAACCTCAGTATACAATTCAAATTAATAAAAGTTAAAATTAAGGTCTTAAATTTAAGGTCTTAACTTACATCCAAATTCCTAAGACAAATTCCAGGCTCTGCAGTATAACTCCATTTGTCTCACTCCATTTTTCTATCTTCCCCTCTTAATTGCATGATTATTTACTTTGCATTGCATTTAAGCATTGATTATTAGCCTGGCCCAATGCACAAATGATAAGCAGACACCAAATTCTGCTACCCGCCATCCATTTTCCCAGGGACTTCACTCCCCCTGTGACTGGTATTCTAGGTAATTCTCCACCAAAAGCCATTAGGAATTCTACTAACATTGACATGGGGGCTTTGCAGGTCAAGTTCTCCATCTACCTGAAATACCTACAAGCAGTAGGATGGTGTTCAATTTTCTTCATCATCTTTGCCTATGTAACCAGTTTTGTGGCTTTGATTGGATCCAATCTCTGGCTCAGTGTTTGGACCAGTGACTCTAAAACCTTCAATGCCTCCAACTACCCAGCCTCTCAGAGGGATATGAGAATTGGCGTCTATGGAGCTCTGGGATTAACACAAGGTACGTCTGATGGCTATGATAGCCATTTCTTACATAATTTCTCTGATCAATGTACTTTGCCTGGAATCAGGGGAAAAATTGCCATTATGTCCTAGGCACAAGACTTCAGGGATCCATGTGCACAGCACTGACTAAACTGGTTCCATTTCTAGGTATATTTGTGCTCGTAGCAAATATCTTGAGTGTCTATGGTTTCACGCATGCATCAAACATCCTGCACAAGCAACTGCTGAACAATATCCTTCGAGCACCCATGAGTTTTTTTGACACAACACCCATAGGCCGGATTGTGAACAGGTTTGCTGGAGTAAGTATGTCAAGGGCTGTAAGGTTCTGCATGTGTATGCTGCGAATCTTTCTATTCTGACAGGGAAAGACTGCTCATGTCCCCTGGGCAACACTGTGTAGTTCTAGTTCTTTTGTTCATCAGCATGCAAATTATTTATTTGAGTACCTTGTGTGAGGTCTCAAAGATCCTATGAATACAGGACCGAATAAGTAGCTCACCATCTAGTGAGTAAGACATCCAAGGAAATAAAGGATTGTAATAAAATGTGATAAAACCCAAATAACAACAATGTGTACAATGGTGGTCTGGGAGTATAAAAGAGTGACAGGGAAAAGAGGTACTAGCTCAGTTTGGGTGATTGAGGGTGGCAAATGTGAGAAAAGGTGAGACTTGAGTTTAGTTATAGAAGTTAGCTAGGGAGATGGTGGGGACAGGGGATAGCTGGGTGGCAGTAGAAGCAGGATGAGAAGAATTAGTCCTTTATTACTGGACATATTATTACTTGCATTCTGATGTGACTTTGGGGAGGGAAATTAGACTCAAGAGTCATCCACTCTGTAGGATTCTCTTAGAAAACTATTATCCCTTATCCAGTTTGGCACACTTCAGAGATAATATAGACTCAATAATTTGATACTCACTTATTACTAATCCTAGAATCAATATAATCTAAGAAACATAGGCAAGGGAAACCCAAAAATATAATCCATTCCTGTGCATATTAAATCATCCATCCATCCACCCACCCACTCATTTGCTCATTTATACCCAACATGACATAAAGGTGATGTGGTAGTAAGACCCATTCGTTATCTCTAGTTAGAACACTGACCAGGCAGGGGTCATATTCACTCTCCATCTCCTTATCCCTTTGAAGCTCTATGCTTGACAGAAGAAACAACTTTCCATTCCTCATTGGGCCGGCGGTGCGGGGGGGGGGGGGGGGCAGTGAGGGCGGGGGGCAGGGGGTTGGGGGAACGGGAGGAGGCAGCGGTGAGAGGTGACAGGGCTTCTTCACTGGAGCCTCCAAACAAATGTTTATCGAATGGTTGTTATATGCCAGGCTCTGTTCTAGTACTCAACAGAATTAGGCCCTGTGTAAAGTTGGAATAATTGAACTGATTTGGTTATAGGGGGGCTTACCTTGTAAGGCTCTATTAACTTAGGGTGGTTACGAATGGTTTCATAAATTTAACAAATGGGAATTTCACTGAAAATAGTAAAAACCTTTGAAAAATCTATTAAAGGATGACTACCATATCTGTTTGAAATGATTTAGGAAGATAGAGAAATTACAGAAATAAGATTTGTTGTTAGCGTGAGCAGAACAGTCTATTGCAAATGAATATCATGAAATGATTACATGAAGGAATCACTGAGATCTCAGAATTGAGCAAGTTTCCTGCTGGAATCAGGGAAATCTAAAATGCCATGGGAACTCATTAATGCACCATCTCGCCTAATTATGTGCCCCAGGATATTTCCACCGTGGATGACACGCTCCCCGTGTCCTTGCGCAGCTGGATTCTGTGCTTCCTGGGGATCGTGAGCACCCTGTTCATGATCTGCTTGGCCACTCCAGCCTTCATCATCATCATCATTCCTCTCGGCATAATTTATGTGTCTGTTCAGGTAGGTTTGGAAATGGCTGGGTCTCCTTTCCTCTCTACACATAAAAGCCCAGGCTCCTTCCTGAGAACCTGCTCTTTTGTTTATTGCTAGTCACTCACTCCTCTCCAGCATCTTCGTCATTTACTCCTATACTGATATCCCCAGGAGCCCACAGGCCACTATCTGAAGCTGAAGTATCAGCACCAAGTAGTGTATGGGCCACAGCAGAGCTCACCTTAACTGCGGTCCCACTAGAAGCTTAATGGGGCGTATTTATGTTTAGGTCCAAGACCACTGTGAGGTTGGCTCTGTTCCTCACCAACCTCAGATCTTTCCGCCATCCTCTTCCTCTGGGCTTCTCTCATCATTCCGCTAGCCAGAGGGGAGGCTGGAGGCTTCTGTCCTATTCAGATGTAGGCTGTGGCCATCAGGGTGAAGAACATTGCTAAGAATCCTGAAACACCAATCATAAAAATATATGCACCCCTATGTTCATAGCAGCACAATAGCCAAGTGTCCATTCATAGGTGAGTGTATAAAAAAGAAGTGGTACATTTTTACCATGGAATACTATGCAGCTGTAAAAAAGAAGGATCCCTTACCCCTTAAGACAGCGTGTAGGGCCCTAGCTGGTTTGGCTCAGTGGACAGAGCATCAGCCTGTGGACTGAAGGGTCCCAGGTTTGATTCCAGTCAAGGGCACATGTGCAGGTTGCGGGCTCGATCATCCCCTGTAAGGGGTGTGCAGGAGGCAGCCAATCAATGATTCTCTCTCATCATTGATGTTTCTATCTCTCTCTCCCTTTCCCTTTCTCTCTGAAATCAATAAAAATATATTAAAAAAAAAAAAAAGACAGCATGTAGGGACCTGGAGAGCATTATGCTAAGCAAAATAAGCCAGTCACAGAAAGACAAACATCACATGATCTCACTCATATGTGGAATCTAATGGACAAAATAAACTGATGAACAAAATAGATCCAGAGACATTAAAACATGCAACAGACTGACAAATTTCAGAGGGAAGTAGATGGGTGAGAAGATATTAACCAAAGAATTTATATGTATCTAGTAGAGGCCTGGTGATGAAATTTGTGCACCGGGGCAGGGGGATCCCCTCAGCCCAGCCTTCACCCTCTCCAATCTGGGACCCCTCGGGGGATGTCCGACTCCCTCTCACAATCCAGGACTGCTAGCTCCTAACTGCTCACCTGCCTGCCTGCCTGATCGCCCCTAACCCCTCTGCCTGCTTGTCTGATCGCCCCTAACCACCTCTGCCTGCCTGCCTGTTCACCCCTAACTGCTCCCCTACTGGCCTGATCGCCCCTAATTGCCTCTGCTTCACCCCGCACCCGGGACCCAGGATTCCTTCCTCTGGCCAGTCGCAGGCATCTGGGACCCGTGCTTCCCTCCCTCTGGCCAGCCGCAGGTACCCAGGACCCGGGCCTACCTGGTCCCCATTCCTCTCTCGTGAGCTCATTTGTGCCTGGCTGGTCCCCATTCCTCTCTCCCCAGTGTTGAGTGTCTGAGCCATTAAGACGTGACAGTGTGAGGGCATGATGACCATTTACATATTAGCTCTTTATTATATAGGATGCATAACTCAGGGACAGACAATAGTGTAGTGAAGGCCTGGGGAGGGGGTGGGTGCGGGGTGGAGGGAGTCAGTGGGGGAAAAATGGGGGACCTCTGTAATACTTTCAACAGTAAAGATACGTTTTTAAAAAGGGTGAAGAATACTGGGTCATGGTCACAAGGGAAGCGGTGCGGCATATGGGACATGATTGTGTGACTAACTCACTCATTACTTTCGGGGTCCAGATATTTTATGTGGCCACTTCCCGCCAGCTGAGGCGTTTGGACTCAGTCACCAGGTCCCCACTCTACTCTTTCTTCAGTGAGACTGTGTCGGGTTTGCCCGTCATCCGTGCATTTCAGCACCAGCACCGATTTCTAAAACACAGTGAGGAGTTGATTGACACTAACCAGAAATGCGTCTATTCCTGGATTATCTCCAACAGGTGAGGCTTCCCTGGGTATTTACCCAAATGTGTGCTTTGGGGTTCTGCATGTTGGACACTAGCTGCAGGGGAACAGACATGGCCAATGATATGGAAGTCACTCTCGCCAAGCACGCCTATTATGTAAGTAGAGAGAAGAAAGCATGAGCTTCGGAGTCAGAGGCTGGGTCCCTGTGCCTGCTCTGCCATTTGCCGGGCTAGGTGAATTGCCTCCACCTCTCTAAGGGAAGCCTCATTTTTTTTTTTTCCACAATGGCTGGAACACAGCCTCTATCACAGGCGTTGGTGCAAGTCAAATGACCTCTGTGAGCATTGTGTGACCCAGGTGCTACACAGGTGTCGGGTGACCTGGGCCTTCTCTGTTTGCTTCCCTGGGAGTGAATGTGAGATTCTCCACAGGCAGGGGAACTCTTTGTAGGGTGGTGGAAAAAGAAGAAGCTGGAGAGAGGAGAGCTGGGAATTTTCAGGGAAAGCCAATGAAAAGTTCACATCCTGTGGGGTGAATTCCCGAGAAAGGTGAGCATTCTTCACTTCTCCGGCATCACTGGACCCTGGCAAAAAGTGGCAGGTCCTTGAAGGAAGACAGTTTTGTAGAGGAAGTAAAAATTCTCGAGTGCCTTCCACATTGTCTTGAGATATGAAGGGCAGGCTCATGATCTCAGTATTAGTTGGAACAGGGAGAGGTCAGGAATTTGATTGTAAAGATATTTGATTTCTTAGGTACGTTTCAAGAAGGAAACAGGCATATAGATCATTCCTATTGGATGCTCATTGTAAATATGCATCATATTTATTTGTACAATGCTAGGTTTACTGGTTCAAATTTCTTTAAATACATTTTATTTGGAAAAGTCAATTTTTTAGAAAATATATTTTTATTGATTTCAGAGAGGACAGGAGAAGGAAAGAGAGAGAGAGAGAGAGAGAGAGAGAGAGAGAGCGAGAGATGACAAGAGAGGATTGTTGATCAGCTGCCTCCTGCATGCCCCCACTGGGGATCAGGCCCGCAGCCCAGGCATGCACCCTGACCGGGAATCAAAATGTGACCCTCTGGTTCACAGGTCAATGCTCAACTACTGAGCCATGCCAGCTGGGCAGAAAAGTCAATTTTTATAAATTATGTCTATCTCTGTCCTATTCGGTTCTCTGCAGTTGATCACTCTATGATCAAGTCGCACCTAACCTCTCCCCACCCCACCCCCATCTTCTTCTCTACCTTTTCAAATCATGAAATCAGACAGGATACATTGAGCCCTGCTGTGATGCTACATGTGGATTATCTCTGGCATTATTTTCCTTGCCTAATCAGAAGAAATCACTTGAAACATTCGTTAAAAATGCAGGTTCCCGACCCCCATTCTAAGCCCCTTGAGTCAGAATTTCTTGGGGAAGTGTCCAAACATTTTTTTTGCATGGTTTTGTATATTTTTAACAATTGCCCCAGATGATTCTTAGGATTTGGCAAGTTTGGGAGACATTGAACCATAGGATTCCCTTAGTTTAGGAAACTCCTCTAGTATCTTTAAAATGCAATTTATTTTCTAAAATCCAACTTGAAAGACTTTAGGAACACCTGGTATAGTCAAGTCAAAGCACCTGCTAAGAACACCATTCTACCAACTTGAGCCCCCTGAGAATGTTCTAGAAACATCTATGCTGCTAGGTAAGGTAAGAAAGTGGATACCTCTCGGTAACACCCCTCTCTGGTTCTATTGTCCCGCAGGTGGCTTGCAGTTCGTTTGGAGCTGGTTGGGAACCTGATTGTCTTCTTTTCATCCTTGATGATAGTTATTTTCAAAATGAACCTAAGCGGGGAAGTTGTGGGCTTTGTTCTGTCCAATGCACTCAATGTGAGTCTGAAGGTTGGGAGTTTGGATAAATTAGTGCACTTATTCTTAAGTTGTGTCTAGAATATGCCATGAGGTCCATGCTCTGATTCTTTTCTAGATCCAGAGGCACTGGGGAGACTGAGGTTCAAACCCTGGCTCCGTCTCTGACTAACTGTGTCACCCATGGACATGCTCTTCACGCTTTCTAAATAGGTTTCAGTGTCATCTGGACATAAATGTTGTTGCCCTTGGGAGTTAAGAAAGCAATTTCATATGATTCAACCGAATAGTTCCTTGTCTCTTTGCCTCTTTGCTTGATTCTAGTCGAAAGAGAGAGAAACTTAGTTTCTTTTCCATAATATAGCAGTAACCAGAAAGTCTTTTGAACAAATAACTTCTATGATTGTTTTTCTTAGATCACAGAATAATTGAAGGTAATTCTAGTAAAGAACAGAGAGCCCAATAAAACTATCTATTGCATCCCCAGTGTGGCTAGGGAATAAATGTTAAGATATTATTTCCTAGCACCTAAGACAGAGGTTGGCACTACAGTAAATATTCAATAAGTGAGACTCATTTAATGAGTCATTGGGCCATCTTGCATGGTATCTCTTTGAAGTAATATACCAGAGGTTTTCATAGCTACCAGCACACTCTACATGCTTCTGTCTTCAGTAGAAGATAATGAGGCCCAAGGTGGTCACAGCGGGCACCCAAAAGGACCCAGTTGTTCACCAGAATGCCACTCGGTTTGTGCACTGCTTCTTCCTCTGCCCATTTCTAGGCTTAATAACCCAGGAGAGATGGGGCAAGGAATTAGATAATTTTTGTACTGAACCAAAGCATAAGCATTCAATATGAAAAGTTTCATGTGGTTCAGCCTACACAGAGCGGTTACTCTCAGTCCCCATGACCCTGTGCTCTCCTCTCCAACCACCATTCACTCAATGGAAACACCCAGGTTTGAGTCTTTGCCTGAGTGAAGCCTGCATGTGAGTAATCTGCAGATTCCCCAGCCTCTAGACTGGCCTGGATCATGACAGCCCACTTACTGGTGGCTGGATACATCTTTGTATTGGCAGGAAGGCGCCTGGAGTTTACTCTGATAAAGGAGGATGAGGATCCATGTGGGTGTCCCACCTTGAGGGATGGGTTCTCAATGGAGCTGTTGTAAATTGAGAGCAGAGAGAAGCAGCAGCTTTTTGGAAGGCCTTTTCCTACCTTGTGTCTTTTCTTTCTTTTTTAAAAAAATATACTTTATTGATTTTTTACAGAGAGGAAGAGGGATAGAGAGTTAGAAACATTGATGAGAGAGAAACATCGATCAGCTGCCTCCTGCACACTCCCCACTGGGTATGTGCCCGCAACCAAGGTACATGCCCTTGACCGGAATTGAACCTGGGACCCTTGAGTCCGCAGGCCGACGCTCTATCCACTGAGCCAAACCGGTTAGGGCTCTTTTTTTTTTTTTTTTTTTTTAGCATGTATTTATTGATTTCAGAGAGGAAGAGAGAGGGAGAGAGAGATAGAAACATCAATGATGAGAGAGAATTATCAATTGGCTGCCTCCTGCATGCCCTGCACTGGGGCTTGAGCCTGCAACCTGAACATGTGTCCTGACTGGGAATCGAACCGTGACCTCCTGATTCATAAGTCGACTCTCAACCACTGAGCCACGCTGACTGGGCCCATGTTTCTTTTCTTATGCTTCCCCATTTGCAGAAGGCCCACCACCCTTCCCACAAAGAACAGTAGGCTTACAGACAAGAGGGTCAAGTGTTGCCCTAACCGGTTTGGCTCAGTGGATAGAGCGACGGCCTGTGGACTGAAGGGTCCCAGGTTCAATTCCAGTCAAGGGCATGTACCTTGGTTGCGGGCACAGCCCCAGTAGGGGGTGTGCAGGAGGCAGCTGATCGATGTTTTTCTCTCATCGATGTTTCTAACTATCCCTCTCCCTTCCTCTCTGTAAAAAATCAATAAAATATATTTTTTTAAAAAGAGGGCCAAGGGTCGGTCCCATTCCACCAAAGCCAGCTTCTCTAGCCCCAGTTGTAGCCCAAAGTCAGCCCAGACACCCTTTCGTGTGAGCACCACACAGTTGTCCTCCAGCCATTTGATACACTGGTCTCCATTCCTCCCCAAAGAGGTGAACATTGGTACTTACACGCCCCTTGCTCCCTCGTAGAGCTCGGCATAATGCTGGGTGCAAAGTAGGCACTGGATTGACCTTGTGGTTTGATGAGTTACGTTGGTTTCTGAGCCTGACGTGATCTCTGTTCTTCTGGTTTTTCTGTAGATCACACAAACCTTAAACTGGCTAGTGAGGATGACGTCAGAAGTCGAGACCAACATTGTGGCTGTTGAGCGAATAACTGAGTACATAAATGTGGAAAATGAGGTAAGAGGGCATGAGAGGAAGGCAAAGAAAAAGGTGTGGGTCCCTTGAGAGAGCACCTTCTCCTGGCCTAGAAGATGTGGTGTCTAAAAGGTCCTCCTAAACGTTTCCCCTGTTCTAACTCAAATGCCCAATTTCCTGAAACTTAGAATAGGAAATGGTTTGGGGGAAGTCAGGTCCTGGAAGGCACCACGTTGAATGGTGGCTTCACTCTGGAGGCCCACCGAGCAAACCTGTGGGATAGGTTTCTTTGATTGAATACGGTAGAACCTCTGGAAGTCCCAGTCTAGTTCAGTCTATTGAATGCAGGTGCCCCCGGTGGCTGGGACACGGCTACCTTTCTACCGCTCTGCGACTTGAGTCCCACGGGCGCTGTTCAGCGAGCTGGCTCCATGTAAGGCGCTTCTCCTCCTGTCTCCCCGCCAGGCACCCTGGGTGACTGAGAAGAGGCCCCCAGCAGGTTGGCCCAGCAAAGGGGAGATTCAGTTTAACAACTACCAAGTACGGTACCGGCCTGAGCTGGATCTGGTGCTGAAAGGGATCACTTGTGACATCAGGAGCCAGGAGAAGGTAGGTGGGGCTGAAGAAAAGCCTAGATGTGAGTCCTTGTGATGAGAGGACTGTTGGACACAGAGGTGGTGACCACCCGGGCTCTGGGCTGTCATCATTCGGTGGAGTGACAGGATGGGGCACTTTCTCCTGGGGAAATGTAAGGACACAGTGCCACCGCCAGAGGGCAGGATATCCACATGGGATCAGTTAGACTTACCGGGCTGTACGGGCTTTCTGCTCAGTCCTGCCCTGCCCCCTTGCTGCCCCCTCCCCCCTGCCCCCCCCCCCCCCCACTTGCTTCTCCAGTCGCTGAGGAGGGCTCATTTCCTGAAAGGGCTGGGGCAGGCAGAGGAGGTCAGGAAACACGTGGCTTGGGGGAAGAACTGGTAAGAACCACAGTGTGGAGGTTCTCCCTGTAGAGAGAACAGCCTAGTTCTCCTTCTGATTGGCAAAGTCCTGCACCCTCGTTGGGTGTCCTTGTTCCCTGAGGACTTGGGGTCTGCTGTAGGGCCAGAAAATACCTGGGGACGAATGCTGAGGTCTAGGTCAGGGCCTGGTTCTCAGCTGATGGCAGGCCCAGTCCTTCCAATAGTAATTGTAGTACAGCTGCTGATGTGTCCATTTCCAGCAATCACTGTGGTTCTCAGCAAGCACGTTCAGGAGGTGGGATGGAACAGCCCTCTTCTCCTCTCTCCACCCGCCCCAGGCTAAATGTTTATCCACCATGAATTATATGGTGAACTAACTGCAAAGGATCTCTTCACAGATTGGTGTGGTGGGCAGGACCGGAGCTGGGAAGTCGTCCCTGACAAACAGCCTCTTCAGAATCCTAGAGGCTTCCGGTGGCCAGATCATCATTGATGGGGTAGATATCGCTTCCATTGGGCTCCACGACCTCCGAGAGAAACTGACCATCATCCCCCAGGTGAGCTCTAGAACTTACTCTGCCCCACTTGGAGGGGCCAGGGGGGAACAGGTACAGGAAACGTGTGCTTCAGAGAGGGAGGGAGGGAGGAGAGAGAGACACATCAACAATGAGAGAGAATCATTGATTGGCTGCCTCCTGCACGCCCCCTGCTGGAGATCCAGCCCACAACCTGGGCATGTGCCCTGGTCCGGAATCGAACCGTGACCTTCTGGTTCATGGGACGACAGTCAGCCACTGCGCCACACGGCCTGGGCTGTGCGTCTTCTTGATGCAGATTCAGTTAGCAGCGCCGTTTCTGCAGTCTGCCCGGCGCCTCTGGGCTAGTTCCCTACGACGCCCTGTTTCCAGAACTTACAAAAATAAGTTCTGCGTGTTTTTGCTGATATGCTTGTGTGGCTGCCGGTATCCAGTCAGTAGGTGGCAGCAACACAACAGGAGTCAAAGAAAGCAGATGATTATTTAGCTTTTCTATAGCCCATCACGGTTTGCAAGACCCTTTGCAATCAGCATTAGCAGTTTTGCCACTGAAGCTTGAAACCATTAAGCTTTATATTCCCCATTTGACATGGTTAGCAGACAGGGGAGGGAGTTTGCTGCAGATTTCTGTCAGCAAGCCCACACTCGGTGCATCAGCAAGAAACGCTTCCCCCGGCTTCCTCTCTGGACCCCACCAGAAAGGACTGCCCTGGGGGCCTCTCGGTGGTGTGGGGGTCCTCATTAGAGCTGGGTCCTCTGCTCACTCAGCCAGGCTTCGGCGCTGGGTTTGGTGTGCCTGGTGTTTGCTCAGCTTCATGCACTCTCTCCTCCAGCCTCTCCAAAGGCCGCATGAATTCTTCCCCCGGGACTGTGCCGCCCTCGATCCCTCCCCCTCCGCACCATGAGTCTTCATTTGGGAGTGTGGGAGGTTCTTTCTACTTTTTAAAGAGGTGCTGAGGCAATTTTGGAAATTCATAAATGCATCTCAGAATGAAAAGCAAAACAACAAAAAACAAACGAAGGATTCCTCCTACTCCTGTGCTTAGCTCCCCGCTGGCAGCCACTCTCAACCTTCAGTGGGAAACTTCACAAAAGCCTGGCCACGAACCAGCCTTCCCTCCCAGGCCCGTCCCATCCTATCCGCTTTCTCCTGGCCACAAGGACGGCTGGTCCTTTCCTGTCATTCGCCCCAGCGGCCCCTTCATCCCTTGACTTGCAGGATCCCGTCCTGTTCTCTGGAAGCCTGAGGGTGAATCTAGACCCTTTCAACAGCTACTCAGATGAGGAGGTTTGGAAGGCCCTGGAGCTGGTTCACCTCAAACCCTTTGTGGCCAACCTGCAACTTGGCTTGTCCCACGAGCTGACAGAGGCTGGTGACAACCTAAGGTAATGTTTGCTAACCCACTTCCCGCAGGCACCGAGAGGAGCCAGGGGCAGGACTCCGTTGTTCCTTGAGCCAGAGGTGCCTGGCATCCTGGATGGGCACTCTCCAGGTCTAGTTCCGAATGCGTAAAGCGAACCGGCTGTGAAAATGGCGTGAGAGAATGGGTGTGGAACTCGTGAAAACCTTGGCTACAATGTGTGCCCTCACGAGACATTTCACAAAGTGAGCCTACAGGTCCCCGTGGGGGAGGGTTTGCTCTCAGCTGCTCACTGCAATCAGGACGGAAACGGTCCTGACGCCTGGTCCAACCCAGGAAGTCTGATTTCATGGTACGAGGTGTAGACTGGACGTGGGAGTTCCAAAGGCTCCCCTGGGGTTGCTGTGGGCCTCCCAGTTTGAGCAGCACTGGTCGAAAGGCATGCGGATGACGGGGACTGGTATCCGCAGAGTTTGGGGGGGCACCTGAAACACCTTAAACCAGCAGAGAGGCCCTCAGCTTCCCTGTTCTCCTCACCTCTCCAGAGATTGTCTGTATATGTTGACACTTCATACTTCTGGCCTTCACTATGTCTTTAAGAAGCTGTCCTGGCATTTTCCCTGTGAAAGTTGGGTTCCCCCCCCCCCCCCGACACACACACACACACTGAAGGCCAGCCCTCAGCCACAGCCCGCTGCTCAGAGGTACGCCTTGCTGCAGTCCCGGGTGCCTTCAGAATGCTGGGATGGGCATGGACCATTAACAGGTGTAGCTCATAAGAGAAGGGATGCTCAGTAACTCAATTAGTGCATCAGCAACTCTGGCTTCACCTGTGAATTTGTTAGAAAAGCAGGCTATTGACCTGAGTCTGCATTTTAGTAAGATCCCCAGCTGATTTTTTGTGTATATTACAGTTTGAGAAACAATGACTAGAGCATTGATTTTTAACACGTTTTATTGAATTTTTAGAGAGAGAAGATGGGAGAGGGAGAGAGAGAGAGAAACATCGATGTGAGAAGCATCAATCGGCTGCCTCCTGCACGCCCCCTACTGGGAATAGAGCCTGCAACCTGGGCACGTGCCCTGACTGGCAATTCAACCAGTAACCTTTCGGTGCACGGGATGATGCCCAAGCAATCGAGCCACACTGGCCAGGGCAAGGCATTAATTCTTTTTGTTGTTAATCCTCACCTGAGGATATTTTTCCATTGATTTTTTTTTTTTGAGAAAGAGAGAGAGAGAGAGAGAGAAAGGGAGGAGGAGAGACAGAGAGAGCATCAATGTGAGAGAGACACGTCGATTGGTTGCCTCCCTCCTGTGCCCAGACAGACCCGGGCTGGGGATCCAGCCTGCAACTGTGGCACATGCCCTTGGCCAGAATCAAACCCAGGACCTTTCAGTCCACAGGCTGATGGTCTATCCACGGAGCCAAACTGGCTAGGCCCGGGCAAGAGCATTGATTCTTAACCATGACGCAGACTAGAATCACTTAGCAATCTTTAAAAAAATAAAAAGTCCTAACTGGTTTGGTTCAGTGGATAGAGTGTCAGCCCTTGGACTTAAGAGTCCTGGGTTCGATTCCGATCCAGGGCATGTACCTTGGTTGCAGGCTAGATCCCCAGTAGGGAGCTTGCAGATGGCAGCTGATCGATGTTTCTCTCTCATTGATGTTTCTAACTCTCTAGCCTTCTCCCTTCCTCTCTGTAAAAATCAATAAAAAATATATTAAAAAAAAATCTCAGTGCCTAGACTGCAGCCCAGACCAGCTGGATCAGGGGCCCAGGTGACACTTGTAAGCTTTGATGTAGAAGGCATCGTGTTTGCTTGTCCTCAGCAACAGAGAGAGGCACTAGCAGGACTTAAGTGGGCCTTTAGGCCTGTGAAATAGGCCATTCAAACATTCAGTCAGCAAATATACACTGAGCAGCGAGTACATGCAAGCACTGCAGACACAGAGGAAGATGACACAGACACACCCCGGCCTCCTAGTGCTTAGAGCTTCATGGAGAAGACAGGCCTGTCCGCGTAAAGGCCAGGCAGTGAATGCTGCAGACACTGCAGACACGTGGGGCCATGTGGGACCCTCTGGCAGGGTGGGGAGGGGTGAGCTTGATACTTTCGGTTTTTAAGAACCATCCTTCTCTGTCCAGGCTGGGGGACACTTAAATAACATTCCCAGTGCCTAGATTTCAGACCTGGCTTGGAGGTGTTGAAACTTAAATTCCTTTGATGAGTGATCAGAGATCGGAGATCCATCAGCTTGGAGAGAGAGACGCTGCGGAGCCAGAGTGGTGCTGGGCCTGTGACGGGAAGCCCAGCTGTACCAGGCGGGGGGGTTGGTACAAGTTAAGGAAATTGCAGTTGCCTCTGTTTTTACAGAAAAAAAACTGAAAGTTCATCTTGGGTGACTTCTCATCTCCTGCAGGAAATTTTCTCCGAGAATTACAGAGCTTTTAGTCCAGCCACCCTCTGCTTAATATGCTCCCTAATGGCCACAGCAGGAAAGAGCAATTAGCGAACTACTGAATATTTCCTCCACATCATTTCCCAAAGCTTCTTTATGCGACTAAGAGGTCCAGTCTTCATTACCGGCTCTTCGCAAATTAAAGCGATTTGCATTTTACAAGCATATTCGAGTTCCACATACATTGCATCTCACACCAAGACATCATGTTCATTAGAGAGTTACGTCTCTAATCAAGGCAGAGGGCCTTGAACAAATAATTAGCTTTGAGACTAGAATCACACATTAAAATAACGAATGGATTTGCTAAGGCCACTGAGAAATGCCACTGGGGCATTCTGGCGAGATGTCACCTTATCTACTAGTAAATGGCGTCAGGCCCAACGCTGCTGAAATGAACTTGGGGCACCCGCCTCTTTTTTTGGAATTGTTGTTGGTGTACTGGGACATCCCTATAGCCAAATGCAAAGCACTATTCCTGGGCTAGTATTTCCCAAACTTGTCAAACATGGAACCACCTGGGGTGCTTATTAAAAATACACGTTCCCTGGCTCCTCCCCATTCTGACTGAGAGGTGTGGGGCCCCCAAACGTGACATTTTAATTAAGTACGTGTGGTGGGGGAAGTTTGGCTGAGGCATCCTGGGGGGATTTAGGAGGGTGGCTTTGCAAAGTCTGATCGGCCCACCTCCCTTCCCAGGTTAGTCCTTGGTCCTTGGGCTAATGCTTGATTTCTACCATTGGCTGCAGCATTGGGCAGAAGCAGCTACTGTGCCTGGCCCGGGCTCTGCTTCGGAAATCCAAGATTCTGATCATGGATGAGGCCACCGCTGCCGTAGATCTAGAGACAGATCAGCTCATCCAGATAACCATCCGAAAGGAGTTCTCCCACTGCACAGCGATCACCATCGCCCACAGGCTGCACACCATCATGGACAGCGACAAGTGAGTGTGTGTGGGGGGGGGGGGGGGGGAGGGGAGGGCAGAGTTTGATAGACCCGGCTTAACCCTTTGTCAACAGTAATAGCATCAGCCCAGCTGGTGTGGCGCAGTGGTTGAGTATTGACCTAGGAACCAGGAGGTCACACTTCGATTCCCCGTCAGGGCACATACTCGGGTTGCTGGCTCAATTCCCTGTGTGGGTCCTGCTGGAGGCAGCCAATCAATGATACTCTCCCATCATTGATGTTTCTATGTCTCTCTCCCTTCCTCTGTAAAATCGGTAAAAAAAGAAAGTAAATTTTATATATATATATATATATATAGTAATAACATCAGCCATGAGATTTCTTATAGCAGAAGGATTAACTACCATCATTTTACTGATGAAGAAACAGAGGCTGAGAGATTTCAAGTAATTTGCCCAAAATTATACATCAAGCTAATGAAAAAGCCAACAGGGCTAAGGAAAGTGCCTTGAGGAAAAATGGAAAACTGTGTACAACCATAACCGAGTACAGGGAGGTGGAGGCTCAAGCCATGAGTGGCAGACACTGACCACAGACCTTCCGACTGAAGGTCTCAGCGGCTACCCCTGTAAACAGCTTTCTGTTCCTCTGACGGCGACATTCAAAACGGGGATAATGTCAGTCCTCTTAGACAGTGGGCAGGACAGGCTCCCTTAAACAATGTGTGTCTTTTTTTAAAAAAGCGGCTGTACATGGACTCAGACTAAGCATATCCTTCCAGTTCAGCATACGTATGGAATTCATCCGTGTTGCTGCAGGTGCTGGGGTCCCTTCGCCCACTCTGCTTTGCGGCCTGGTCTGAATGATTTTACCGTGACTTAGTGCTGCTTGTTCTTACCAACGCCAAGATCTGAGATGCTGCTTCCTAAGGCTTGCCTTTCCTTCTTCTTTGTTTCAGGGTAATGGTCCTAGACAACGGGAAGATTGTCGAGTTTGGCAGCCCCGAAGAGCTGCTGGCAAAACCTGGCCCCTTTTATTTTATGGCCAAAGAAGCTGGCATTGAGAATGCGAACAGCACCGCCCTCTGACAGCAGGTCCCTGGCTTAGAGAAGGACTAGAAGGATCATTCCTTATTTAATTTTATTTTGGGGAACTGTACCCCACATTGAGGAGTGTGTGTAAAATGTACATTTTAAAGAAGGATCAGAAGTGCATGCCTGTGTCCCCACTCCCCAGGTTACGGAAACGGATATCACCAGCTACATCGGAATCCTCGGATGGCCCCTCTTTGCTCGCCTACTGCCTACCCCCAGAGATACCACTATCCTGAATTTCATAATAATTATACCCTCATTTTCCATTTTAGTTTTATCACTTTGTATGTATCTTTAAACAATGTGTATGTACCTTTTAAGAAACATATGCAACTTTTAAGAAACGTATGCAAATGGCCTGACTCATACCGCCTGCATTCTTCTATGACTTTTCTTCAATATCACTTTTGAGATTTAGCCATGTTGATGCCCATCATGGGGTTAGTTTGCTCTCACTGCCACAGTTTATCCATTTTAATGTTCGTCAGCAGTAGGGTTATTTCTAGGGTGGTGGTTGTTGTTTTTTTCCCGTGATGAATGCTACTATTATAAACATTCTGATATATAATTCCTGACATACATGTGCAAGACTCTTGAGGGTATAATGTAGGAATGGGGAGCATACACATGTTTACATGCATATATTCTGTAACTAGAGGCCCAGTGCACAAAATTTGTTAAGGGGCGGGGGTGTGGTCCCTTCAGCCCAGTCTGCACCCTGTCCAATCCGGGACCCCTCAGGGGATGTCTGACTGCCGGTTTAGGAAATAAATTGGCAGTCAGACATTCCTCTCACAATCCGGGACCACTAGCTCCTAACTGCTCATCTGCCTGCCTGCCTGCCTGCCTGATTGCCCCTAACTGCCTCCCCTGCCAGCCTGATCACCCCTAACCATCTCTGCCTGCTGGTCTGATTGCCCCTAACTGCTCCCCCCTGCTGGCCTGGTAGCCTTCAACTGCCCCATCCCCCCACCGGCCTGGTCACCCCCAACTGCCCCCCTCTGCTGGCCTGGTCACCCCCACCTGCCCCCCTCTGCTGGCCTGATCACCCCCAACTGCCCCCCCCCACTGGCCTGGCCACCCTCAACTGCCCCCTGTGCCGGCCTGGTTGCCCCCAACCACCCCCCTTGCCGACCTGGTCACCCTAACTGCCCCCCTGCCAGCCTGGTTGCCCCGTGCAGCCTGCTGTGCAGTCGTTTGGTCATCCCTCACTAGCCCCCCTGCCATCCTGGTTGCCCCGTGCAGCCTGCTGTGCAGTCGTTTGGTCATCCCTCACTAGCCCCCCTGCCATCCTGGTTGCCCCGTGCAGCCTTCCAGCCTGCTATTCGGTCGTTACTGTTACTGTGATGGCATCCTGGACAATCTGCATATTCCTCTATTATTAGTATAGATGCCAAACTGGCAATGCCAATTTAAAACATTTTGTCAACCTGATGAGAATGAATTGGTACCTCGGTGAGGTTTTAATTTGTATTTCCCTGGTTAATACTGAGGTGTCAATGTGAGGTCTCTGCTGGTTCTCATCCTTGGTGCTTTATTTCCTTGTGTGCCTTGTGAATTTTTACAATGAGCTGCTCACTCTCTCGCATTTTATCTGTGGACATCCTTTGAGGCCTGAGCTGTCACCTGGGAGCATTGCCCAGAACTTCTCTGAATGAAATTCTCCCGAGGAGCCTCGAACTCTGCCGTCTGTGTGACTTCAGGTCACCATCCCGGGCAGGAGCCAGCTGTGGTTCACACATGTCCAAGGGCAGCTCCTCCCCTGGACCTTCATGGTGGGGTTTATTCCCATCACTCTTACTTTTCCCTTTTCCAATCACATCAGCCACCAGGCCTTCCCAGTTTTATTTCTCTAGCCCCATCACTCCCATCATCATTCAGGTTCTCTTTGCATCTAACCTGTACTGATGGCATAGGTATCCCTACGTCCTGTATTGTTTTTCTCAAACATATCCACCCATGGCTACCAGTGATCCACCATGCAAAACTGACCCCTTCATTCAACGGCAATCCAGAGTAAAATTAAAATTCCTTATTATGCTATAATGAAGCTCCCTAACATCTGATCCAATCTCATTTCTTCTAACTCTCATATCTCACGTTAAGCTCCAGCAACATTAAAATGGTTTTATTTTCTCTCTCTCACACACACACACACACACACACACACACACACCTTTAACAAAACATATTTCAGAGAGGAAGGGAGAGGGAGAGATAGAAACATCAATCCTGAGAGAGGATCATTGACTGGCTGCCACCTGCACACACCATACTGGGGTTCAAGCCCTCAACCCGGGCCCTGGCTGGGAATCAAACCATGACCCTCCTGGTCCATAGGTTGATGCTCAACCACTGAGCCACGCTGGCTGGGCCACACACTCACCTTTTGATTCTAGCTTTCTGGTTATCTATCCCTTCTGCTTGGAATACCCTGTTTACCTTTAATTAAGACTCAACTAAGAGGTCATCTTCTCCAAAGAGCCTTCCCTGACTCCCTCCTCTTACACCTCCAAGCCAGCGTCAGTGCTGTAGCAGATTTTCAATCTTTACGGCAGTTCAGCATCTGAACCTCAGTTCTATGCTTGGGAACTTCCCCAACTAAAGATTCTTGGTGGGAGATCAGGGTGCAGCCATGTGACTAGCTTCCATTAGTCAGATATGCCAGTGCCAGATTTTGATTCAGATGCTGTTGACACGAGGCAGGGAAATCTCTTCTGGGAAAGATGACGGCAGTTGTGACAGAGCTGTTGTCCAGCGGTGGCAGGTGGTGGTTCCAGCAGCAGGGCCCAGTGATACTGTAGTGGGATGCTGAGCATCACAGCTGGATGTCTTACTCTCCCAGAATCAGTGAGCTACCTGCTATCATTTGAAAACGTCCTTTCTGCTTAAGTTCCCCAGCTAACTTGCTATTACTGTATTTATTACTTTGTCTAATAATTCTCTGCTTGGGTCTCCCTCACTAAGCTGTGAGCCTCTTTGTGGAGTGGAAAGCGGCTACAGTGTTTGGACGGGTTCATGCCTTGGACTCATGAGAGGGCACAGTCCTCTCATTGCCACGTGCAAGTTCCAGCTTGGAAGGGAAAGCCCTCCCAGCACAATTAGAGTCAACAGCTATAGTTGTAAGCTTGAACCTATGGTCCAAACACGTGGCCCCACGTGCCCGATTGATGTGGGCTTGATAGAGTTCAGGTGCATGTAATTGAGTAGGATTGAAACCCACGAGAATGTTGTAAACATCTTGCCCACGCCCTTCCTTCGCCTCATGGAATCTGGCTATAAAATAAAGACACGGCTTGTAGTCTGTGGCGCTGTCGCTAGCTCTCCATCAGAGAGGACAGCGCCCCACCCAGACCCAGCTTTCATTCTCTTGTCTGTCTTTTCTCAATCCTTCACCACCCCCTCTCAAGGTCACCGAACCTGGCTGCACCGCACATAAGGCGCCCTGGGGCTGAGTATGCCATGGCCGTGCGGGCTCGCCACACTCTTGAAAGTAGGAATATTTTCTTACTCGTTTTTTCTATCTTCAGTGGCTTGAATATAGCAAGTACACACATATTTTTGAATGTTCAAAAAAGTCTTTTTAAAATTCAGTGGGAAAAATGTATGCCAAAAATGCAGCAATAGAGTTGAACAAAATAAAGTAGCTTCACAGTGACACATTGGTACAAACAGGGAGAATAAATGTGCCAATCAGACCTCAATTTTTTTTTTTTTTGCAGGTTAGATTCATATAAGTGCCTTTTGAAATACCCTCTGCAGAAATTTGCTTCTTGTGGGTAATAGGAGAATACATTTAATCACAAATGCACACTGTCTTTATGTAAAATTAGCAAACAATATTGTACAAACACCGACATTTAAATCTCTAAACTTCTGCAATTTAGATTAATTAGCAAAGATCACATTCAACTATAAACATGAATTTAGTCTTCTACATAGATTAGGCACTAAACTGCTTTTTAAAAGGCTTCATACTATTTGAAGGTACAAGATTGTAAAAATGCATAAATTCATTAGAAGCACTCCATTTTCATAGGATTCCTTTTTAACGTTATATGCAAGTAATTGGTTATGCTGTAGAATTTAACTGTTACAGTGTGGAAAGCAACTAATTAGAAAAATAGAAAAAAAAATTTAATGAGTAGATGTAAGGCAGTGTTTCCTTTAGGGAAAATAAGCATAAACATAAGAGTTGCAGGAAGAAAAGAAATATGACATAAGGCTAGTTTGGTTCTCAGTGAATTTTAAAAATGGACGAATACAGAGCCCCTTTCTCAGCTCCAACAAGGCCTTGGTCACCCTGTTGGTCGGACAGTCACCTTGGTCCTTGCCATCACAGCCACTGGCTATTCCGAGCGCCCACTGGGGAGGACGGGCTCTGTGGCAGCAGCAGCCTTTGGGACACTTACCTGCTGCTTACGCCCATGGCTACTTGTTCTCTCTGGGCAACAGCTTTGTTGGTATCTCTCTGTAGAGACAGTCACATGCACGGGTTGTACCTCTGGACACACGTCTCTCCCTGTGCGTGGTGCTAACACCCTCGCCTGCTAGCTCCTTTCTTAGTTAGCCCCCACGCGCTGCTAACTTGTGATCTGGTTTGCCAGGGTTTGTATCCTAGTCCTATAAATGTTTGCCTGATACACTTATTAGTTAACCAACTATACATTTATTTTTATTTACATTTATCTTATACCAATTATACTTTGGCAGGCTTTTCATTTTTCTTTGTCAAAAGGTTTAATTTTTCTGCATATTTGACCTTAGTGTTAATGGTTGACCAGAATCTTTATGTTTTAGCTGGACCTGGAGTAGGGATATGGCTCAATGGCCAAATCTACTGTTTTTGTCAATAAAGTTTTTGGAACACAGTCATGCTCACTTGTTTCTGTATTATCTATGCCTGCTTCAGTGTTACAATGGCAGAGTTGAGGAGTGGTGACAGACTGAATGGCCTGCAAAGTTTAAAATATGTACCATATTTTAGTCTAATATATATATATATTCTAGTGGCCCAGTGCATGAATTTGTGCACATTGAAAGGGAATTAATTAGAAGAAATATTTTAATATCACTATTTTCCCTTTCTCTGTAAGTATCAGATATTAAAGAAAATTAGAAAAATGTATATGAAAGTAATATATAAATTTATTAATAAATAAACACTAACATGATATAACAACAAACACATGATATAAAACAACAAAAACATGATATAAAAACAACATTGATACAATGACTGATAAATTGATTAAACTTATTCTAATATCTCCCTGTATACCACATTAAGAGTAAAAACATTTTCAGAGTGCTTGATTAATTTCCCTTGGGATGGGGCTCCCCCCGCTCTGCTGTCTGGGTCCTGGGTGCAGGTGAATGGGATTCCTGGCTGTCAGGCCGCTGACAGCAAGCTGACCGATGGCCGATTCCCTGAGGGCCAATTCTGCTGGGGGGCAAGGCCGGCCTGGGCTTGGGGCGCAGGCGGTTTGCAGACTGGCCATACACCCAATCGGGGTGCATGTCACTGCTGGGACCATGGTGTTCTAGTCTCTGGACCTCCTGATAACTGGTTGTTTGGTCGTTCCACATTATGGCATCATTGGCCACAGGCCTTTTATTAGAATAGATAATTTTTATTGATTTCAGAGAGGAAGGGAGAGGAGAGAGAGAAACATCAATGATGACAGAGAATCATTCATCAGCTGCCCCCTGCATGCCCCCTACCAGGGATCAAGCTGGCAACCCTGGGCATGTGCCCTTGACTGGAATCAAACCTGGGACCCTTCAGTCCACAGGCTGACGCTCTATCCACTGAGCCAAACCAGCTAGGGCTCACCTGGCCTCTTACAGAAAAGGTTTGCTGATCCCTGACTCCAGAAACACGGGTATAGTACAGAGTGGGTTGTTTCCATTCTCAAGAAGACAAGGGGCCTAAAAAATGTCATGACTTCACTCCTGTGGTAAAGAAAATGGCCCCCAAAGATGTCCACCTCCTAATCCTCAAAACCTGGGCAAAAGGGGCTTGGCCGATGTGACCGAGGACGCTGTGATGGGGACATTATCCCGCTGGGCCCCACGCAATCACCAGGATCCTTATGGGTCAGGACGGTCAGAGTTAGAATGAAGAGACTGTGATGAGGAAGATGTGAAGATGTGCTGCTGGCCTTGCAGATGGAGGGAGAGGCCATAGCGGAGGCCTACAGGCAGCTGCTAGGGCAGTGACGGCGAAGCTTTTGAGCTCGCGTGTCAGCATTTTGAAAAACCCTAACTTCACTCTGGTGCCGTGTCACATATAGAAATTTTTTGATATTTGCAACCATAGTAAAACAAAGACTTATATTTTTGATATTTATTTTATATATTTAAATGCCATTTAACAAAGAAAAATCAACCAAAAAAATGAGTTCGCGTGTCACCTGACACGCGTGTCATAGGTTCGCCATCACTGCTCTAGAAGCTGGAAAAGGAGACAGATCCCCCCTGGAGCCTGCAGAAGGAACACCCTGCTGACAGCTTGACTTTTGCCCAGTGAAACAGACTTGGAGCTTCTGACCTCCAGGACTGTAAGATAATAAACTTGTGTTGTTTTAGGCCACAAATTTGTGGTAATTTGTTACAGTAGCAATAGGGAACTAATACAAGACCATAAGCCCAAATAGCTCTGGTAAAATTGCTAATATTCTCCTACTGCAGTCAGTGTGACAACTGACTGACCTTCACTGACTCGCAGTCGTGCGAATCTGTCGAGGGTCACACCATCCTGTAAGCCCAGCAAAGCGGGTTTCAGTGCCGACTGCTGTCGCCCTTCTGCCAAATTGCAAAGGTCTTACTCCGCGTGGTCATGTTTGCAGGCAATCTGTCTTTCATCTCATCTGAGAGGCTGCAGGAAGGCCCCTGGTTAAATGTCCCGGTGATACCTGCGACTGGAGGAGGCTGGCAGGCCCGGAGTCTGCGGTCAGCTTCCTCGGTGTCCGGGGAGGCCAGGCGGTGCTCCGTGCGGGGTCCTGCTCAGGCAGCTGCGGGTCCCAGTGTGCCTGCTGCTTCCAGTGATTTTTTCCTGAGTGAACGCACGGCTGCTGCCCTGTCAGAGTGCTCGCTCCCTCCCACCCCCACGCCATCAGAACTGACCCTGGGGAAGCAGGACGTCCGCCCCTTTCTCCTAGAGGCTCAGCTCTGAGTGGTGGTAAGAAATGGACAGCCCTATGTAGCTTGCAAAGTGTGCAGTTTGTTGTGGAAACTTCCTTCTTAATGTGTGCAGATCACTGATGTTGGATCTTCATGAACAATTGCAAGAAACTTCCAGGGGCTCAGTGAAATAAACCAAGGCGCAGATCGGAGATTATCCTATGAACCGGGAGGTCACGGTTCGATTCCCGGTGAGGGCACATGCTGGGTTACAGGCTCAATCCCCAGTGTGGGGCGTGCAGAAGGCAGCAGATCAATGATTCTCTCTCATCATTGATGTTTCTATCTCTCTCTCCCTCTCCCTTCCTCTCTGAAATCAATTAAAAAAAATATTTTTTTAAAAACCATCACTACTGCATACTAATAAATGAGAGAATTAAAGGCCTGGGTAGTGTTTGGTGATTAGAGGTGTTAGAATGCTATATGTAGATCTCAAGTTTTCTTAGTCCTCAAGCCTAAGATTCTGCAAGTGAAACAGAATTCGGAGCACAGTGCTGTTTTTCTGGGGCCTGTGTATATTCCCAGCCCTGAAACAAAACCCATATAAACAGTCTCAGCTTCGCAATTAATTAAAACAGGGTGACACAAAACTCAATCCTTATTAAAACCAGGTCCTTCTAGAGCTCACGGTGCACAAAAATGTGCAGACATCATCCCGTTTCAGTCTTGCAGTAATCTCGAGAGGCCGGAAATCTACACTTTACAGATGACCATAGATTTCCCCTAACCCCCACCCTGTTCTCCTAGGACTCTTGAATGAAAACACATCTGAAGAGCTCCGCCCAGGCAGGAAAGGGAGAAGATTCATGAGGGGAAGTAAGCAGGCAAACCGGATTTGGAAATTTGCTTCAGTAACATTTCCTTCTGTTGTATCTGAAACATCGGACACCCTTTTCCTTCCTTGGTTTTCGCTAGCTCCTGCTTTTCTGATAGAAAGTTCCATTTAAAAAAAAATTGCCTGGGGGGATAAAATGGATACATATGTAATACCCTTTGTAATACTTTAAGCAATAAAAAATAAATAAATAAAATAAAATAAAAAAAATAAAAAAAATTGCCTGAACAGACGCTTCCCAAACTTTACTACACACAAACCACCTGGGCCCTCGCTCAGCAGGTGGGGCCTGCGTTCCGGCGGGCCCCCGGCTCCCCGTGATGGTGCTTTAAAACCAAACGCATTTTCTCATACACTTGCTTCCTTCCCACGGACCTCCCTTTTGTGTGAGTCCAGCACTTCTTCAATTTCATATTCTTTAAAGGAGGTTGCTTTTTTCCATTCTCAAGCCATTTCCTGCTCAAATCAGTTATCTTTCCTCCAATTATTAAATTTTCTTGCCCTCCAAATCACCCTGCTGCCATTTAGCTTTCCTAAAACAGCCAGGCCACTGACGAAGCAACAGGAGTGTATTACCACTCATCAAATCTAAATTCCTTGACTTGGACCTCAAGGCTCTCCAATTTGTTTACTACCTGGCAGGCGATGTTCTAACATTTTCCATGCACTAATTCATTCCATCTTCCCAACAACTTCATGAAATGGATAGTAGTACTATCATTACTTTAGTTTTTATATTTTTAAATATTTTTTATTAGAGGCCTGGTGCATGAAATCCGTGCACTTGCGGGGGGGTGGGGAACCCTCAACCCGGCCTGTGCCCCCTTGCAGTCTGGGAGCCCTTTGGGGGATGTCCGACTGATGGCTTAGGCCCGCTCCCTCTGGAGAGCGGGCCTACGTTGGTAGTCAGACATCCTTAGCACTGCCGCGGAGGTGGGAGAGGTTCCTGCCACCGTGGCTGCGTTCGCCAGTCGTGAGTTGGGCTTCTGGCTGAGCAGCACTCCCCCTGTGGGAGTGTACTGACCACCAGGGGGCAGCTCCTGCATTAAGTGTCTGTTCCCTGGTGGTCACTGTGTGTCATAGCAACTGGTCGTTCTGTCATTTGGTCAATTTGCACATTGTCCTTTTATTATATGGGGTTGATTTTTTTAGAGAGGATGGGAGAGAACATTGATGATAAACATCGATCGGTTGCCTCCTGCACGCCTCCTACTGGGGATCAAGCCCGCAACCCGGGCATGTGCCCTGACCGGGAATCGAACCAGCAGCCTCTTGGTGCATGGAGCAGCACTCAATCTGCTGAGCCACGCCAGTCGGGCTACTACTGTTACTTTAGATGAGGAAACTGAAGCAGGGGTTAGGAAGTTGCCAAGGTCACAAAGCTCTTAAGTGTCTGAAGTCAGACAGTCTGGCTCCAGAATGAGGTGTAAAGACTCAGCTTGAGAGCCTGAGGCCCAACTTTAAATTCAGGATCCATCGGAAACTTGATGTGAGCACGTCACAATGTGGATGGACCCCATTTTCCTAACCCATAAAATGAAGAGTTGACCTATACGTTTCTCTCCCATGAAGACGCCCTATTCAACCATGATTTCTGTCCTGTAACAGTATCACGTGATTATTTCAGTCACCCACACGTCTTCAATCCTGCCTCTGCCAGTGCTCCTGCTGTCTCCCCATCCCACCCCCAAGCTTGCCCAACTTACTGCCATATGACCTGGTTAAGCTCCAATGCATCCACATCCATAATATCAGGAAAATACTCACCTCTTAGAAATTCCAGATCAGAGAATTCAGCTCCTCTGTTCTGCCAGGATCCTATATAATAAAAGCCTAATATGCCAAGCGTCCGACCATTTGGCCAGTCACTATGACGCACACTGACCACCAGGGGGCAGGCACTCCGACCAGTAGGTTAGCTTGCTGCTGGGGTCAGGCTGACTGGGAGGGACTGGGCAAGATGGGCCAGACACGCCCTAGAGCCCTCCCATGATTCCTCCTCAGCCCTGATCATGCACTGGTGGGGTCCTCGGCCTGGCCTACGCCCTCTTGCAATCTGGGACCCCTCGGGGGATGTGGAGAGCCGGTTTCAGCCGGATCCCTGCAGGCCAGGCCAAGGGACCCCACCGGTGCATGAATCCATGCACTGGGCCTCTAGTTTTATAATAAAATGCCTTAAAACAGTGGTTCTCAACCTGTGGGTCGCGACCCCTTTGGGAGTCGAATGACCCTTTCACGGGGGTCGCCTAAGACCACTGGAAAACACATATATAATTACATATTATTTTTGTGATTAATCACTATGCTTTCATTATGTTCAATTTGTAACAATGAAATTGGGGGTCACCACAACATGAGGAACTGTATTAAAGGGTCGGGCATTAGGAAGGTTGAGAGCCACTGCCTTAAAATAAGGAAACAATCACCTGCAGCATGGACATCTCTTGAGTACAGTAATTCCATCGATATTACATTTGACAAATACATTTTGATTTGAATTTCTTGTTAGTCCTGCCCATCTCCTGGAATTTGGGCATTAGTTAATTGTCAGAAAGGTACCCTCAGAAATCCAAGAGGAAAGTTCAGGCTAAACGTGGAGGGAAATCAAGAAAACACACTCATGGTCCTTAGAAACACTTTTATTTATAAAATAACTACTCCAATAGAAACATCTCTAAATATAAACTATTCACAAGGGGCTCACGCTGCTGCCTTCTGACCGACCCGCAGGCGCCTGGGCTCAGGAGCCCAGTGTCTCCCAATTCATCAGGAGGGTTCGGCCCAAGGTGCACTGGGTGGAGCAGGGGCTGTAAGACTGTTCTTAATTCCCTTTGTAAGACAAATTCATAGTTTTCTGTTCCAAGGTAGGCTTCACATGGGGGCAGACCTTAAGTAAGAGCCCTGCTCAAATAGAACATTTTGGGGAGAGTCTTCAGGTGAGGGTTAGCAGACACCTTCCGGAGAAAGGGGCAACCAGGCACTTTAGAATCTTTTTGGCTTAGACTGTGATCTCTGAAACATGGAGGTTAGAGTAAAACAGAAAATGCTATTTCTAAGTCTCGGATAACCTACTTTCAGGACTGAGTATCCTAATTCAAATAAGACACGTGTTAGGCCAGCAGGTGTGGCTCAGTGGTTGAGCGTCCACCCATGAATCAGGAGGTCACAGTTCTATTCCCATTGGGGTACATTCCCAGGTTGTGAGTTGGATCCCAAATAGGCGGTGCCCAGGAGGCAGCCAATCAATGATTCTTTCTCATCATTGATGTTTCTCTCTCTCTTTCCCTCTTCCTTCCTCTCTGAAATCAATAAAAACATATTAAAAAAAAAAAAGACACGTGTTAGTTTTCTGCACCTGTGGACAGCACTGAGTTGGATGAAGGAGAAAGGTATCCTGTCTTCCACCGGGCTGGGCTGGTTTTGGCTCATTGCAGAGTGAATCCTTTTAACGAAATGGTTGGAACTCTGACCCTATTCTCCTTGGAAAAATCTATCAGTTATGGGTTGCAGAGAGAGAGCCTGGGAGATGATCACACAGTGATTGTATAAAGTAGACATAACTCTCAGAACGGTGTAGATGACTGCACCTATAAGAAAGAGAACCTTCAGATAAAGGTCGAAGAAAAAGAAAGACGCTAAACCTCTTAAGAAGGAGAAAGAAAGCAGTCGAATGTTGCATAACCAATCAGTGAACTAAGAAAAAGATTACACACGCTAGTGTTTTAAGGACTTTTGGAAATTGGGGTGGGCACATAGGTGTGAACGTGTGCTAGACGTGAAGCTTTGAAACACCAGAATTGATACAATCTCAGCAAACTCCTTGCCACAGGCAGAGACTTAGCCTAAAAGGGCTTCCGGAGAATTCTTTTTATCCAAGTCGATTTCTGTCAGGTGATCGTGGAGCATGGTACAACCAATGCCAACATCTTCCAATGCTATTGCATAGCTCCCAGCATACACAAGATACAGTCTTCTGCTTGGAAATTTCTCATTTCCATAGGCTGACTCAGGGCTTGCCGCTCTTCTCGTGGTCATGGAATTATTTTCAAGCTCCAGGGTTCATGGCAAATTCTAGAAATTCTAGTAAGCATCAAGGTTGCGAACCCAATGGAGGAGAACAGTGGTATCTTGTGCCCCCGGTGGCATGGTTGAGCACTGGGGACAGGGCCTGTGCCTCCCGAGCGGTGCCCTCTCGGGACCTCCAGAACCTCCAGCAGAAGGAAGCGAGGGCAGCAAGGCTGAGTGGGAAGCAGAACAGGTTCAGGTGTACTCAGCTTTGCGAATATAATTGGATGGAACATAGCCCTTCTTCCCATTCACTTCGGCTAACCACCATTCTGTATTTCCTGTGACATCTTTAAAGTCCAGGATCGTGAGTCTCTGGTTGGCTGATACACTCAGCTCATTTGGGTTCCGGGCCTTGAAGGTATAGACAGCAAAATAGACCTGTGTGGGGAGAAAAGCTGAGTCAGGCAACGGGAGACGGCCTGGAGTTCACTGTTCCTCAGCACGTCCTGCAGTGAGGCGGACGGTCTGAGCCCGCACTGTCAATACGGCACCCACCGCCACAGGTGGCCCTTGAGCACTTGAAATGCGGCCAGTAAGACAGAGAAACTTACTTCTTAAAATCTTATTTCATTTTAACTAACTATATAATTTAAACTACAGATAGCTGGTGGCTACCACAATGGACAAGGCAAAGTCAAAGAAAACCAAAATTCATATCAGAGTCGACATCCTTAGGAAAACATGTCTCCCTCAACATGTCTAGAGAAACTGTCCACTGGTGGGTCCAGAACTGGGATGTCCATCTGGGCCAGAGAGAAACAGGCCTGCGCCATGCTCATCTGACGGACTGAGGAATGCGGGTGGGACGTCCGAGCTGAGAAACGAACGAGTGGGAAACCTGGTGCTTTGGAATCCAGAGCTTGGCAAAGACAAACACTTCCACAACCCAGGGAACGACCGAGACTCTCAGCAAAGGCAACCCCACGGGAGATGAGCTCACAGACAAACGCTGTAGAACAGGCACGGCCACTCACCGCTGCGAGACGGAGCAAAGGCAACAAGCAGAGCTGAGAAGCTAGACGTGGCTTTAAAACGTGCAGGTTTAAATGTTCAAGATACAAAGGCTACATTCAGATCCCCAAGACAACAGGCCATTACGCAAAACAGGAAAAACCGAAACAGAGCCAGAATTTTATTTCTAAATTCTAGAACTAAAGATATAGTATTTGAATAAAAAACTCAATAATGGGTTAAACAACAGACTTTATACAACTAAGGAATTAGTAAATCAGAAGAGTGGGGAAAGTTTTCATCGTAACACCTTGTAAATGCCCAATGACAGAAAAGGGGCTCAGAAACAGCTATGAAGAGCCGGCCTCAGAGAGGGCCTGGGAGGTGTTGAGCTGCTCACTCAACAGCACGAGTATTTGTCTATGAGCCCAGGCCCTGGCACCTCTGACTTGCGCCCGCCCTGAAAAAGCATTATCTGCACCCACAACACACCTGCCACCTGTTCTGCGAGGGGAGCAGGGAGCACTCACCTGGTTGCCCAATGCCTCACTGCTCTCCAGCTCTTCGTTTTTATCTTCCAGAGACTGCGCTGTTCTTGCACATCCTTTTACGAGGTCTTTCTCCTGCCCGTTTCGCCCTGGGACGGAGCAGCCAGCCATCTCTGGATGCTGGGAGTTTCGGTAGCTCCTCAGGGTGGGCGCAGGCTGGTCAATGTCTTGGGCCACGTCGGCGGAGTCCCGGGGCCTGGGCTGGGAGGTGGAGTGCGGGTCTGAAGGGCGGCTGGAAGGACTGCTCTCTGAACTGCCCACGTTTAAGGAAGCACTGAGAGTTGCTTGGTCAAGTTCCTTCAATGAAGATGCCTCTTGAGGCTGTTTGTGGCAAGGCCCCGACGGGAAGGCCACAGCCATGCTGCCGGGGTTGAAGGTCGAGGTGCTGTGGCTGTCCTGCCGAGGGAACCTGGGGGAGGAGCTGCTGTGCTCGGACTCGGTGGAGGAGTGGCTGCCCACAGAGGCGTCGGAGTGGCTGCGGCGGGCGTTGTAGGGCTTCAGGAAGGAGCTGTACACGAAGCCTTTGGTGACTATGGGAAGGAAAGACGGGCATGAGAAGCTTGTAGCAGGAGGAGGAGGGACGAGGGACGGAGGGTCATCAGCAGAGAAGAAACCATGGTTTCAAGGTTTCCATAGTGAGAGACACAAAGTAAGATGCCCAGTGAGCAAACGGATCAGACATTCAATCCCAGGGTACAATGCGGTGGGTAGAGACGAATCGCGGTGACCGCCTGCCAGTTCGTTCTTGTTACCTCAGAAGAGACGAGTGATAAGGAGGCCTCGTGGAGAGTCAAGGGGAGAGAAAGAAAAGGACAAGCTGGAGAATGAGCACATGAAGACAGCTTCACAGGATACCTGGATCACGGAGGAAAGGACTAAGGGACAACTTAAGGGATGGGTTCAAATACAACAGTGTGGTACAGAGGGATCGGAGTAACCCCCTCATGGGCAGAGCCCCTCAGATGCCTCCTTGCCCTCTTTCCTTCCACTTGAATCCCCGTCTCTGGTTTAGGAATGTGGTGGGAATAGTCAGCATAGTCTAAGGGGGAAGCTGTTTCTACTGGTTGGAATCACACACACAACACATGCACAGCACATGTTCACCTTAACTAGTTGCCTAAGATGATGACAGAGAGGGCCTTCGGCTAAAACTTTAAAGTATAAATTGGGAATTGAAATCCTGAATCGACAGGAAAATGCTTTATGATACCAAGAAACAACTATCTGTCCAGGCAGGGACCCCCATGTGAGCCCCCTCTGTCTCCATCTTCCATGCGTTTCCTGTAGCTAAAACAATGCTGGCACACATTTGTTTTATCTGCTGAGAGATGGGGAGGGGCCCCCTGGGCAGACGGTGAGGGGTAGAGGGTAACAGCTGATCCGGATACTGTGGGCTTCTTGCTACCACTTTATTTATCAGGACTGAGCCCATACAACCCCAAGGACAAGGGAGCCTTTTGAACAGCTTGGATCTTTACAAGGAGTTCATCTGTCCATGAATCCAGCAGGGGCACTCACCTGCTCACCACTTGGAAGGCCCCAGCCTTTGTCCTTCCTTTCCCATTTCAATCTCTATTCTTTGGTTAAGAAGGGGTAGGGGAAGGGATACTTTTAAAGAAAACTGAGAAATGTTAACGTTTTCACTCTGGCGATGTGAACATAGATATTTATTATATATGCCCACAGTCCATATCTGACATGCTCAGAGCCAGATGTGCTTTAGAGGTTAGATTTTTGAATTTGGGGAAGGTAAAGCACATATACAATCTCTGTATATAAAAGCCTAAGTGACCAGTTGACTGGTCGCTATGACACTCACTGGCCACCAGGGGGCAGACGCTCAACACAGGAGCTGCCCCCTGGTGGTCAGTGCGCTCCCCCACTCACTGACGGGCGCCAGATGCAGGGCTCACAACTGGCCGCCACAGCCTGGAGACCGCAGCAGAGCGGCAGCAGCGGCAGGCCCAGTGGGGCCAGGAGGTGCAGGAAGGCAGGCAGCGTTGGACTACGGGTTTCGGCCTGATCCCTGCAGGCCACACCAAGGGACCCTACCAGTGCACGAACCCGTGCACCGGGCCTCTAGTATATTTCATAATATCCCCAGCAGGGTCTGGGTTAATATTCCATATTCAAATCCACTAACGTTTCTGTAGCAAAATAGATGGCTCTTCACACCAAAGTGGATAAGTAATGATTATAAACAGCCTCACATCACTTTGGTCAGGTTTTGCCACCAAATGAATTCAGATTAGGCAGGTTTTGGCAAATGAATTTTGGGAGGGAGAAAAAAACAAACCTTTGCTTTTTCAAAGCTTTTCAGATTTTGATTTGTGGGGAAAGAATCATGGATCAGTATCATTCTTTGTGTTTTTCTTTTCTTTTTTTTTTTAAAAGCATTCTTTTTAAATTTATTTTTATTGATTTCAGAGAGGAAAGGAGAGATAGAAACATCAATGATGAGAGAGAATCATTGATTGGCTGCCTCTTGCACATCCTCTACTGGGGATTAAGCCCACAAGCCAGGCATGTGCCCTTGACTGGAATCGAACCTGGGACCCTTCAGTCCACAGGCCGACGCTCTATCCACAGAGCCAAACCAGACAGGGCTGTGTTTTTCTTTAAATTCTGTACCCCTTTCCCATGCCCCCCACCACAAAAAAAGCTATGAGCTGTTTTTAAAGTCATCCACGAATAGTCATGAGGTAAGATTGTTATGGGAGGAAAACGAAAACCTCTATCCTACAGGTTTTAAATTCACTCCCGCCTAAGCACATTCAGAGCTCGGGAGAAGGCCGCTCATTTTGTGATTTGCTCGGAACTGGCTGCGAGGGCACAGGCCCCATCAGGCAGCACCCGCTGCCACAGGGCTGTGAAGCAGGGCCAGACCTTGCAAGGGGAGGAATGGAATCTCCTCAGGAATTGGTAAAAAACAAAACCAAAACTGAAGACAGGTTTTGCTTCAGGAATCACTTGGGCATTATACTCTCTCGAGACGGACAGAACTTTCAGGGTGCTTTCCCCTTTAATCAAAGACTCGTATTTTTCCCGGCCCGGACAGGATCCAGCTCCAGCCCAAAGCCCTTCCTCACTGAGAGCCACAGTAATCTGGGGCCAAGCATTCTTACCGCCATTGTCAATCAGCCAGCGGTTCGGGCTGCCCATGGGGTCCTTTTTCTTGATCACGCCCACCAGGTCGCCTTCCAGAAGGGAGACATCCAGGTCTTGAGCAGCATTGAAGTTCCGGTCTGCTTGGAAGAGCTTTTCTGGGGGATACCTCGCCAGAAGAGAGGCCCGGAGTTCTTCCGACTGCAGCATGTAAGTTGGCTGAAAGGCAGCACGAGAAATACCATCAACAGAAGCCCTCCCCGGCCATGATCCCAGCAGCTGGGTTTAATCCCGACACCGTCAGTCTCAGAGTGGGGACAACGACAGCCAGCTGCTCCTGCGCCTGAGTCCGTCCCCGGGGCCGGGGAAGAGTGAAGATCGCGTAGGCCTCGCTTTGGTGCCTCTGTAGCTATTAAGGAAATTTAACTCACAGTTTTACTGTTATCTTGTGACAAAAACAATATGACTAAAGTGCCACCTAGACACTCAGAATACCTAATATTACTTAATATTACTGGGTCTTTGTATGAAGCTAAACAACCGAGACATTCCTCATGCTGACTTCCCCATCTATATAAACAAATAACATTCAATAAGAACTTCTATGCATATATGCATAACCCATGGACACAGACAGCAGTACGGTAAAAGCCTTGGGGGAGGGGGGGGTGGGAGGAAGGTGCAAGGGGGTCAGTGAGGGGGAAAATGGGGACATATGTAACACTTTCAATAAAGATAAATTTTTAAAAATAAGATAAAGTAATAATAAATTTGATTCCCCCTTTTAAGCTAATCTAAATTAATGTCTATGAGATTGTATGGGCAAAAATACTGCAAACAAAGATAAGTCTTCAGTCTTTTAGATCATGACCTGATGTAATCTGGCTTAGCTTACCAAAGTTTTTAAAATATGGAAGAACTGAGTTTTAAAAAAATGTAACTGCCAATGTCACCCCAATAAACTTAATTATATATATATATTGCCTGGCTGAGCATGTCTCAGTGGTTGAACGGCTCAATTCCTGGTCAGGGCACATGCCTGGGCTTGATCCTCACGGTGGGGTGTGCAGGAGGCTGCTGATCAATGATTCTTTCTCATCATTGATGTCTCTCTCTCTCTCTCCCTCTCTCTTCTCTGAAATCAATAAAAATATATTTAAATATATATATATACTAGAGGCCCAGTGCACGACATTCACGCACTGGGGGGTGGGGAGATGTCCCTCAGCCCGGCCTGTGCCCTCTCGCAGTCCAGGACTCCTCAGGGGATGTCTGACTGCCAGCTCCTCAGGGGAGCGGGCCTAAGTGGGCAGTCAGACATCCCCCAAGGGGTCCTTAGCGCTGCCAGGGAGGTGGGAGAGGCTCCTGCCACTGTCACTGCGCTCACCAGCCGTGAACCTGGCTTCTGCTCCTTAGCTCTGTAGTGAGCCGGGCTTCTGGCTGAGCGGCGCCCCCTGTGGGAGCACACTGACCACCAGGGGGCAGCTCCTGTGTTGAGCGTCTGCCCCCTGGTGGTCAGTGCACGTCATAGTGACCCGTCGTTCCACTGTTTGGTTGATTGCATATTAGGGTTTTATTATATAGGCTATCTCCAGGTAATAAAGCAGTTAGCCATGAACTGTTTAGCAGTAAATCAAATAATTACCTCTTCTGATATATGATAAAAAATAGGGAGGCCTGGCAGAATGAACATACCCTTAAATCTGCCCCCTTCATTAAATGATCAAAGTACTAAGACTACTAGCTCCTTTCACTGTAGAGACAAAAATCCAAGTGTGCTTTTCAGAGGGCGTTTGGAAGTACATACCAAGTGTGAGAAAACTACAGGTGGTCACTGTCAAGTACCAGCAGGTACCTGGTGATGCTCGATAATAGTGAGTACATGAATGGATGAGTCCATCATAGGTAAGAACTTGATAACCTTTTTTTATTTACTATAAAGTATTTAAACTCCTATTAAATTGCTAATTTGTAGAGACAGCTGAGTCCATTGATGCTAAAAATAACAACAGTGCTTACGGATTGCCAGAAAGTCTCTGAGTGCTTACATATGTTAACTCATCTAAGCCTCATAATAACTCTCCGATGCAGTATGATTATCATCTGTGTTTTAGGGAAGAAGAAACCCAGGCACAGAGGTCAGGCACTTGCTCAAGGACGTACAGTGAGTTAACTGTCGGTACCGGGATCTGAACCCAGGGGGCTGAGCTCCCGAGTTCACATTCTGAACAACTAGGCTGTGCGTCCGCTCTCTAGTCCCTACTCACCAGGCCCAGGAGTGGCTTTCGAGCAGACTGGCGGTCCACGGTCTTCCTCTCCAACGGCCTCTTGGTAGCTGGGAGAGTCTCTGGGAAGAAGGTGAAAACCTGGAGCTGCTGCAGAACCCTGCTGTGCTCCTCGTGGAAGACGGCAATAAGGTTTCCCTCTCTGCCGGCAACTTTCAGCAACTGGAGACCGTGGGAAGAGCAGAGAGAGGAAAGAAGAGAACACGGATGAAAGATCCCGACTGACAGTCTCGTTAAAACCAACTGGAAGCTACAGTGGAGCGGCAGTTGACTCTGTGTAAGCTACTGACACTGCAGCCGATGCCAGGGACTGAGCTGCCGGCGGGCACGTTGGCTGGCTCTGCTGGGGCTTGTTCAGGCTGGAAAGAGAACCATTCAAAAGCCAAGGGTTTAGCCCGGCCGGTGTTGCTCAGTGGTGGCCCACGCACCTAAAGGTCTCAGGTTCAATTCCCAGTTAAGGGCATGTATCTGGGTTGCAGGTTTAATCCCCGGCCCTGCTCTGGGTGCACACAGGAGGCAACCAATTTATGTGTCTCTCACATTGATGTCTCTCTCTTTACCTCCTCCCCATTCCCTCCCTGCTTTCCACTCTCTTTCTCTAAAAATCAATGAGGAAAACAAAACAAAATCAGCTGAGAATTAACAAAAAATAAATTAAAAGCCACGGGCCTGGACAGTGTGCCTCAGTGGTTGAGAGTTGACCCATGAACCAAGAGGTCATGGGTTTGATTCGCGGTCAGGGCACATGCCCCAGTTGCAGGTTTGATCCCCAGTAGTCGGCGTGCAGGAGAGCCAATTGCAGTTTCTCTCTCATCAATGTTTCTATCTCTCTCCCTCACCCTTTCACTCTCTAAAATCAATAAAAACATATTATTTTAAAAAGTCATGGGCTTCACCGGCACCATCAAGGGTTAAAGAATTCCAATTCCTAATGGGCTTGACCTAATAACATATTTAATCTATCTATTTTGAAGGATATCTCAAACAACCCTACTGTGCACTTCCAGAAAATCACCAGGAGAACTTCAGAGATGAACTCTCCATGGGGGGGGGCGGGGGGAGGGGGGGAGGTGAGGGACTCACTGAAAGCAGTGGCTTCAACTGCTCCAGAGCCTGGCGCACGAAGTTGCAGTGGGCCTCGGCGTAGCCGTGGACACAGTTGGTGAAGAGGCCCTGGGCGTACTGCTGGAACTTGGGCAGCTCATCCAGCAGCTGCGCATTCAGGGCCTCGTAGTTGTTCCGGGCCGACTGCAGCTCCTCCAGGGTCTTCTTGTCCTTCAGCTTCTCCGCCCGCTCCGTGCAGTTGTAGAAGTCCAGCAGCTTGTCAAAGCGCTTCTGCACCAGCTTGTGGGGCCCTGTAAACATGCTTAGTAACTGATTGAGGGGGGAGATGACCAGCCGCTCTGTCCTCTCCTTCTGTAGGGACAAGAAAGGCACGTTGCTCAGTATTCCACACTTGTTATTTCCCATAATACTCTTCAGGCTGACTTTGTTATGTCCTACACCATCTGCTGTATTCCTAGTGCACAAGCTCCACCCATGCAGATCCAACTGTCCTGCTTACCCAATCCCAGATGAATATACACACTCCAAAAACTTCTCAATTTATGCCTGGCTGACGTAGTTGAGTGTCGACCTATGAACCAGGAGGTCAAGGGTTCGAGTCCCAGTCAGGGCTCTTGCCTGGATTGCAGGTTCGATCCCTAGCAGAGGGTGTGCAGGAGGCAGCTGAGTGTGCATATTTTCCTCAGCTCCAAGCCATCTGGACATCTCCAAGACACTATCAACCCCCACCTATTTCTTTCTACTTTGGACCAAACAAATACCACATACAGTTGATTCTTGGACAATGCAGGAATTAGGGGTGCCGACTTCCTGCACAGTCGAAAATCCACATATAACTTTGGCTTCCTCAAAAACTATACTACTAAAAGCCTACTATTGACCGGAAGCCTTACCAATAGTCGATTAACACATATTTTATATATTATATGAATTATAATCTGTATTCTTACAATAAATTAAGCTAGAGAAAAGAAACTGTTAAGAAAATCATAAGAGCCCTAGCCAGTTTGGCTCATGAATAGAGCGTAGGCCTGAGGACTGAAGGGTCCCCGGTTTAATTCTGGTCGAGGGCACATGCCCGTGTTGTGGGCTTGATCCCCGGTAGGAGGCATGAAGGAAGCAGCCAATCAGTGATTTTCTCTCATCATTGATGTTTCTATCTCTCTCTCCCTCTTCCTTCCTCTCTGAAATCAACAAAAAGAAATAAAAAGTCTTTAAAAAAAGAAAGAAAATCATAAGAAAAAGAAAATATGCTTACAGTATACATAAAAAAAAAAGTCTGCGTGTAAGTGGACCCATGCAGTTCAAACCAGTTTTGTTCTAGGGTTAACTGGATATCTATTTAGAATTCAGAAGCAACGTGGCCTTTAGTACTTTCTTTGTAGTTTGTACAATCTCAAAGACCTATTTGTTAACCTCTTAACAATTCCTAAATATTCCTTTTTAAGTTACCATTCCAATCGTTTCCTTTTGATCAGAGTTATCAATTGTGATCCATGATTACATTTCCTAGTTTTCTTTTGCTGATCACAAGCTACGAAAAAATTTGTGTGAATACATATAGGTCCTACCTGGCCTTTAACTTATTGAAAGTCATCCTTTGAATATAAAATCCCGCTGCAAAGATCCTAGAGGACGGCCAGGACTCCTAATGCACAGAGCATGTCTCTGTGCTTAACTTTTCGTCAACTGGAGGTAGAAAGAGCCCCAGGAAGAGGACCAACCGTGAACAGTGTGTTGAAGATTGTCACTTACAAAGTTTGTGAAGAGCTGGTCACTGATGTAGCGATGCACCTTCTCGAACTGTTCCAAGTCCTTGTGTCCCTTCTCCATGCACACATCCCACATGCTCGCCGCAGCCACCACTTTCACACAGGCTGATTCCTGGAGCCAGAGAGGAACAAAGGCAAGTAAGATCCCTAATTTGAGGGTTTCTTAATGCATCAAAAAGTCAATTAAATTGAAGTCAAGATGATTCCTGCAACACTGTGATAATGAACAATCATCTCTCCTCTTTGCATCTTGGCTCATGCTGTCACCTTCTCAAAAACAACTGCCCAATGCCCCCTGGGTAATGCAACCTTGCTTCCTTCACTCAAACTCTGGCACTCCTGATGGCTCTTGCTGCCTTTTTCCTTGCAAAAATACCTCCTTACACACAACATAACTTACTAATGTGAAGGCAGCATTCATCTGTAATAATGCTGAAAATACGAAAAAATAAGTGAATGCATAGTAAACGCCTCCTGACTGATCCTGACAGTTTTTAAATACCAAGTTGGTTTTCTTTGGCTATTTAAAACAAATGATGGGCATTTGCCTTCTTTATTTAAGTTTGGGGGAAGCATATTATTTTAATGTTAACTAAATAAAATCTAAAACCCCATTTATATATTTCAAGGGTAAATGAAGTCCCTAAGCCAAAAATATTTAGTGCCTCATACACTGGTTTGATATTTTATTTTACTATACTTTTGACCTCTTGTCTTTAAGTCCTTTATCTATAATGTAAATAAAGCCAGGGTTTAGTTGGAAAGATAAAGTGGGGAATCTTTCTAATTCCACCCGAGTGGGGGAACTAATGTGAAACACGATGTCCTCTTCTATTCTTTTAAAGTGATGTTGTCAAGTTGCAAAATATCAGTCCATATGCCAACGTGGAGACCAAATGACAGTCCATGTCCCTCAGCTATGTTCTTGCTGGTCCTCTGTAACAGCCAATCTATGAGCTAACGTTACTGCTAGCAGGCCTTTTCCACTTTATGTCAGTGACACAACTTCAACACTTTCTCCCTTAATTTCCTCTGCTAGCCGCCATCTGCCCGTCAAGTGCTGTCAATGTTACACGTGTCCCACCTCAAAATGCTTCTACCCGTTGCTATGGAGATGAGTCTTTTAAGAGTTGGGGGCTCTGGTATACTTGCTGTGCATTTAGAGAACACGAAGAGAGAACAGCCAACATGGAGTAGCAAATGGAGGAACTGTAGGGTCAAGTCCTCAGACAAGGGAATATACTTAGTAGTTGTCCCAATATATTTTGGTCAAATCTCTCATTTGAAGCCAATGCACGCCTTAAAAGTTTTACCTAGTTACATTTTGAAAATATGAAGAGGGAGAGTTTGATATTTAAAGGAGATGTAGGGGGCATTTCAAATCAGTGGGGACTACTCAATAAATGATGATGACAACTGGATAACCAGTTATAAGAGAAAAATAAAGTTGAACCCCTACCTCAAACCTCTATATACTAAGGTAAATTCCAGCTCAGTCAGTAACTTTAACATTAAAAAATGAAATGATAAATGTACTGAAACATGGGAGATATTTGTTATTTATTATCTCAGAATAGCAAAGGTCTTTTGAAGTGTGACACAAAACTAAGAAGCCATAAATGAAATGTCTACTTAAACTACAAAAAAATGAAACTTCTACACAGAGAAAGCACTTTAAGCAAACTCAAAAGTCAACAAACTGGGGGGAAATATTTCTACACCATTATCTCAGACATAGGGCTTTTTTCTCGAATGTATACAGAGGCTCTACAAATCAGTAAGAAAAAGATTAATAAGTCCATAAATAAGTGCCCCCCCCCCAATATAAAGAAATCACAGAAAAAATAATGACATAAACATGAAAATATCCTCAATCTCATTCAAAGAAATGAAACTTTAAATGTTTTTACCTATCTTTTTTTTGCATTTTTTTTTTTTACCTATCCGTTAAAGACATTTTAATTTTGATAACACTGTGTTAGCAAGGGATGGGGAAACCGTTTCATACATTAATATATTTTTTTCACACATTAACAACATCTAGCAAATTTACACTGTCATGATTTGGCTCAGAAAATCTAGTACTGTTGGATTCTAAATATATTCATAGATCTGAAAATTATGTATCTACTAGGATATCCCTTTGCCAATGTTTCTAATCTTTTGCAACTACAATTTAAATAACTATCAATAAGGGATTAGTTAAATATATTATGGCATGTCCATACAGTTAAATGTTATGCAATTGTAAAAAGAGAAAAGGAGCAAGAAGCTGTGTGTGTACAGGTATGGACTGACTTCCAAAATGATGCTATTAAGTGTAAACCTAAGATGCTGAACAATGTGTAGCACGCACATGCACACACACACACACACACACACACACCCAAGGCGAGAGGAGTCTAATAAATGACGCCCGTCTCTATAGAGGATGACTAGGAGACAGGGACAGGGGAAATCATTATTTTTATTTTTTACTTAACCCTTTGGTACCTTTTGAATTTTATACCATTTTACTTAGTTTAAAAAATGATTTTTTTTTTAAAGCAAAAGACTTCTTTTTAAGAAAATTATTTCATAGGATGAGATTTTCATGTGCGAAGGACAAGTGTAGCCTAGATATAAACACGTTCTACAGAATCAATGGGGAGATTAGAAATACGGAGAGAACGGACTCTAGTCCTGGTGTGACTTTGTGAAGGAGGTGCTGTCCGGGGACGAGGCGAGGCCCCGGGCCTGATCTCCTAGCTGCTCCAGGCCTGGTTCGAACAGCGTTAGAGGCCTTCTGAAGGGCAACTAAGTAAGTTGGAAATAAATATTATTATTAGAAAGACCTCCACAGGAACTATTCTCTTACTCTTCTACCTTTAAAATTGTTTTGACAAAATGGACGGTGATAAGTGCTTCTTCCATAACTGGGGACAGGAGACAGTAAAAAGGTGGTGGGGAAGACTGAGAGAGAGGAAGGGCTGGACACTTTAAAATTAATACAACAGGGCTGACCTCCTAAAGGTTACTTAACTTTTAAGGAATCCCTAGGAATCCCGATAAAAAGCATGTCATGGCATAATGGTCATTTGAATCCAGATCGTTCAATATTCAACAACATGCTGGGCGAAGGGGAAAGTGGACAGCATGGTGCCCATGTGATCCTAACCAGAGCGATGTCCTCACTCACCCGGATGTGCTGCAGGTAGAGAGACAGGTCTCGTATAAAAGATTTGATCAGTCTTTCCTGCATTCGGAAGTTCTTTTCTGTTTCTTCAAATGCTTCATCTCTTATCTGTTCAAAATAAACAAGTGCTGTTAGCTGATGTGAACTCTCCCTCCATCTACCTTATTGGCAAAAGTATCTTTCTTAAAAACACCTTTTGTTTACATTTTAAACCTGTGATGCTTCCCTGAATCTTACTAAACTGAATTTAAACGGCTCCGCATGGCTTTGAGAGAGGGCCCCCTACTGTCGCACCTTACCCGCTCCGCCCTGATGGAGACCCTTCGGTCTGGTGAGGCTGCTGTCCACCATTTTCCCTGGCACCTGCCACATCTGTTGACTCTATGCCTTTAACCCTGTGTTGTTGCTTTGCCTAGTGTGCCCTCTCCTCTCCCTATTCCCAGCTGCCCCCCCCCCTCCCTTTAGGCTCAGATGAAATCTCTGGCCCACATGAAGCTCACGCTCATGGAGCTCCTGTTTTCTTGAGAACTACACCGTGTAGAGAACAAACTGCAAAGCTTAGCAACTGACTTTGTTTTCACTTGCGTTTTCCCTTACTGGTATCGTGTATACGTGGGCATAGTGAATGAAGACTGGAGACTTCGGATCTACCCTCAGCACTGTCCATCACTCAGTCCCTCAGACTTTTATGTTTCCTTCTGTGCATCATACGGTATTGAATTTAGGTGAGCTTTTAAATCCTTTCTAGCTTAATAGGTCTGCAATTTTACTTTTATCTCCCTAAATAAATTATAACTTTTTATGAGTGTCTAAAGCCACAATTATTGGCCTTCTGATTTGCCTTTGTACACCCAGGCAGCTCACCCAAGCATGGAGAGAGGGCTGGGTGGGTGGATGGACTGACATCACCAGTAGCTGCCGGGTCCAGTATCCACCAGCCAGCAAACACCAGGGGAGGTACCAAGAGGGAAGTCATGCCAGTTGATACCACACAGGCTGCCCCACGGAGCCTTGAAAAGCTGCCAAAGACAAGCTGAACCTTGACGTGCAGGACCCTCACCTGGGGAGCAAAGCCAGTGAGGTGCTTCAGGTGGCTGCTGACGCGGTTGGATTTCTTGATGATGGAGTGGATGTTCAGTTTAGAAATTTTCTCCATGAGGCTGTCTTCATCGCCCTTCCGGTACTTGAGGACTAGGGAGCGAGTCAAACTGGTGAGTTAGAACGCTCTTTCCTGAGCATAAATAGACTATAAAATAAGCTACAAAGCAAGACTATCAACCCAAACTAGAGCTAGTGCTCGATTTCAGTGAGCTTAGAATGAGTACAAATTATTAATCGAAATCACCATTTATGGACAGAGAGAATAGAATACTCAAGGGCAGAGAGACACTGCACAGACTGGAGAAGGTTAGCGACAAGGGGGAGAGGTAGCAGGTCTAAGGAAAAGAGCCTAAACATTTGAACTCATGGAAACATCAGAGTTCAATGCCAGGGTCTGTCATTTCATCAAAGTCTGTTCTTACACAAGTCACTTAACTTCTCTGAGGCTCATTCCTCTCCAATAAGATGTAGAAAGTAACAGTATTTGCCTTATAAGTCCAACTTAAATGGTCACATACATATACGAATGAGATAGTTATATCCCATTATCTCACACAGTAAAATGCTATACAGGAGTTATTTAATCGCTGTGTCAAACATTAGGCACAATCTGCAGAAAAGACTGGAGCTCACAGTAGCAGGGTCATAAGGGGAAGGGTGGGGGCAGCAAAAAGACACACATCACCATGGAAGATGAAGAGGACATTACACCAGGAGATATGAACCATGATGGCTACGTGGCCAGAAAGCTTTTACAGCCACAAGCAGCATGACTGAAGTAGGAGGCAGAGGAAACGGTTTAGGTAAAGTGAGGAGAAGAGTGGAGAACAGGAAAAGAGGTTACACTACATTATACATTTTTTGAGGATATCAATAATGTATCAGTTCAGCATGATCACCATACTACTCGAATGTTCAAATTAGAGCCTTAACAAGACATTTGATAAAAAAAATAAAAAAAAAGAAAGAAAAGAAAAGAAAAATAAAGAAAATAAATGGTTTAATTCATTCTACACTATAAAGGAAGAAGGAGTGGGTGGTTTGGTAATGGACTGTGCAGTGTTGGGGGGGAGGAAGGGGAACTCAGGCGAGAGAGGCAGGTTTCTGAGCGTAGCCAGGACTGACGGGACCCAGAGATGGGGGCACATGGGGCTTTTCTGGAAGAAGACTGAGAGTCCTCACTTAAATAGAGACAGTAAAACACCTAACCAGACGTGCAGAGCAAACAAATGTAAGCACAGACTGAAAAGGATTGCCGTCAATGAGTTGAGAAGGCAGTCACTCATGCTTGGAGGAACTCTGGAGCAGCCATTTTCTAATCAGTCTTCATACCTCTTGGCAAAGACTCGTGCTGCTATAAGCTTTATCGGAGATGTCGATTTCCAATAGGCCATGGCTGTGCTTTCATTATTACTGCTCTCTTTCTTCAGATCACAGTTCCCCAAAATTCCTCTACTGTTCCTTCATCACAACCCTATAGCCTACCATCTGCTTCGTCCATCTCTGGTGGAATAAATCTTTTGAGAAGAAGAACTTCTCAAAGGCATAGCTCCTTTGTAGCAACTATGCTGTTCTTACCCAGATCCTTCCGGCGTTTGTATTCATTAATGTTAACGTTGATTTCCTTGACTGCAAGGACTGCATTGGTTAGAGGCACTTTATCTGGGTGGGATTCTGGGGTGGAATTCAGCAACTCCATTAGCAGCAGTGGGTAACGCATTACTCTCTGCACTGGTTTGATGAGGAAGGAGCCCAGATTAATATAATTTGTGCATCCCCTATAAGAAGGAAAAACAGAGCCTTTAGTCCACTGTCAATAAATAATACAGGACCCACAGGGAGTATCCTTGATTCCTAAGCAGAGCTCTGTTCTTTCTTCCTACTTTCTACTTTCATCCATTCATGTTTCCTGGACACCTAATAAATATATACCAGGCACTATTCCAGGTGCCGGGGATTTCGTAGTGACCATAAAAAGTCCCTGCCCTGATGGAATGAGACTGGCAATAAACAAATATCCTATAAAGTGTCATTGGGTGGTAAGTGCTATGGAGAAAAATATAACAAGGTAAATCTACTTCTAGGTTTCTGTCTATAAAGGAAGAAAATTTAAAAATGAGTTTATGCAAGTGGCGAGGGAACTTACCATTCGTTGTACAGGCTCCTATAGGGCAGTGAGCATGAAAAGAAATCAGACAGCTGATTAGAGATAATGCTGATTTTCATATTTTTCTCAGAACATATCAATTCAATGTTAACACCTATTAGTTGAGCAAACAAAAATCACATGGGATAAAAGAGAAATTATGAATGTCTATGGCAGCATACCTAGTCTATTTAAAAAAGTTAGTAAGCCCCTAATTTCACTTTGATCTACTTAGATATATACATTAACATGCCTCCCTAAGACCAGGAAAATCTCACCTGATGATCAAGATTAACTGAATTTGCCCTGGCCAGTTTGGTCTCGTGTTTAGAGTGTCGGCCCGAGGACCAAAGGGTCCAGGTTCGATTCCCAGTCAAGGGGAGGTACCTGGGTTGTAGGCCCAATTCGGCCTGGGTTGGGGCATGTGTAGGAGGCAACTGATCGATGTGTCTCTCTCATATTGATGTTTCTCTCTCTCCCCCCCCCCTTCCTCCCTCCCTTCCACTCTCTCTAAAGATCAGTGGGGTGGTTGGGGGGGGGGGGTATTGAGCCTAAACCGGCAGTCAGACATCCCCCGAGGGGTCCCAGATTGGAGAGAGTGCAGGCTGGGCTGAGGGACAACCTTCCGCGCCCCCCCAGTGCATGAATTTTGTGCACCGGGCCTCTAGTGTATAGATAAAAGTGCCTGAAATGGATAAAAGTACAAGCAGGATGCCACTTATGATTTCCATGATATATGATGGAAAAAGGCAAGTTACCTAATAGAACCTATAATAATATATCATTTATGTTTAAAACAAGATGGACAATGGATATCATAAGCAGTATAGACATATACATGGGAGTGATGATCAAAAGGCAGAACTAAAGAGCTATGATAGAAGTGAAGTGGTCAAAACTCCTACTTAAGCTCTGCCACGGAGTCCTGAAGATGCTTCTGGATTCTCTCATCCTTCTCATAGATTTCCAGCAGTGAGGTGGCCTCATCGTGGTTCTGGCAGTAAGCCCTGTATGTTCCCTCAAGCTCATCCCGGTGATCAAGAAACACAGGTCCTTTAAAATATACACATACAGTGTTTTTAGTAAATTTCTTCTCAGTATCCTAAATGTAAGGTGTATAGGCAAACTTTAATGTCAGTTAAACCCTACCACAAGAAATGATAGTAAGACTACCCATCAAATTAATAAGAAATTTCCATGTAATAGCTTAAAATACTCTTATTTAAAGCAAAATTTAAGAGACATGTTATCCATGTATTTACTTTTCAGTACACACACACACACACACACACACACACACACACACACTCAGCTGGTCCCTGAGACAGTCTCCAGCCCCTTTTCAGTCAGGCAGAGAGTAAGGGGCTTGCAAGTACTTTCCTTATAAGTATGTGGTCAGACCCACTAAGGATCACACCCTCTAAGCCCCAGGAAAATCTCTATAGGGATGAAGAGATCCTATTACAGCAGCAGTTTCCAATCTCCTCTCTGTGCATAAATTGAATACACAGGACTTTAAATGAAATTCATTATATTAAAACATCTATAATAATAAAACCAAGTGAAATAAGCCAGTCAATAAAGGAAAAATACCACATGATTTCACTCATTCATGGACAATAGAGACCATTATAAACTTTTGAACAATAATAGATACAGAGGCAGAGCTGCCTCAAACAGATTGTCAAACTGCAGCGGGAAGGCCGGGGAGGGTTGGGGGGCAGGAGGTAGGGGGGTAAGAGATCAAGTAAAGGACTTGTATGCATGCATATAAGCATAACCAATGGACATAAGACACTGGGGAATAGGGGAGGCTAGGGGACTGTCTAGGGCGGGGGGATAAAATGGACACATATGTAATACCCTTTGTAATACTTTAAGCAATAAAAAAATAAAAATTAAAAAAAAAAATTAAAAAAAATAATAAAACCGTATTATGCAAATCGACCGAATGGCTGAACGACAGGCAGAACAACCCGTCACTATGATGTGCACTGACCACCAGGGGGCAGACACTCAACACAAGAGCTGTCCCCAGCCTGCAGGCCCCAGGCCAGCCAAGGCAGGTGCCAGTGGCCACTCCCCGCCCCCCCCATCGCCCCGCTGGCTGCCCTGCAGAGGGAGGCAACTGGCCGTGGCAGGGGGCAGGGGGTGGGGGGCAGGGCCAGCAAGTGGGCAGCACCAGGCCGGCCAAGGTGGGTGACAGTGGCCCCCCACTCCAATCACCCCAGCAGTTGCCCCACAGATCGGCCCTGATCGCCCGCCAGGCCTAGAGACCCTACCCATGCATGAATTTTGTGCACCAGGCCTCTAGTTTGTAATATAAAAACCCTAAACATATGACACAATAACATGTACTTTTTATGAAGCATTAAATAGTAAAACATAGCATTGACTCTAATAGTAATCACCATAATTTCAAAGTATGATGAGTGATGTAAGAAACTGGTAATCTTGATTGCTTCTGGCTGATATTTGCAACAATCTAATGTGATACGAACATGCGACTGCAGTTGGTGATGAAGTCACAGGTCCTGCTAATAACAGTATGTGGTTTGTGCCCTATAGGCATACCTTAAAAAATGCTACATTTCAGTTCAAAATTATTGAACATAGGTCGATAGCTTTCTTCTTAAAGCTCTCAGGAATTTGTGAGGGTCGCTGAAGGAGCGAAGGAGGAACTGCACGAGGCTGACAGGTTCCCTAGCGATGCTGTTGCCGATGCACAGCCAGGGCCAGGACCGCTGTGTCCTCACCTGCACTGAGTGCAAGCAGCGGGTGGAGACAGGCTGGCACTGCCCCGGGTGCGAGGACTACGACCTTTGCATCAACTGCTACAACACCAAGGGCCACACCCACGAGATGGTGAAGGTGGGGCTGGGCCCGGATGAAGAGGCCGAGGAGGGCGATCAGGGCGGCAACCAGGGGGAGATGCAGTTCAGGAGCATCCGGGAGGCTCGGCGCCTGAGCATCCTGCGCAGCATCCGGACCCTGAGGCACGCCCGCCATTGTGGCGACGCCAACTGCTCTCGGAACGACTGTCAGAAGCTGAAGCGTGTTGTGCTGCACACCACGCGCTGCCAGCTCAAGGCCATTGGAGGCTGCCCAGTGTGCAAGCAGCTAATCGCCCTTTGCTGCTACCATGCCAAAGAATGCCAAGAAAACCCATGCCCCGTTCCCTTGTGCCTCAACATCAAACAGAAGATCCGCGAGCAGCGGCTCCGGCTCCGCCAGCAGCGGATTGGGAACCGTCTGCTGCAAGGGTAGCTCATGCACCAGCGGATGCCACCAGGAACTCCCGTCACGTGCCTCAGCAGTCTGCCATCCCCTCCTTGAGCACCACCCTGGACACCCCCACAGCAGCCCAACACACCCCAGACACCACAGCCTCCGACTCAGTCCCAGCCCTGGCCTGTAAGCATGTCACTAGCCGGCTTCTTCAGCTCGGCCAGAACTTCTCCCCACCAGTGTCCACGGGAAAGCCCACTAACCTTCAGCCCAAGCCCAGCCTGCAGCCCAGCCTGCAGCCCAGCCTGCAGAACCTGAACGCCATGCAAGCCAGCGGGCCCCGACCTGCTGTCCCTCCGCAGCAGCAACAATGGGAGGCCTGAACCCCCAGGGCCAGGCCTTGAACATCGTGAATCCGGGGCGCAACCCCAGCGTGGCGAGAATGAACAACAGCACAGAGAGATGCCGCGGAGCAGCAGCAGCAGCAGCAGCAGCAGCAGCAGCAGGAAGGCAGCGCTGGCATGGCTGCAGGTCTGGCAGGATACACCCAGTTCCAGCAGCCTCAGGGACATGATGCCACCCGCAGCCATGCACCAGACGCAGATCCAGCAGCCGATTGGGTCCCAGGCCAGCCATACCCTGTTAGGCATATTCTGTACCTTTCCCTTGCCCTCAGTTTCTCCCCTGTGCTCAGTACTTTCTGTTGTCCCCGCTTGAGGCTCCTGTCCTCTCTGCCGTTTTCCTGTTATTCTCATTTCAGGTGTCACAGGAGACAACTGAGCAGCTGAGAAAAGCAGCTCTAGACCCAGCTTCCTGCAACCACCTGCACCTCCATCCGACCCACCCAGAGACATAAATATCCCGCCCTCCCTACTCTTGCTTGCTGAAATGGATATGCTGGTGTGTATTAATAATACCATTTCTAGCCCTAACCGGCTTGGCTCAGTGGATAGAGTGTCAGTCTGCACACTGAGGGTCCCAGGTTCAATTCTGGTCAAAGGCATATACCTTGGTTGCAGGTACATCTCCAGTAGGAGGTGCAGGAGGCAGCTGATAACGTTTTCTCTCATTGATGTTTCTAACTCTATCCCTCTCCCTTCCTCTCTGTAAAAAAAATCAATAAGATATACAGTGGGGCCTTGACTTACGAGTTTAATTCGTTCCGTGACGGAGCTCGTAACTCAGAATACTCGTATGTCAAATCTTAAAGTGAACGAGTGAGACACGTGATGCTGGGCTGATGTTGTGGCATTCACTGTGATGTTCGCTGCGCCAACTAGCGGTGGGGTATCTGAAGCTGGCTTGTAACCCAAGTTTTAGCTCACAACTCAAAGCAAAATATCGGCCGAGAGAGGGCTCATATCTTGAAAAACTCGTTAGTCAGGACACTCGTAAGTCAAGGCCCCACTGTATTTTTAAAATTAAAAAAATAATATTTTTCTAAATTCTCACAACGTCTTTTGACCTGTCTGCTGTCAGCACGGACCTAACAAACCCCATGAGCCCCAGCAGCACATGCTCTCAGAGAGCCACAGGCCTCTCCTCCCTGGCCAGCAGATGGCCACATCCCTCAGTAGCCAGGTGAGATCTCTGACACCTGTCCAGTATCCAGACCCCAGTCGCAGCCTCCACGTTCCAGCCCATCACCACGGATATGCCCCAGCCTTCACCACACATCCTCTACCCCGAGACTGGTTCTCCCCACCCAGGACTCCCTGTCACCATGGCCAGCTCCATAGATCGGGGACACTTGGGGAACCCCAAACATGCAATGCTACCACAGCTGAACACCCCCACAGGAGTACATTGCCCAGTGAGCTGTCCCTGGTCGGTGACACCACAATTGACACCCTAGAAAAGTTTGTGTAGGTTTTGTAGCATTGTGAGAAATCACTTTTTTGTTCAATGTTCTTGGACCATTTGTACTGAAATTCAAGAATCTAGGCTCTTTTTATTCCTAGATGGAACTGCTACTTCTAAGCCACAGAAGGGTAGATTGCTGTTCAAAGAAACAATAAAAAGTATATGTTTTTGTTAAAAACCAAAAAACAAACAAACAAACAAAAAAAAAAAAACAAAATTACTGAACATAAAGATGTAATTATTTTTTGATCCAAGTTCATGGACTCCTTGAAATATAGCCACAGAGCCCTGGTCTACAGCCAATTAGGAGAGGAATAGCCCCTATTTCATTTAGAGCTGCTGCCTGACTGCCGATCCCGACCACTCTTCCTCTCGCCCTTCTTTCCTTCACTCAGCACACTTGTCCTTCCTCTTCAGCCTGTACTGCTCTCCCCAAACAGCGCTCCTCTCTCAGAATACGACCCTACTCACTGCTTCCCCTGTAACTATTTCTACCAGTTGCTCAGGGACCCCCAGCCCTTGCCCTACAATGTCACCTCTGTTCCCCCTATGTTGTGTCCTATGGAATTCCCTAGTCTTGTACAGATCGGATCTTATTTAAATTAAATGTATTCCCTTAATTATAGCTCCTTTCTGCGAAAGAAACTTGATTTGCTCATAAGCATCACACACAGGCTGCCCTGTCTCACTGGCAGCTTTGCTTCTGTCTAACCCTGCAACTCAACAGGCACAGTAGCGGGGCTGGGGCTGGCTACCTTCGTGACCTTCAGGGCCACTCTGAAACCCCATGGCCACTCTGAAATCCCTGAGCCACCTATGTCTTCATCTAGTTTTACCATCTGATATTTGCCTGCCTTCTTCTCTTACATTATTCCTTTGTATATCCAATCCCTTCCAGCAACCCTAGAATCATCCCTGTCATACGGATGATTATTCGCATTCCTCCATTCACTGTTCTTCAACCTTCCTCATAGAGACTATTCTACACCAACTACAAGCCAGCAAAGCTACACCTCAATTTCCAGAGTCGTTCAAACTGTGGGTCACAACCCATACGTGGATCATGAAATTGACTTCACAGGTAATGATCAGCACTCATTTGGGAAAATAGAAAATATCAGATAACATTGGACATAGTAAAAGCAAGCACAGGCATACACACACATACTAGTACACATATCCTGGGGCCTTATGTTAGGTATTTCTTTCTGTAGGACATATTTAAAATACTTTAAAAGCCAGTCCCTTTATATATTAATATATACACAGTCTCCTGATACTTTCTTCTTTCTCAACATCCTCATCTTCTAACTCATCCAAGCCCTGAACACTTATCATTCTTTCCTTTCCCACTAGATGCTGCCCTGGTTGTACTGGAATCCTTCTCCAATCAGGATTAGCAAATTAATTCGGTGCTGCTTTCTTCAGCACCCTAGATTACCTTGATTTTTGCTGAGTTCCCCCTCTTTCCTAGTCATTAAGACTGCTTGGAAGGTACAGTGTTGAGAGCGAAAAAGACTTAGTGTAAGGCAGTTTGATTTGTATGCTGCCACTGGTATAATTTTTAAAAACATGGATGGTGAACCAAGGTAGAAAAATATATATGTAATTGCTGATATATAATAAACTATTCCTGGAAGGAGATGTAAGACAACTAGTAACACTGGTTGCTTCGGTTTGAAAAGAGCTGAGTACTGGGGGACGGGTAGGATACTTTTCATTAGTTCTTTGTACCTTTCTGACTGTGTGCCATGTGAATGTAATTAAAATAAGTTAAATTTAAAATGTTAAAATAAATCAAATTTAACCAAAATAAAAATTTGCTTATGCAATTCATGTCAATCTGCCATTTGCTAGTGGCTCAACAAAGCTTTAATTTCTCTTTCTCTGACTTCTCAGAACTGTCCCTTGTCAGATGTTCCAAATCTAATCCTTTATTAATCCCCCAGTGAATGTACTGCCTGGCCTTCTGGTTGACCAAGACTGAAGCCCCCAGCATGGTGCTCTCATATAGTCCCGCTCCACCTCACGCACATGGCCACTGCAGGCTGTCCCTCACCTGTACAGCTAACACTCCTGCCAAGGTCCTGAACTATTCCGTCCCGAGGCCCTCTCCTCGGAACACTATCCTCTGTGTACCTTCAGCACATCACACTCTGCTACCCAATTCCTGCTCGTCTTGGGAAAAGAAGTGGAAGGGAAGTAGGAAAAATAAACATAGTTGATATCTTATAGGGGTGAGATTATGGATATTTTGCTTTAATTTCCTGTTTCACTGTTGTCATATTATATGGATAGTAAAATAAATTAGGAGAAAAATACATTCTGATATTTTCTATTTTATTCGTGCAACCCACTAAATTGACCTCATGATCCGCTATCAGGTTGCAACCGTCAGTCTAAAAAACATCCCAGTCAGTAATAGCTAAAATTTATTCTATTGCTAAGATCCGGTATCACTTCAAAGTAGGCTGCAGATAAAAGGAGAAGCTGAGGGCCAAACAACCTCTGAACTAAGTAATTAAAACTTCGTTTCTTAGCAAGGCCCTTCTCCTCCTGCCTTCTACCCATGAAGTTGAAAAAAAAAAAAAAAGTTGCTTCTGGAGCTCATACCTACAGCATCGCTGATTTCCAGATCGGCCAATAATTGTTTTGAGACCTTTATCACCATCTGCATATTTCCAAAAAGTCCCTCAAAATCAATGTTTGGTATCTGAGAAAGGGAAACAAACATAAAGATTCACACAAAAGAATGAAATTAATAGCATATCATTCACATTAGAAACACCTCTTCAAGTATGATACAAAAATTGTTCAAGGTCAGTCAGGCCAGTGTGGCTCAGTGGTTGAGTGTCAACCCATGAACCAAAAGGTCACTGGTTTGATTCCCGGTCAGGGCACATGTCAGGGTTTTGAGCTCTATCCCAGTGAAGGGGAGGGGCGCAGGGGGGAGAAGGAGGGCATGCAGGAGGCAGCCAATCAATGTTTCTCTCTCATTGATGTCTCTATCTCCCTCTCCCTTCTTCTCTCTCTTTCTCTCTCTCTCTCTCTCTCTCAAGTCAATAAAAACATACTTTTAAAAAACTGTTGAAGGTCATTTTCACTCACTCTCACAAAGTTTCCAGAACAGAAACATCCAACATTAGCTTTAGTGTTACCCTTAGTCCTTGATTCAACTATTCTCCCCATTCTCCTCCCCCACTACCTTAGTAAAATGACTGTGGAAACAATTTGGTCTATAATTATACTGGGATTCACATTCCCACCTGGTACCCAAAGCCTAATGGCACTGCCTACTTCCTATAGAACAGTGGTTCTCAACCTTCTGGCCCTTTAAATACAGCTCCTCATGTTGTGGTGAACCCCAACCATAAAATTATTTTCGTTGCTACTTCATAACTGTAATGTTGCTACTGTTATGAATCGTAATGTAAATATCTGATATGCAGGATGGTCTTAGGTGACCCCTGTGAAAGGGTCATTCGACCGCCAAAGGGGTCGCGACCCACAGGTTGAGAACCGCTGCTATAGAAGTTCTTGGAGGTGACTGCTCCAGGAAGACAAACTCAAACCCAGTCCAGCCCTAACCGGTTTGGCTCAGCAGATAGAGCGTCGGCCTGTGGACTCAGGCGTCCCAGGTTCGATTCCGGTCAAGGGCATGTACCTTGGTTGTGGGCACATCCCCAGTGGGAGTGTGCAGGAGGCAGCTGATCGATGTTTCTCTCTCATCGATGTTTCTAACTCTCTATCCCTCTCCCTTTCTCTCTGTAAAAAAAATCAATAAAATATAAGAAAAATAAATAAATAAAATAAAATAAAACAAATCTAATTAAAAAAACAAAAAACAAAACCCAGTCCAGGTGGTCAAGTAACAAGGACTATAAATCCCCAGAAACTGTGGACCTCTTTTTCTGTCTCCAGCATCTAGAAAAGTACCTAACATGATATGCACATGACAGAGAGTTTCCTGAATAAACCTTGTACAATCAAATCAGGTGCTAGAGCCAGGAACCCAATCATCTCCAGACTTCATTATGTTATTATACAACCTTTCCAGGAAAGTGACAATCCAGACTCCCTGGTACTGTTTCCAGGAGCCAAATAAACGTCCTGGGTGTTATTGCAGTAAGTCCGATTAGTTAACAGTGGACTTGATAAGTGACAGGATACTGATGGCTTAAGTTGACACATGTATGTTGGGACCCTTGAATTAAGAGTAGCAGCCACAGCCTTTACTTCCAACCCAATAAATCTCTGTGGTGAAAGCTCCCGTATTCTGATACTTTAGGCGTGGAGAACCGTGTTCAAGGTAAAGCTACCTTGCTCCCACAGTTCCCACCTGTGCCTGCTGCAGGGGTACCATGATCCGCTCAATACACATTTCCAGATCCCGAACGTAGTCTCGTTCCGTCTGATGAAGTTCTTCTACCACCTTGGCTCTCTTCTCCAGCATCCTCTGCTCTGGGTTTTCAGTGGACACAGACCCAGAAACGGCCACCGGAGATGAAGACTGAGAGGAGAGGAGCGTCATTTCTAGAAGGGAAAAGAGAACTGGTCAGCATCTCTCTGTGTGCTAAAGCAGGACTCTTCAACTTCATTAGAAATGAACACAGTCCTTGAGAATCAAAGGCCTCACAGTTGTCAACAATCAGGACATCTGGTCCCACACGTCAGTTCTGATCATGAACAGATGAAGAGCTTAGGAGGCCATTCCTGCAGAGAGAACTTCTCCCATCTGTGTGATACCATTTTTAGAATCTGCCCTTAAAAAAGAGTAGCTGGCGCATTTTATGAGGACAAATCAGTGTCCACAACTTCCTTGGCAAAGAGGTTGAAAGAGCTGCTGTTCACATGAAGAACTGCTTTCATTTAATTAGGTATAAAATCCATCCCATGATCCCAGCAGCAGAAGTACCCAGCTGGAGGTTAAAAACATTGATATGCACATTAAAAACAATGTTATGGGGAACATAATAATGCCAAATAAGGGCAAGACAAGAATTAGACAGAAATGATTCAGCTGAGATCAGGGTGACTGCAGGACCCACTATATTCCAGTCATGTGATGATGGATTAACATTAATATATGATGAAATATGCAAAAATTATTTAGATTCTCCTTATCAAAATATTCTCACAAGCAGGTTTTGTTACTTCAAGTGTCCTAGAAGATACAAATGTACTGTAAACATGAAGTTCTTTAATGGTATTTTTAATTAAATGAATCTTTATAAACCCACACTGCATGATCTAAAAATGAAAACCAATATGATCTTGTAGCTTTTTCATTTACCTGTTACTTAGATACGCATGATGAGAATTATTTATATGAGAGGACATTTGTTCATTAAAATGAACATTAAATACTAAAATAAACAATTTAAAAATTTCCACAGGGAAGCAATCTCTGCTGTGTATTTCAAATTTCTTTAGAACAACTTAAAACAACTACAGATGTGGTAAGTAAATATATTAGTAAGTCTCAGTATAATTACAAAAAATTTTCCCCAGCCTTAAGTTACAAAATACAAGTGTTTAAACTACTTATGAAAACTAGGCTTTCACAACAGATTTTAGTCTCCAAAATTCTTCCCCACTGCCTCTTCTCTAAGAATTTAGGAATTCCTATGTTGAAAAAGTGCAGCCCAGATTCTGATTTCTAAAAACCATTCTGCATTCAAAGGAACCAGAGTTCTATGGAGAAATGACTAAGCCCAGGGTTGGGGCAGGGAAGGTATAAATGAGCCTGAAACATCTTATGGTAGAAAGTAAGGAAGTGCTCAGGAAAATAAGGGGTGCATGTCCAAAGGGGCTCCCACTGGCCAAACTGGTACAATTTGAGTATCAAAATAAATAAACACAGCACTGGATTAAAATCCATTGAATAAAATAAGAATCTATGAATTCATATTGACAGTATGTAAGTACATAAATGAGAGAGAAACCCAATGAGAAAGCTCTATGGTAGAAAAAAATAATGGTAGGGTTTGAAGATGCTCAGGGTATTTGCATAATTTCGAATAAGTTATTAAAAATTACTTAGTAATTACAAAAATGAAAAATAGTGACTATATGGTGGAGAAATGAATAATAAAATCAAAATTCAAATCACTAATAAGGGACAAATAGACATCATATATTTGCATATGTCATATCTGGAAACAACACTATGTCCCTGATGAAGCATCCCAGTTAAAAATGCATAATCTGAAAGGAACCTTGAGGACACATCAGACAAACCCAAACTGAGGATTTGTACTCTTCTAAATGTCACATGAGGAAAGACAAAGAAGGCCTGAGGGATCGTTCACAACCAAGACAACTGAAGAGATGACAAACAGATGTAATGTGTGGTTCCGAACTGGATCCCGCCCTGGGTGGGGGGGAAATTGCTACAAAGGACATGATAGGTCAATTGTTGAAATTGTAATATAAACTATAGATTACAGTTTATTAAATCAATTCAAGATGTCCTGAAATGGCAAATCTATGTGGTCACGTATGAGAATATCCATGTTCACACAAAATAAACACTGAAGCTATTAGTAAGGGACATGGTATACTGGTATGCAACCTACTCTCAAATAGTTCAGTGAAAAAAACCTGTGTGTGTGTGTGTGTGTGTGTGTCCACACATGGAGAGAAAATGAAAACAAAAACATAGCAAAATGTTAAACACTGGTGGATGCGAATAAAGAATAAACATGGCAAATGTTAAACACTGGTGGATTTGAATAAAGAATATATATATATTTGAATAAAGAATATACAGGTACTTTATACTGTTCTTTGCAATTTTCTGTAAATCTGATATTATTCAAAATAAAGATTAGAAAGATAAAATACTTTTCTTGAACTTATATTTGGTAGAATTTAAATTTAAATGCCATAAAACATTGTGTTCATTTCAGGTGTGACAAAATTTAAAACATGTCTTATTTCACCAGAGTGCTAAACTATAGTTCTAAATTAATTGTAGTGTATATAAAATTTATTTTCAGCCCAGTGGTGTTGCTCAGTGGTTGAGCACTGATCTATGAATGAGAAAGTCACAGTTAAGATTCCAGCCAGGGCACATGCCAGGGTTGTGGGCTCAATCCCTGGGGGCGGGGGTGGGGGGAGAGGGGGCATGCAGGAGGCAGATGATCAATGATTCTCTCTCATCATTGATGTTTCTATCTTTCTCTCTCCCTTCCTCTCTGAAATCAATAAAAAATATATATTTCTAAAAATTTATTTTCAATAGGCTTGTTTTAATTTTTGGGGGGCGATTTTAAAGCAATAGAATCTCAGTCCCAAATATCTATCTATATAAAAGGCTAATATGCAAAGTGTCCCCTCGGGAGCTCGACCGAGAGACCAGGAGTTCGATCGCTTGCTATGACGTGCGCTGATCACCAGGAGGTGGCATGGAACGAAGGAAGGCCCTGGCTGGCAGCCGGAAGGCCCCAATTGGCCCTGATCGCTGGCCAGGCCTAGGGACCCTACCCGTGCATGAATTTTGTGCACCGGGCCTCTAGTAGTTTCATAAGTGGCAAGTTGAGAAGAGAAAATCATTTTTGTTTATATAATTTTTCTGAGGTATAATGACATAAAACATTGTGTTCATTTCAGGTGTACAACATAATGATTCAGTATTTGTAAAAGAAACTCGTATTTATACAGGATTGGACAGGAAGAACATTTATTGAATTCCTACCATGTGCCATGTGCTTTGCATATTATGTTCCTGAACTCATTTAATATTCACACCAATACTCTGAAGTAGTATTAGTACTCCCATTTAATGAATAAGAAAACCTCGGCTTTGAGAAGCTGACCTACTTGTCCCAGGTTCTGTAGTGAGTAAGCAGTCTGGAATTTGAATCTAAATATATTTAAATCCAAATGCTATGTTCTTAATTCTGCACCATTTTGCCTCCCTAGCCTGGTACCTCAACTAGAAAAGGCCAGGAACTTATTTGCTTCAAATCTTAAAAAATCCCTGGGAACTATTATCTCCCAGAAATCAAAGTTCTACAAATTAGAGTAGTTGAAAGCATGAAACACCAGCAAGTACTCATCAGTCAGAAGCCAACGACTTACATGGAGACTCAACCATATTTTTATTTGTATCAAAAGAAAGAAAAAGAAATGTTAACACTTCTTTTAAACTACCCGCATGTCTTTATTTGCAGGTGAATTTATAAACTCTTGTACAGCATTTAAAAAACAAAACCAGACACACCTTAGCGTGATTAACACCCCCTGTGGGATGTTTTTTGTTAAATTGCCGTTTCCCGGGCACCACTCGTGAGATTCTGATTCAGCAAATCTGGGTGGGACCCAGGTATCTGCAATCTTAACAAAATCCCAGATGTTTCTGAAGACGCAGATGACCTGCAGGCTCCACACAGGCTAATTAATTCTTAAAGATTAAGTCAAACTAGAAATATCTGGCTTAAAAAGACTCCAAATTTAAAAGACTGTTTTCCCATTATTCCAACTATATCCTAAGAAAAAAGCTTAAAGTACAATTTTAGTATCCAGGACAACCGAGTGCAAGAGAGCAGCCACCCTCCGCCAACTGCGGTGGAGACAGGAGGCTTTGAATCTTGCACTTCTCACTCTTCAGCGGGGGAGGCCCTGGGAAAGCCCGTTTTTACCTCGGGGCCACAGTTCCCTCCTCTGTGAGGTGAGGGTAATAGTGCCCACTCTGTAGAATTGTTGAGGGAACGGAACAAGGTAATAACTCAACGCCAAATGAGCCCTTTTCCCACGATGGGCAGAGAACACCGACTGCACCCGGTGAAGGTAAAACGCACCAAGTGGAAATGCTCCGTTCAGAACCTTAAACTTCACTTTTCTTTAAGAACAGTGAAACCTGGGGTCGAGGAAGCACAGGAGGAAGCTGTGGCCCAGCATCAGCCAATCAATAACACGTGCAGTCCAGTGCCCCTTTCTTCCTGGGGTGGCCTTGCCGTTGAGGGCTGGGGTGGACCGCACAAATTCACTTGTGGTGATAGAACAATTCGTGACGGTTTCTGTCTTTTGTTCCCCTTTCCAGCCCCCTGTGCACTCCCTCCCAGTCCCAACTCCCCTCCTTCTCAAGATACCCCACCTTCTCAGGTTAGTCCTTTGTCACCAGGCTCATTCCTCAGTGTTAGGAAGGGATTGGTTACCCCACAGCCTCCCACCCACACTAGAGTTAAAGAGAAAAGCTACTCACTTCTTTCCCTGCTCTGAAAGTTGGCTCTGTCTTTGATAAAGAAAATCTTGGAATTCCCAGCCTGCTCGCAACCTGCACTTGAGCGAGAAGGAGGCTGACTATTCTACCTTCTTTTGTGTGGACTCCAGCAACCCCGGGAGGTACCTGCAGCGCCCAAAGTCTGACTCCGTGACGCGGTGGGGGTACGGGAGCATCAACGTGTCAGCAGGCAGGCAACGAAGAATCTTCCCAGAGCTGTGGAATGCTCCTAAAGCCCCTAAATCCCCTAAGGCTTTCCCATATTTACATATGAATTGCCCCGAGCCCCCAGGCTATCAGAGCAGGGCCAGTTCTAAAGGATGGAGCTGGAATCCTCGGCTAACTGGACTGAGAAGCAGAAGAGGGGCCTTGCCTTTGCTCAGGCTCAGCACCTTTTCCCTCCTAGCTCTCCTTTCCGCGTGCTGAACAGTCACTCTTCCCCCTCAGGAGCTGTTACCTAAGAATATTCTCTCTTACTGTTCCTTCCCTGGCTAAGTGTGGCTGGGTGGGTGGTCTCTTTAGGGAAGACTTCTGAAGGCCCATCTATCTCTTAGGATGCATAGGAGGCAAAGCTGGAAAGCGGGCAGCAGTTGTCTACTGGGTCTGCACTAGGACCTCCCTGCGGCCCCTCTCCCAGGCCAGGCTTAGCCTCACTCAGCCAAGGGAACGGACCCCCTACTTCAGGAACCTTATCCTAAAGCCATCAGAATGCAGATCTCTCCTCTGGCTGGTCCCAGGGCAGCAGGAAGAGCACAGAGTCATTCACAGGGACTCACAGCTCACACTTAGATTTTAAAAGAAACCGAGGGAAAATGTTGCAGAACAATATGCCATTTTTGGAGACAGATACAGAAAGAGAGAGAGAACGGAAAAGAAAGAAAGAAAAAAAAAAGAAAACTTGCAAAAACCCCCTACATATTTCTATATATATAGGTGTGGGCAAAGGTAGGTTTACAGTTGTAATACAAATAGATAATACAATAATTAATAAAAGTAATAATACAAGAATAAACTCTGTTTCACATATTCACAACTGTAAACCTACGTCTGTCCACCCCATACATATGGTATGATATGTAAGTGTACAGAAAAAGGTCTGGAAGGAGAACACTCCAAACTCATCAGTTTGCCTCAGGGAGGGAACTGGGATTTGGGGTTGAAGGACCAAGGGGGACTTGAGCTGCATCAGTACTTTTTGATCTCACAAGAATTTATTACTGCATTGCCAGTGATTTAAAACAAACTGCCCCTAATTAAGATCCATTTCTATTGGTGAAATTCTAAGCAATCCGAACAAGGATAGCTCTTGGTGAAGAGCCTTTCGTTCCCACTGCTTCTAACATTGCACCATCAACCTGTGAGGCTTTCCTGGGGGGAGGGGGGGGAGCCCCTGTGTTGTTGCTCCCCTCCATCCTTCCAGCTTTAAATTTTAGTTTAAAAAAATAATATTTATATGGCACCTACCATGTACCAAGCACTGTTCTAAGCACTTTACAAATATTAGTTTATTTAATTCTCACAACAACCCTAGTAATGAACCCATTTTACTGATGAGGGATGAAGAGAAATTCAGTAACTGGACCAGTACGTGGAAGACTGGGATTTGAGCCCATGCTGGGCTCCCGACCAATAGCTGTTCTGCCTCCAGGCAAATCATGGGAGTTGTGACCTGGACTTCTACTTGTTTGTGGGTGTGGGTGGCCACCTGGTAGCTAATGATAAAACAGGACGATTCCAAAGCACAACTTGACCTCCGTAGAGCTACAGTTCTCCCACCATTAAGACTGTGAACATTATTTATTTAAACATACATGCGTGTGTTCATATGACTGTAGCTATAAAACCCCACTCAGTGTAATGTAAATAAGCCCTTAGCATAATTGAATCTGTGTAAGTGCCATCACTGTAAATATTTAATAGTATCCCAGATAATTTATGGCAGAAATGATGTGAAATGAAGGGAAAGGCCTTTTTTGTATCATGTCCTTTGATAGGTCTCTCTTACTTCCCCACTGAGCATGTTACTCAGGGACAGGAGAGCCCCCTCAGGAAAGCTCAGCTCCTCCTTGGGAACCGTGAGGAACCTGGCACCCAAAGGGCAGGAAGTAAAAACCTTTAGCACTGTCTCGACTTCTTAAAAGAGAAAAGGTACGCTTTCTAACTGAGGAGTCTACTTTTAGGAATTGATTCTATGTAAATAATTGGATACGTGTACAAAGATGTACATATAGGAATGTTCTTCGTTGTATTAAAAAATGTAGAAACAACCTAAACAGAAACAGCCAAAATTTCTCCCCAAAAGGTCCTGGTTAAATAAATTATGGCATATCTGTGTAATGGAATATGATAATGACCACTGAGATACAGGTTTTTATTTATTAATATGGAACACTGTGTGTTATTAATTAAAAAGCAGTTACCCACAGACAATAGGGAAGGCTTAGGGGGAAGGGAGTGGGAGAGGGCAATGGAGGGAGGGGAAGGGACATATGTAATACTTTCAACAATGAAGATTTTTTTTTTAAATCCGATTACAACATAGTTTATGAAAGAAATGCAATTTTGTTAAAAAGGGGAAAATGCAAATATTTGAAAATGAAAAAGTCTTACAGGTGATAGAAATTCTGATATTTTTTCTTTCTTTTCGCTTACTGCATTTTCTAGTTTTTCTACAGTGAATATGTAATATTGACATAACAAGGAATAATAAAGTAAAAACAGAACATTTGCTGTAAATGACAATGCTCTACTACTAACAGCTCACAATTACCCTGTTAATCCATTTCAAATTCTGTCTTCACTTTTTAATAATCTGAGGTTTCTTTCCTGAGCTAATCCCTTTAGAATGCCGAAGAGAATGAGTAATAAAATGCTGTTGAAATGACAATTTGCTAGTCATATGAGAAAAGCCCAACACAACTGCCTGCTTAACAATCCGTCTAGCAAACCCTGAGAGGAAGCAATCTGTAAATTTGCTCCTCTGCTCCGAACCCACCTGCAGGAATCATAAATCCTGGTTTTCCATATTACCTCATCCCTCCAGCCAGCCCACCCAGCCCCGCCCCCTCTTCCCCTTTTAGCCCCCACACAGCTTCCATTGGGGAAAGTTTGCTCAAGGTAAAACTTTCTGCACTGTGGTCCTGGGTGCTCCCGCCTGACTCACAAACACTCTTCCAGGATCACCAAACTTCAGGTCCTGAATCTCAGCAGCAACTGACAAACTTTCCCTGTGGTTTCCGTCCATTATCTGCCCTGCCTCTTTTGGCAAGTAGCCTGGATATAATCCCTGCTGGGAGGGCCTCCACCTCGGGGAAACCTACCTCAAAGCCTCTAGTTTCCCTCTTCCTCTTCCAGGCGCTAGCCAGAGAGCAAACACGAGTCAAGAGTCTGCAATTTCTGACGCTGCCAGGAGAGCGAGTTTAAAACTAGGATCAACTGAAACCCATTTTGGACCCTCCCCCAAATACACATAAATCCCAGAGATGTGCTGTTGGTGTGCTTAAAGCTGTGAGGTTATTATTATTTCATCTTTTTTTTTTTAAGTGAACTACAGTATAGGTATTTTTTTAATGTTTTCTTTATCTGAAAGAGAAAGGGAGAGGGAGAGAGATAGAAACATCAATGATGAGAGAGAATCTGATCTTGAACAGTGAACGCCTGGTTCATAAGGTCCACAATCAACCACTGAGCCACACCGGCTAGGTTTATTTCATCTTTTGACAGCAGAAGTGAAACTATCGAGAGGGCAAAGACACTTTTTATAAAATAATTAATTAAAAATAAATTATCACTGCTTAAAAACCAAAATTATAATCAACCAATAAAACGCTTTATTTTCTACACACACAGACACACACACCCCTGAAACTATATTGAACAAGTCTCTTGAGGAAAGCTATTATTATTATTATTATTATTATTATCATTTTACAAATGAGGTAATGGGCACAAAACAATGAAATGACTTGCCCGAGACCACACAGCTCACAGCTGCATATTAAAAACCAGCCAGTGCTTTCCATCAAATGCCACATTCTATTCTAGGTTACATGTCTTCTGCATATTTGCATGACCATTCCCAGCATTATATTTTCATATCCTATCTAATGAAAGAGAAACATGGTAATTAGCCATACCTCCGATACCCTTCCCATTGGCTAATCAGGGCGATATGCAAATTAACTGCCAGCCAAGATGGCGGCCGGCAGCCAGGCAGCTTGAAGCGAACATGAGGCTTGCTTGCTTCAGTGACAGAGGACTCCAACGTTCCCCACCTGCCGCTGCCGGCCTCTGAGCTTGCGGTTTGAAACATTGTTACAAATATAGAAGCTAAACAAAACCCCAGAAACCTGCTTTTAGCCAGCCAGGATCTCAGAGCTGGAGTTGAAACCGTGTTTCGATTATAGAACCCAAACAAACCAGATACCTGCTTTCAGCAGCCAAGGCCTAAGAGCTGTAGCCAAGCCTCAGAGCTAAAGCGGCCCAGAATAAAAAAAAAAGAAAAAAGAAAAAAAGGAGCGGTTGGGAGCTTCAGTCACCCACCAGCCTGAAAACAGCCCTCAGCCCCTCACCCAGACTGGCCAGGCACCCCAGTGGGGACCCCCACCCTGAAGGGGGTGTGACCAGCTGCAAACAGCCATCAGCCCCTCCTCCAGGCTGGCCAGGCACCCCAGTGGGGACCCCTACCCTGATCCAGAACACCCTTCAGGGCAAACCAGCCGGCCCCCACCCGTGCACCAGGCCTCTATCCTATATAGTAAAAGGGTAATATGCCTCCCAGCACCAGGATCAGTGGAGCCACAAGGTCTCCCGGCACCGGGATCAGCATGACAGGGGGCAGCGCCCAAACCCCCTGATCGCCCTGCGGCTCTGTGTGTGACAGTGGCGGCGCCCCAACCCCCTGATTGGCCCTGCTCTGTGGGTGATAGAGGGCGACACCCCAACCGCCCCCCACAGGCCCTGCTCTGTGTATGACGGGGTAGAGCCATAACCTCCCTATCGGCCCTGCCCTGAGTGTGACAGGGTGCGGCGCCCCAACCCCCTGATCCGCCCTGTTCTGTGTGACACGGGGCGGTGTCCCAACTCCCCTATCGACCCTACTCTGTGAGTGACAGAGGGGAGCTCCTCAACCCCCTGATCGGCCCTGCTCTGTGCGTGACAGGGTACGGAGCCCCAACCCCCCTGATGGGCCCTGCTCTGTGAGTGACAGGGGGCAGCGCCCCAACCCCCTGATTGGCCCTGCTCTGTGCGTGACAGGGGGTGGCACCGCAACCTCCCCATTGACCCTGCCTTGAGTGTGACAGGGGGCGGTGCCCCAACCCCCCAATCGGCCCTACCCTGAGCGTGACTAGGGGTGGCATCACAACCTCCCAATCCACCCTGTTCTGTGCATGACAGGGGGTGGCACCCCAACTCCCCAATCAGCCCTGCTCTGAGCCTGACCAGGGGCTGCACCTAGGGATTGGGCCTGCCCTCTGCCACCCGGGAGCAGGCCTAAGCCAGCAGGTCATTATCTCCCGAGGGGTCCCAGGCTGTGAGAGGGCACAGGCCGGGATGAGGGACCCCCTTCACCCCCCGAGTGCACAAATTTTTGTGCACCGGGCCTCTAGTTTAATAATAATACTACAGTGATGTTTCGAAATGTGCTTGTCTCTATGGCCCTCCGGCTACTTTTCTAGCCTATTCTATAAAACCAGGCTTTCTTCAGCTTCTAGTAGGTGGTTTACTTTTATTACTTCCATTTGCCCTCATAATACTTTATGTATCTTTTCTAACTGTGCACCAAAATAAGCAGTTTGATCTGAATTATAATCCTGTTCCAAGTTTTAATTACAAAAATGTATAAATACTGAAGTGAGAGCTACCAACAGATGGGGCCGAGATCTACAATGTGGAAATGCCTTCCAAGCTTTCTTCAGTCTCAGGCAAGGCATGCTATCTGTTCGGTGTTCAAGAACAGCAAATCAAGTGGCATTAAACTAGATGGCTTTAAAGTTATTTCCATTTGGCTTAATGAATCTGTGTGAACAAGCAAGTCATAAATTCATAAAACAGAAGAATAATACACAACAACAGTATGGTGATTACCAGAGAGAAAGAGGGTAGGGAGAGATAAAAAAAAAGAAAAAAGAAAAAAAAAAGTAGAGGGGGGATAAATGGTGATAGAAGGAGACTTGCCTTTTTATTAACCAATGTAGCCCCAACAAATTTAAAAAAAAAGAAAATAATATAAAATGGAGTGAAGGGTAAACCCAGTCTCTCAATATAAGGATTATTTCCAAGTGTAATCCAATATTTTTATGGTAAAATCTTATTAAACCTAGGATATAGGTCAGTACTATCTTATTTTCTAGCTGAAACATGGAAAAAAATAAAATCTCCGTGCAAGAGAATATAAGTTGGGTTTTCCCCGGGAACTGTCATACATGCTGTACAGGTTTAAAGGAGCTCTAGCATCCTAACAGTCACTCTTCTCCCCTACATCTCCCTGGCTTCCATTTCTCAGGATATAGGGTATGTGGAGCTGCTTCTAGATCGTGAGAGGGCAGCAGGGATCTAGAACTGGGATCCAGCCCAGCTTCCCCTCCTGTCTCTGTGGTACACAACCTTTGTGGGCCCTTGTTTCCACGTGTGTGTATAATAAAGGGGCTGGACCTCTTTGTTCACTTCCAGGCTCTGAAATCTTACAAGACTTCCCACTTGGGTACGTGACATACTCTCAATTTGGTATCACCACACTAGCCTCTAGTTCCACTAGCATGTGAGGCCTCTTTGGACTCATCTAGGCAGTTAGTCACTTCCTTTCAGTGAGCCCAGAGGACTGGGCACTTGCTGCTATTATGGAACCTAGCACACAGTGTACTTTAAATACTGTTTCCTTATTATTTCTTGGACGTGACGAAGCTTGTCTCTGTACCTTTCTACTCACTTACCGTCCTGTAAGCCCACTAGCCGAAGTCCCTGGATGACTGTTCTCTAAACTTCAGTTCTCAAGGAACAATGCAAAATGATATTACTATTTATCTTTTGATGTACATGGTCTCTGCTCCAAAACAAAATATTGCATTTGACAACAAATATTCATTGAGCACCTACTACCTGCCAAGCACCATGTAAGGGTCTGGAGCTTAGGCTATGGACTTCTCTGCATACCGGATGTGCATCTAATCTACAGTACTTAGCGCAGCAACTGGCACTTAAGTGACAGCTGTTATTAAAACTTAGAATGCCCCGAGCATGGTTGTGATGAAAAACACTACCCAAAGATTTTTTTTAAAGTCATTAAATACCCTAACTTTTGTTTGCCTTAGCTATGTGGCTGCCACAACCCAATAGGGTTAGAACCTACAGCTCTGGGGTAAATCAGGTTTCAGTTTTCCTCTCAGGGGAGCAGGGAATGGGGGAAGGGGGAGGGCTGGAGAGCAGAGGAAACGGAATTCCCTACCTTCAAATCACTGGGGAGGGAACTAGAGGAATTCTACAGTACACTGTTTTTTCTTCTAAGTATTTCTGTGAGGTCAGCAGTAAGTGGAAGCATCTCCATATTTCAATAGATGCTAAAATGCACATTTTTTCACATTGTATGTGTTTTCCAAATAGCAATTTAATAGAAGTATTCTAGTTTAATGAGAAGTCCTCTTTCTTTTTAATGATACATAAAATCATTCCATGTCTTACAATAGGTAGTGCTTTAGGTTTAATGAAATGCAATAGATTTCATCTGTCTGCCCCTCCCAGTTTATGATTAGAAGAAAGGGGTTTCTTGATACCGTGGAATAAGGTCAGCTGTGCAGCCATGGACATAAATGAGCACCTTGCCATTAGAAATGTCTGTATCGGCACTGTAACACCCTTGTGACTCGACAGCCTGATGTTTATGCACAGTGCGGGCACTTCTGGTTTCTCAGGAAATGTCAAACTGATACATGTCGTGGCTTCAGGGGGCGGGGGGGGGGGGGGGGGGGGACGGGTGTCAAGATCCTGAGCTGCCACCCTGACGTCCCACTGAAGGCTAAGCCTGCCTGGGCACTGCAAGTTCGCCGCTTTGACTCACCCCTCCTCCCTCTACACCTGCTAACATCCTCAGGTCCACAGGAAAGAAGATGCCCTACAGGATCGCCTCTTCCTCTCCGACCTCCATTTCTTGCCTGTCTTGAATATCTCTTGCTTTTAGTGAGACCTGGATTCCTCCCAGGCCAATATTCCTTTATTATTGATGAAACATAACATAAAAGTAATTTAGGTAATGGCTTGTAGAGAAAACAGGCAACCTAGCTTCTTGAGACTACAACTCGTGACCCCAATTGGCAAAGTCTTTGAGTTGGATGGAGTCTGCCAGATTGGATCATTCTAACGTCAGAAGAGGAGTGCCTTATTTTCTCTAAAGCTTCAATTATTTCCCAACTCTTAAAGATATATGGCCCTACAATATATTTCCTTTTGCTTCCACATATTTACTCTTTCCCTCTCTTTTGCCTCCTACCCACCCATCTATCTTCAAATAAGGACTGACACCCTGATTTAAAAAAGTAAGCACATAAGGCTTCCAGCCAAGATGGCGAAGTAGATAAACGTTGTGTTCACCTCCCCCAATGACTACATCAAAATTACAACCAGATTATGGAACAATCACCCTTAAAAACCATAGAAAGACTAGCCAAACAGAACTCCTATAACTAAGGATATGAAGAAGCCACATTGAGACTGGTAGGAGGGGCAGAGACACAAATGAACTGGCCCTACACTATCAATTCACTGTTGAGAATTGGGAGGGATATCTTGGCTGTGCAGGTCCCCACTGAAGAAATGGGTCCCAGACCCATACTGGGCTCCTCAGCCCAGAGCATCAGTGGCTGTGAAAATCAGCAGGGACTTAGTCCTGGTGAGATGAAGGGCTGCTGTAGACCCATCCTCCTAAAGGTCCTGAGCACAGACTCACTCACTCACAAACACTTGCCCTAAGCTCCAGTGAAGGGACAGCACAGATTGCAGGCACAGGCAGGCACCCAGCCTGAGTCTCTATTAGCCTGATAACACCACTCTCACCCCACCCTGGTGATTCCTGCCCCACCCAATCCATGTGGAGCCTCTTTCAGAGGCTAACCTACACAAGAAGTCAGCCTGGGCCAGTGCTTTGAGCTTTCCTGAAATTTCTCCAAGGTTCACAAAGCCAAAACAAGCAGCAACTGGCTGTATCTCCTGCTAAGTGGCCCCAGTCCATCCTAGTGGAAGCCGCCTCAGTTCACAACATAACCACTCCTAGATGCCTCCAAGCCCAGCACAGGCAGCTACCAACCGAAGATCACTTTGTAGCGCCTACCATAATTAATGCCCCGGCCAGACACAGGCAGTGGCTGACCTTGGCCTGCACCAGAAACCTCCCCCCAAGAGGTCCCAGAATGGACACACCCAGTGGCCAGCTTCAGACCACACCAGGAACACCACCTGATTAGTACCACAAATGACACACCCAAAGGATGAACTCAGCAAGCACCTGAGGCCTGCTAAAACAAATAGTGTTCTGTGGGGTGATCCCTTACAGAACAGAACAGCTTGTCTGCTAAAGTCACAGCCAGTCCTCACAGCCAGTCAGCTTGAGGGTCAAGCCCACCACTGAGGTGCCAACAGAATATAAAGGCTCAATGACAGCAGGAGGACACACACAACCCACACAAGGGACACCTCTGGAACACCCAGCTCAGGTGAACAGGAAGATTGGGCCACTGGGCTCCACCGGACACCTACTATATGAGGCTACTCTGACAAGACTGACATAGCTGATCTACGAAATACATAAAAACAAATAGAAAGGCAGCCAAAGTGAGGAAACAAAGAAACATCCCAAGTGAAAGAACAGAACAAAACTCCAAAAGAAGTATGTAAAATGGAGGAAAGCAGTGTATCAGATGCAGAGTTCAAAAAGTTGGTTATAAGGATGCTCAATTAAGTTAGGGGGAAAATAGACTATCTACATGAGAACTTCAACAAAGAGAGGAAACATTAAAAAGAAGATAGAGCCCAGCCGGTGTCAACCTATGAGCCAGGAGAGCACAGTTAGATTCCCGGTCAGGGCATATGCCGGGTTGCGGGCTCAATCCCCAGTGTGGGGCATGTAGGAGGCAGCCAATCAATGATTCTCTCTCATTGATGTTTCTATCTCTCTCTCCCTCTCCCTTCCTCCCTGAAAACAATAAAAATATATTTTTTAAAAAGGAGATAGAAAACATTAAAAAAAGTCAAATAAAGAATACAATAACGGAAATGAACAATACATTAGATGAAATCAATAGCAGACTACAGGAAGCAGAGGCTCACATCAGTGATTCGGAAGACAAGGTAGAGAAAAACACCCAATTGGAACAGCAAAAGGAAAAAAGAATTTTAAAAACTGTGGATAGTTTAAGTGGCCTCAGGGACAATGTCAAGCATAACAACATTCGCATCATACAGGTACTTCAAGCAGAAGAGCAAGGTGAAAAAGGAGGAGGAAGAGGAAGAAGGGGAGGAGGAGGAAAAAGAGAAGAAGAAAGGAGAGATAAAAATATGAATAAGAAAATATCCAAAGAGAAAAATTCTTATTGACAAAGGCAAATACATAATAAAAGCAGTGGATCAACCAACATTAAACTTAGTACAAAGGGTAAAAGGCAAAAGTAGGATCATCATGGGTAATTACAACAGCAAATTAAGGGATACACACAAACACACAAAAGAAGTAAAGAAACAATGACAAAAACATAAAGATGGAGAGGGAGAGTTAAGCAACCATTGACTTAAAACAGACTGTTATAAACATAGCTTGGTATATATGAAGCCCCTGGTAAACACACACCAAAACTATATAAGACATATACAAGAAATAAAATGAAAGGAATCCAAACACAACACAGCACAACAGAGAGTCAACCACATACAAGAGAGCAAGAAAATAAGATAGGAACAGAGAACTACAAAAATAATAGAAAATAATTAATAAAATGGCAATAACTACATACCTATCAATAATTACCTTAAATTTAAATGGATCAAGTGCTCCAGTCAAGACAAATGGACATATATATAATGAAATATTACTTGGCCATAAAAAAGAATGAAGTCTTACCATTTTAACAACATGGATGGACCTAGAGGGTACTATGCTAAGTGAAATAAGTCAGAGAAAGACAAATGCCATATGATTTCACTTACATACGGAATCTAAAGAATAATATAAATGAGCAAACAAACCTGAAACAGATTCATAGATACAGAGAACATTTTGATGGTTGCCAGATGGTAGGAGGTTGGGGGGCTGGGTGAAAAAGGTAAAGGGATTAAGAAGTACAAACTGGCAGTTACAAAAGAGTTCTGAGGCTATAAAGTACAGCCTAGGAAATACAGTTGATAATATTGTAATAACTATACATGGTGTTGGGTGGGTACAAGACTTACTGGGGGAATCACTTTGTAAGTTATATAAATGTCTAACCACTATGCTATACAGCTGAAACTAGTACAATATTGAATGTCAACTGTAATTGAAAAACAACAAAAACATTTAATTAAAAATGAGTAAACACATGAAAACTTTGTTCAACTCTGTGTCCCTCTCAGCTATAATTAAATCTCTTTGATTCTTTTTGTGAAAAGGTCTTAAAAGATTGGTCTTCAAGCCCTCCCTCTATGACCTCATCCCCCATCCTTTGCAATTAATTCTGTATCATCACTATTTCAGTAATATTGTCTTTTTAATCCATTAATAACCTCCTCAACAAATCCAATGGTGTTACCTTTGATTTTCCCATGGCATTTGAAAGTGTTGGCCATTCTCTCTTACTTTCAGTTCTGTTTTTCTCCTGACACCCTCAAATAATATTGCTCTCTTACTTGCCTCCCTCCTCCACCTGCCCCCAAGCAGTAGGTAACTCCTGGGCTCAGTTCTTAGACCCACGCTCTCTCCCTAGTCATTCCTCTCCTCGGAGAAGTCATCTATTCACAGTTTCAGTGACTACTTTTAAGAGGATGACTCACCATGTGCAGGTCCAGCTCTGACTTATTCCTCAGGCTCCCTCCTGGTTTCTAAGATTTCAATACTTTAGTTCTTCGCCCAACTGTGTTCTTCTTTGTCATCACAACTCTGTATCTTTGCTTAAATAGTTTCCCTAACCAGGAATGGTCTCCCTGTTTCTCTCTGCCTATTTCAACCCCCATTACTCCTTTAAGCTTTAGCTCAAGTTCAAACATCTTCCTAAAGTCTTTTCCAATAACTTAGGTCAAACTGAGCTCCCCCACCCCTTTCTAGTTGCCCATAGCAGTTACTGTCTATGTTATATACTTGTGTACTTTATTTAATTATTCATATTTTTCCCTTTTGTCTCTTTAATTATCTGTAAATGCCTATGTGTATGTGTATGTGTGGAGCGGGAAGGGAGTTAGGTATCCTTTTTAGGATATCCCCAGTGCTTGGTACAGTGCTAAGTATAATAACAAGTTAATGAATGCCTATTGAACTGAATTCAGAGGGGATGTGGAATCAATGTGCAGGTCTGATGGTGATGATGATGATGATGATGATGATGATGATGATGATTGCAGTTCATGTTTATTTAGCATGTACTATGTGCAAGACTCTATTGCACTACTATTCCAATTACTTGTTTTTCTATAAACTCACTTAAGCTTCATAATACTATCATGTAGGTATATTATCTGGTTTTATTGATGAGGAAACTGCAGCACAGGAAGATGAAGTAATTTAAACAGGTATAGGATGGTCCTAAACACCTAAGACATTTAGTGTCCCAAGTCTTTGCCTTCTAAACACGAGTAGTCCCCTGCACCCTGCCATTGTGAAAACCAAAAGATACCTTCACCCACTTCAAAATGCCAGGGCTGGTTTGGGCTAGACAAATGCCAGCCCCTCCCCCCCCACCACCACCAAACACACACACATACCCAGGAGCCTACTACATACCAACTGGCACCATCAATAGTCCCTGTAGCTATGATTTAAACTAGATGACCCCATCCCAGGCTTCACGACTGCCGTTGGACCAGGGATGTGTACCTAATCAATGAGTGGTTAATTATTATGGTGAGGCCTAAGAAATTCAAGCTGAGTCAATTACACTTGCTCTCCTGGGAATTTGAATAAAGAACTATCAAGCAGATCAGATTGGAAGAGAAGCAGAAACTGCAAGAATGCCCCAACAGAGTATTGGGACAACTAGGGTTATGTGTAATCTAAAGTGAAATGGGAGTGGAAAGTATGAGACTACAGGGAAAGGGAACTCAGCAGAAAGCAGTCACAGCTGGAGGCCAGAGAAGCCTGGCAGATGTTCACAACTGTCTGGGACTGGGAAGACAGAGTTTGAAATTCGAGTTCCCCAAGTTAGGAGGTTCAGTAAACACTTCAAATTTTTCACCAAGACCTCAGAAGAGCTGCACCTGTGAGTACGCATCACTGCCCAGGGCCAGGGGTCACACCCTAGGACTAAGGACAAAACCCTAACAGACATGCACTAACCAGTGCAAAATGGAGGCCTCCAGGGAAGAATGAACTGAACTGATAGGACAGGTGAAGGAAAAGACAAATCCTGGTAGAACAGACCTGGTCTCTAGCCCGGAGGCAGGCTGGGGTCAGCCACAAAACAGCTCTTTGTTTCTCAGGTGGAGTAAGGGGGAGAGTGAGAGAGGAGGAAGGGACAGGGCATTCCACTTGGATAATTATACCTGCAAACAGGGTTGGAGGGCAGGTGCCCAGTGGGGGCTCAATGAGGAACTTGGGAGGGGACCATGCAAGGACAGGGGCAACTTGTAAGTGGAAAGGAAAAGACAAAAGGTGGGTCATGAAAGACAAAGAAGTCATAATTTATGAGTACCTGCTATGTTCCAGACATATGATTAAGAGTTTTATTCAGATGATCTCATCATGAGACAGTATTATTTCTTCATTTTACAAATAAAGAATCCAAAACTCAGAGAGGTTCAGTAGTTCCCATCTAAAGTTACACTATTAGTAAATGGTAGAGCTAGGATTTGAACACCAGGTAGACAACAGACTCCAACACTGGCTTCCTCTCCTTAATGACGTGTTGTGACTGTGTAAGGTCAGGCAAGGCAATGGCGCATGTGCTGTAAGACCACTAGCAGAGAATGATAGAGAGCACACAGATTCTGGTAAAAAAAAAAAAAAAAAAACAAGAGTCTGTTGCAGGCTAAAGAAGATAAAGGTATAAAAAGGGGTGTCGCCCTAGCTGGTTTGACTCAGTGGATAGAGTGTCGGCCTGCAGAATGAAGGGTCCCAGGTTCGATTCTGGTCAAGGGCAAATGCCTGGGTTGCAGGCTCAATCCCCAGTAGGGGGCGTGCAGGAGGCAGCTGATCAATGATTCTCTCTCATCATTGATGTTTCTATTTCTCCCTCTCCCTTCCTCTCTGAAATCAATATAGTTAAATATTGTGTCAATTGAGCTAAATATGAACATATATCAAAAGTTAAGTCCTCAAATATAAAGAGAGAAAATTGCAAAAATAGAAATGATCGAGGTAGAACTGAGCTAGTTTCGGAGAGATCATAGGCCACTTTGCAACACTCGAGAGGAGGGCTTGACTCCTAAGTCAAACAATAAACACACTTTGATTACAGTAGGAGGCCTAATACAATAAGGAACTAAAGATGGGAAACAAAGTTCATCTAAGAAACAGCTGTGGGGGAGGGGAACAGGAAAGACACAGAAACCAACACCAGGAATCATAGAATCAGACTTTCTTTTGAGCTGGAAGTAATTTGAAAGTCTTCCAATCCCTATCATTTCAGAGCAAAAATGCACCTAGAAAAAAATGGCTAAATACCTGGCCTCCCAACTAAAGCCAGGTTTGGTTTCACTTTTATCTGTATAAAGACAGAGAGCCTGCTCTGTCCACAATGGTGCCCTGGAAATTCAAGTTAAGTCAAGCCTGTGTTAGGAGACCATGGGATAAACCACTGGCAGTTCCAGGGACCTAGCTTTTCAGTCTTCGATGGCCCCTACCACCAGTCTAACCAGCGAGCCTATTCTGCAGGAAACTTAGAAGAGAAACTTTCCACTGAGGAGAAAGGTATGAGATGGATTTCTCAGATGGTTCACAGTTTCTGACTCTAACCCTTATCCCCTGGTCATTACCAGGACTACCCCAAATTGGCCAGAAAGTCTGCTTAGCATGAGGGTAACATACATCATCAAAGTAAAGGTTTATCAGGGAGTCCAGGAATTGCAAAACCAACAACAGCAAAAATACATAAATAAAAATTAACACAGTTCATTTCAGAGAACTACAAGAAGACAAACTGGCAAGAAAGAAATAACCTCTACATAATATGACTCTTAATGTCCCCATTTTACAGATACCTTCGTTGAAGGCTCAGGGAGATGAAATAATTTGAATACCTAACTTGTACAAAGCAAAGAAGAATATAAACAATCTTCTGAATTCCACAGGAGTTTTAGTGCTCATCATTCACTTAAGATTCCTGAATGTCAAGGAACGAATAATTTATAAAACAAAGTTAAGTCTTCTTTCCCACCAATGTCTAAAGAAGTGTAGAGATTCAGAGAAAGAACATGTCAGAAAAGTAAATTTGTGCTCGGTGCCTATTAATGCATTTGGCATCCCCATGAGACAAAAATCATAAAGTAAGAATGGAAAGATATTTGGGGTTAGAGATGAACTGACAAAAACCAAGTAGAGTAAAGGAAAGTTCCTATGAGAGCACTGTCTGATTTAAAGCCATGTTACATGTCTAAGCACTACATAAATTCTTGCTCTAAAGGGGAGGGTGGGGGTAAGGGAGAGAGAGCAACCAAAAAACTTGTATGCATGCATATAAGCCTAACCAATGGACACAGACACCAGGAGGGTGAGGGCATGAGTGTGTGTGTGTGGGGGGGGGGGGGAGCACTGGGGGAATAAGGACACATATGCAATACCTTAATCAATAAAGAGAGAAAAAAAAATTTTTTTAAGTGCCTCCCAAAGGAATTAAATCTCTAAGGTTGCTCCCACTCAAGATACACTTAAGAGCTCTGGACGCCCAGGTTCCTTAAGCACACAAGTGTCCTTGTTATAACCACCCCTTTTCATCTTTTTCATGCTTTATATACTTCGAAGAAGGCTGCGTTCTTACCTTGGGTTCTCTTCCTGTTTTGCACAAATTCTGAGCATCTCAGGGTGCTGGGTGCTGTGCGACGGAAGCAACTATTCCTTTTCCAAGTTTCTGGGCCATTTACATTTCTCTCTTCCTCTAAGTGCTGGGTGCTATTCTCTAGTGGGGAGCCCTGAGGAACGCCACAGTGAGGGTCTCCTTGGCTTCCCCTAGTCTGTGGATCCCGCAGCATATCCGGGGTGATCCTGCTCCCAAATGCCATCATTCCTGGTCTGTCAATGCCATTATACTCCAAATTCTTCATCTGATGGGGAGCATCTGTTCCCCTGTAATTCCGAAGTTCATACTCACAGTTTTCAAATAAAGAATCATCGACTTTATTTTCTGTCTCAGAATTACTCTGATCCAGGGCATGAGTCTTTGCTTTGGGGTAGATTTTATCATTTTGATAAACATTCCTGTCCCCTTCATAGTATTTGACAAATTCCTTACCTTCATTGGCACCACTCAAATCCACAGGCTGAGCATTAGTGTAATTCCCAGCAACGTGATATAAATCATTGAGGTCACTATAATAAATATCAGTTTCTTTACAAACTTCAAGATTATTATTGAAATTCCTGTGGTCCTTATACCAGTTTTGAGATTGACCAAAATTCCCCAAAGAGTCATGCAAACGCCTGCAGCCAGTCCATCGGTCAGTTTCTTTAGAGCCCTGGGGACTGTCATTCAGATTCTTACAACGTACGTAGCCGTTTGTCTCACCATATCCCCCAGCTTCCCAGGTTACGTCTGGGCTTCCAGTTCCAGTTCCAGTTCCATAATCTACATTTTCTGATTTCCAATAACCATCACAACCTCGAGTTCCACTTGTGTGGTGCATATAGTCCTTTCCACTTCCTTTTGCTTCCTCGTAGTCCATATAGCTTGCTTCACTCTGCTCAAAATCCCAGTATCCACAATGCCTTTTTCTGTAGGGCCGATTCCGCCTGGTGGTCTGGTACCTGGAATCCAAGTCATCTTCTCTGTAACGCCCATCCAGCACTGTGAGGTCCCTTTTCTGTAGACTCCGGCAATCTTCGTACTCCCAGCTGGAGCCCCAGTGTCCTTTCTTCTCCGTTTCTCTTTCTTTCCTAACCTCATGGGTTTCACACATGTTCAGTGCGCTTAAAGACACAAGTTTCACTTCTCTCTTCCATGGGCCTGGGTTGGGCTGAAACGTGGACAGGTAGTTTAGCCTAAGGCTGTATCTGTCCTTCTCAAAATGTCTCCCAAAGCTGTAGAGTCACTCTTCTTGCTGCTCCCGTTGGAGCACGGAGACATGTGGAGTTATTTCAACCTCGGGATCCAATCAGCGAGCGGCTATATCTTTCCCCACAGAGACCAGGAGATAATTAGTAACTAGCATTCATGTGATTGGAGTTGGCAGCCTTGTTTGGTGTTTCCCTCAAGCTGGTCAAACTGGCTTGGCTACTTTATGAACTAGAAGCATTCTCCTGCTCTAAAGGTTTTGCAGAAAAAGCAGTGGGAAAGAGAAACAGCCCCCTTTAAGAGCCCCAGGTAAGGTCATATATCAGTCTCATCTGCCTCTTTAATCCTTTAGTAATCAACCAGGGGTATGAATACATGCTTTCATGCGCATGCATTCAAATTGGACCTCAACCTCTGTCCTCCCAGTTCAGCTTTCTAATCATGGGACATCTGAAACTCTGGGACTCCCTTCCCTTTAACTAGAAGCAGAACCCTTCCTCCTTTGAGAGCTCTGTTTTATGGGATTCAAGTTACCAACCAGTTAGTTTACACTCCAATCACAAGCTGTTTAAGCTCCTGCCTGCCAACACACTGGACATCCCACTGAAGGAAGAACAAGCACTCCCTTTGACTCGGATCCGTGGTTTGGGTAATTTTATAGTGTGACACTCTTTGCCAGAAGAAGACAGTTACGTATGCTCACACTTTCCTTGATACTTGTCATGCCAGAGAAGCATCGAAAGCACACATTTCCCACATCTCTTTTCCAACTAATTCATACAACATATTTACGACCCGGATGGAGAATGAGACCAGAAGTCAGAAAGCGGGGTACAAAAATACCTATTCGACTTTCATCAACGTTAGAGAGATGCCTCATATGTGTGAGGCAGTGCGGAAGAGAAAAGGATGACTTAGTTGGTCCATGCCTCTTAGAATGCAGGAGCAACACACCATAAAGACTCAATGTGATAAGTGCTGTAATAAACACCAACGGCAAAGGCAACAAAGCAAAGTCCCGGATGGGCCAACTGGAGGGTTCATGAAGTGGTGGCCTTTGAACAGTGCCTTCTGTCATAAGCAGGATTTCCACAGACTTTCTACATACGGAGAACCAGGAAATGGGAAACAGTTTGAAGGCCGTATGTGGAAAAAGTAATAGGAGATAAGGACGGAGGGGTAGGCTACGATAGATCCCAAGGGACCTGAATGCCATCTGTTTCGCTCCATGGATAATGAAGAGTCATGGAAGCTTTCTGAGCAGGAGAGTAACATGCTAAGAGACAGTCGTCGTTACTAAGAATATTCTTTTAGCTCTCCGGTCATGTCTAGGAATGATTCCCTTGAACTTTTACCTAATCCCTATTTGTAAAATAATATAAAGCATGCTGAGAAGACCAGGGTTATATGCTCTGTCGATAATTAGATGTTCACCCTTGGGTAACCCACTCATTCTCTCTGGGCCTCAATCACCCATCTATAAAACGAGCAGTGGCATCAATGATGCTCCTCATTCCTTCAGCTTTAAAAATCTATGGTTCATGTTCCTCACAACTTCCTTGTAGTTTCCTCAAATGCCTACTGTTCTATTAGTCACGCCTTTTGGATTCTCTACTAACAGTTACTGAATGACCCTGCGGATTGTCAAATCTTCTCATTTTCTTCCAAAGTCTTCTTGTTCATTTGTTCTGTTCCTTTACACCTTTCAAACCAGCAGTAGCAGCAACAGCTTCCATGCTGTGAGTGCATAGTATGTGCTAAGTCAGGGCTACAGCTTGGAAGTTGAAATGAATTTTCTTTGATCTTCTCCACCCTGCATAAAGGGCCTCATATTATCCTTATTTTACCTCAGCTAAAGAATCTTTGGGAGTTTGAATAACCTGCCCAAGATCATAAAATCTAACACAAGGTAGGGCCACAATTTGAATCCAGATCTATTTGACTTCATGGCCCTAGCCTAGACCAACCATGTCAAACTCAAAGGCTAACACGGGCCAAATAAACGAGGCATGTGGCTAGCCTGTGGGCCGCAAGTTTGACATGCTTGCCCTAGACCAGTGGTCGGCAAACTGCGGCTCACAAGCTGCAGTTTGCCGACCACTGCCCTAGACTATCTCAAAATATAGTAAAACCTTAATTTCCCTTAAGACAAGTAAACAAATAAACTCTATCACGGGCCATTATTTCTGAGGCAAGTTTGCCACACCCCTGCCTCTCTTGATTCCTCATCACCCAACCACAAAGAGCAGTGATGGCGAACCTTTTGAGCTCGGCATGTCAGCATTTTGAAAAACCCTAACTTAACTCTGGTGCCGTGTCACATATAGAAATTTTTTGATATTTGCAACCATAGTAAAACAAAGACTTACATTTTTTGATATTTATTTTATATATTTAAATGCCATTTAACAAAGAAAAATCAACCAAAAAAATGAGTTCGCGTGTCACCTCTGACACGCGTGTCATAGGTTCGCCATCACTGCCCTAGACCTACACAGTAACAAAGACTCATCATCTAAAACCTATTGCCTAACCCCAATAAAGATTTTTATTTGGTTCACCAAACCCATAGGATGGCAACATCATTTGAGAGGACAGCTTTTGCCATGAGTTATACAGAGTAACAGTATAAGCTCAATTTCTGCTAATAATCAACTTGTGGCTACGTTTCACTTCTCTGGCTATCAGTTTTCTTACACGTGAAATGAGAAAGCTAACAGTTTCTCTGCCATTTTAGATCTAAAATTCTATGGTCTTATTTATTTCTGGATATAGAGTACAAGTAAAGATTAATTGTTTCCTGTTATGGAAAACGAAGTTCCCTTTAGCAATTTAGTATCTTTGATAAAGCTAGCATGATAAGAAACACACCTAGTAAATCAACAATAAGAAGAGATAAAAAGAGGATAAATTATAGGTAAGGAAGGACGGTAGTTATAAAATGACCAAGCAGAAGAAATTACATGAAGCTAAAAGAAATGATCTTTGGTTAAGTGGAGAGCGAATAGCTGGTTACAATACAGAATACCGCCCCGCCCCCTTTCCTTTTCTAAATCCTGTTGCCAGAGTTGCATAAAGATGTAAACTGCTCAGCTTTACCACCACATTACTAAAACCCAGAACTAACCAAATCTGTGGATGGATTGCTATTTTCATGTGACAAATCTTGTGTGCAAAGCAATGTGGCCTGAGAGAAAGGAGGGAATAACTTTTCTACTTTTCTCAATCCCCATACTACTGGTGACATTCAACCTTGTAGACCGTCAGCTCTCCCTTGACACCCCTCACCCTTTTCAAAAGCCCCAAAGCAGCACTCCACCCTGATGTTTGGTGTTTGTTACTTGAGGGTAGGTGTGGATAATGACTATCGATGAGGCTCCCACAGTGGACAGAATCCCTCCTGTAAATAGTGCTAGAAGCAGCAGGATTTAGAGGGAGAGAGAAAGGAGGGAGGAGGGAGAGGAAAGGTTAAGGAAGAAAAGGGAGGCGATAGTAAACCAGCAAGGACAGGTAATTCCCTAAATTCTTGTTAATGTCTCTGTAACTGCCTGTGGGGGTTTAAAGCTAGTCACCCCAAGATGTGCTTCTGTGGTGTGTGGATTGTTTTGAGCTAAAGTCAACTGTAGCTGAGGGCTCAGGAAAAACTTCCCCATCAGAGGTAACCTCTTTTGACTCTGGAGAAGGACAAACTTCTATTCACTTTACAACTGTTCTTATCATTCTCCTCTTATCATTCTTCGATGACCCTCTGAAGCCCTTAAGGTACCTTACCCCATCCCTAGCTCACAATGTACCCATGTTCCCTTTCTGTCTCTGAACCTCTCATGCAAATGGGGTCTCTGACTCTCTCATGGGTGTGGGGTTCCCATACACACAGGGTGGGGTGAAAGTAGGTTTACAGTTGTGAGCATTAAATTTGGTTATTTTCTCTTGCTAATCTGTCACATACCTATTTGATCATTAGGCCAGAGGAAAGAACCTTGAGGGCAGTTTCTTCTCCCTCACACGCCCATGACCTTCCTCCAATCTGATGATCCATCCTCCTCACTTGCTAAGACTCTAAGACTGTGATTCCTAGAGGTCTTGCTATTTTCCAGAGAACTGCAAGTATCTCTCACCTTACCTGGGCCACTTTACAGCCATGGGGCACCTAAGTACTGGATGTGTTCTGCGAAATACATCATCGGGTGATTCTGTCCTTGTGTGAACATCATAGAGTGCACTCACACAAACCTAGATGGTACAGCTACTGCTGTAATTGTATGTGCCATAGTTCTATATATGACTGGCAGCCCAGTAGGTTTGTTTATACCAGCAAAGCCCTGACAGTGGGCTACTCTTTTTGTAATGCAAGTGCCTGACTTAAGCTTTGATTGCTGAGGCATCTTCAAAGAAGCATCCACTCCAAAGACAGCCATCTGGAATAAACACAGGGCCAGCCACAGAGGAGATAAGACTCAGGCCACCTCTCCCACTGAGACCTCTTTGTTTTAGAGATCTTGGTTGATTTGATGACTGACACTTTGGTCCACTTGTTTTCTCTTCCTGCAATTTAAATTCTCACCAATAAAGAGTGAGCCTGCAGAGCCCTAAGTGCCCTCCCCCCCATCTACCCCCCCCCTAAAAGCAGACCCCTAGGCCAACTTTCTCTCTTGCCTCCATCTCTATGCTCACTGGTATGCACCCAGGGCATGTACCCTGATCAGAAATCAAACCACTGACCTCTTGGTTCATGGGTTGATGATCAACCACTGAGCCACACCAGCCAGCCTCTATACTTTTTTTTTTAGTAATCTTACTAAAAGTCATGGTTTTAAATAATGTCTATGTGCTGTCAAAATTTATTTGTCCGAAATTTATGTCTCTAGCCCTAACCTCTCCCCTGAACTCTGGGTCTATATATCAAACTGTCTAATCAATACTTCTACCTGGATGTCTTATGAGCAACTCAATATAATCAAAACTGAGCTGTCCCACCTCCTCCACCAACCAATAACTTCTGCAGTTCTTGATATTAATTGAGAAGCTACTGGAAACTCCAATCCTTCCAGTTGATCATCCTCAGGGTCATTATTATATACAGTGTGTGTGTGTGTGTGTGTGTGTGTGTGTGTGTGTGTGTATCTCCTATATAATAAAAGGCTAATATGCAAATAGACCAAATGGGGGAACAACCAGAACAACCAAACAACCGGTCGCTATGATGTGCGCTGACCACCAGGGGGTGTGCGTGGACTATGGCAGGCGTTGGCTGCTTTAAGATGAAGCAGCAGGTGAGCAGGGGCGCCAGACCAAGGCGGGGCGCCGGTCACTGTCATCAGGGAGAGCCTCTGGTAGTTACTGAAAATTCTTTGCTCCCACGCACATGGTCCCACCCGGTGCTTGCACCTGCTGCCAGTGCCAGCCCCGCTTGCACCCGCTGCCGGTGCTTGGCGCCATCCGCAGGTGTGAGCCGTGGCTGCCGGCCCCAATCACCCCTCAGGGCTTCTCCACCTCCCCGTTCCTGAGGGGAGATTGAGGCCAGCAGCCGCCTCTCGCACCCACTGCCAGTGACAGCCCCGCTCGCACCCAGTGCCAGTGCCAGAGCTGCCACTTGCACCCGCTGCCAGTGCCCGGCGCTGGTCCTGATCACTCGGCGCCATCAGTGGGTGTGAGTGGCGGCTGCCAGCCCTGATCGCGTCTCCACCTGAGGGCTTCTCCACCTCTCCCTGCTCCTGAGGGGCAATTGGGGGAGCAGCTGCCGCTCGCACCTGCTGACAGAGCCGGCCCCAATCGCTCCGAGACTTCAGCGGGTGCAAGTGGGCCCAGCATCGTCAGCACATGGGAGTAGCAGTGGTGGAAGCAGGGCTGCCGGCAGACAGGGGACAGGGGGCCATGGCGGGAGGGGCCAGGCGGGGACGCGGAGGATGGGCCAAGACCCGCCTCTGTGCCTACTGCAGCCTCACAGCCCACAGTTCCTTTCAAGAATTTGTGCACTGGGCCCCTAGTATATAATAAAAGCCTAAGCAACCGTTAAGGCACACCAACCAGAACGATCAGTCACTATGATGCGCACTGACCACTAGGGGGCAGACGCTCAACACAGGAGCTGCCCCCTGGTGATCAGTTCGCTCCCACAGGGGGAGCATCGCTCAGCCAGAAGCCAGCCTCTCCCGCCTCTGTGGTAGCGCTAAGGAGCAGTGAGCAGGCAGGTGGTAAGGAGCAAGGGGTCCTGGACTGTGAGAGGGCACAGGCCGGGCTGAGGGACCCCGCCCCCGGTACACAAATTTTGTGCACCAGGCCTCTAGTATATATATATATATATATATATATATATATATATATATATATATATATATATATATATATAATTGATTTCAGAGAGGAGGGGAGAAGGAGAGAGAGAGATAGAAACATCAATGAGAGAGAATCATTGATCAGCTGCCTTCCACAAGCTCCACACTGGGGATCAAGCCTGCAACCCAGGCATATGCCCAGAAATGGAAGTTCGACCTCCTGGTTCATAAGTCAATGTTCAACCACTAAGCCATGCCAACCAGCCCTCAGGGTCATTCTTGACTTTTTTCCCCCTCTGATACCTCATGTCTAATCCACCAGCAAGTCCTACTGGCTCTAACTTAAAATAGACCTAGAGCTGAGTACTTCTCATCATCTCTCCTCTGCCATCATCTCTTGCCTGGATCACTGCAGTGGCCTCCTAGATGGTCTCTCGTCTATTAGCAACACAGCAGCCAGAGTAACTCTGTAAAGTTGTCAGATCATATCACTCCACTGCTCCAAGCCTTCCCAAGGCTTCTCGTTTTACCCAAATGCTGTACTAACAAAGCCCATGCCTTTGCTCTAGCTGAATTGGCCTCCTTGCTATTCCTCCAACACCAAACACGCTCTTGTACTTATCCTGTCCCATCTGCCTGGAACAATCGCCCCCCACCGCCCGCCCAAAAAAATGGCTTGGCTGGCTCCCTACAGTCATTCAGATCTTCCCTAAAATGTCACTTTTCAGGGAGGTCTCCCGATAATTTTGCCTTCTAATACTAGTACATACACAGTTTTACTTGTTTCTCTCTCCCCATGAGGGCAAAGATCACTGCTGTAACTTCAGAACACTATCTGGAATATAGCAGGAGCATAACAATATTTGTTGAATAAATGACTGCCCCTGAGTTTTTAGTCTTTGGGTCTCACTACATCTGGTAGAAGGAGCAACACGCTCAGATATGGGCCTGGTGGCATGAATGCTGTGGCTGAGGGGTCCCATGCTAGCATGAGAGGGTCCCTTCACTAGGCACTGCCAAACCTCCGTGAAATCTGAAACCGATACTTGAAGTCCCTGGATCTTTTCCAATGTCTCCACCTCTTGGCCTGGAGCTGAGGGTAAGAAAATGTTCTGAAGCCATGCTACAAACTTCAAAGAATAGCGATTCACAGGTTAATCATAACTAAGCTAACTATTCTAAGCTACATTTCTTCTTGACATACATTAAAACATCTATCCTTAAAAAAAAACTAGTTTCTGTCCTGAATTAATAGTCTACTAATGGCTTCTGACTATGATTGCTGTTTTATACCAAGATAAAGTTCATTGGGAATAACTGAGCTAATTTTTACCGGGGCAACACCCCAAACCAGATGTTATACAGTCAAGGATACTTGCTTGCTTTTTCTTATGTATTATGTATTGACAAACCAGAAAGAAAGGTTGTTATTTCTTTTACAAGCCTTTCTTTTATAAGCCTTTTTTATTTTGAAAGATCAGAAAATTATTTGACTATTTAAATCTATTATCTTTTACTAATTCAAGAAAGGATTTTTATACCTGAAGCATCCCAAGGAGTCTTCAGAATAACAGCTTGCTTCAGTACATGGAAAAACCATACTTTCAAAGTTTAAAAATATGTTTGGAATATTATGTATCACTTTAATATAAAGATGTCATTGTTCCATATCAGTAATTCTCCAACTTGTTAATCTAATGGCTCTCTTTATGGGCCTTAGGTTCCACCAAATATCTTGCTGCAAATGCTAATCTCCTGAAAAACGTATTTTGATTTGCTTTGCAACGTTTAATTTTAATTAAAATTAAAAATTACCCCAAGAGTCTCTGGTCATCCTTCCTCTTGGCATTACCTTAAAGGGAAGAGAGAAGTTTAGGGGCAAGGTTCCTGATGCAGAAGAGGCTGACTCACTCTACAGTTTACCATCCACTGTTCAGAACCACGGGGTCTGGCCCACAGCAAAAGTAACTACCACGATTCAAAGGCAACAAGACAGATAGTGAGTAAATGTAGAGGTTAATATCAGTAAAATCATTAGCGTTTCAAAGATATACAAATATGAATGATACAATGACTGTGCCTTTTTAATTAATCAATGCACAACTAGTGGCTGGCTCATAGTATGTACTCAAGAAATGTTTGCTGAGTAAAGAAATGAATGCACAACTCTATTTGTCAGCTGCAGGCAGATGAACCTCTCCTACAGACAGAAAAGAACTGTGATGTGCTCCAATGAGATTCTCTCGGTGCAGAGTGTAGTCCTAGTCAGGGCTTCCACAAGTAACTTGTGCTGGGAAATCGGAGTATGTGTACCAACCCTGAATGTTTCCACTGCTTCAGAAAGCAACCCTTTTATCAGATTTGAGGGTATTATGTTTTAGATATGTACCTTAATTAATTAATTAGCAATTCATTTGATCTGAAGCTCCTTGAGAACAGAGAGCACATCCATGTTTCTTACTGTGGTATATACCCTGCACAGTGCCTGGCACATGGTAAAAACTCAATGAACAGTTGCTGGATGAATGCGTGGTTGAATCCAGTACCATCCTGAAGCCAACAAAGTGACATTTCATTCTCCAACACACAATCAGAAATGCCTCCTAATAGTCTACGCTGACTCTACATAATGATTCCAAATTTAAAACACTGGCTTATCTGAAACTACTAATACTAGGCTTTCTATTTCCAATAAAGGAAGTTTAGGTTACTTGAATTCTCACTCTCACAGAAAAACAGCTTTAAAAATTAGAGGAAATATAAAAACAAACAAACTTAAAACTATCAACACATTCACAAGATGGTAATGTACAGGCCAAAGCCACAGAAACTGCATCGCCCCAGGGTGCTTGCCAGTGGCAGAAAATGGAACTTTTGGTTCAATGGCTCTCTGGGGAGAAGGGGCCCAAAACTCAATGCCAGAGTGGCAAGGGGAGGAGTCCAGAAGGAGATCTTTCATGTAATAAGCTAAGATTCCAACAGATTCCTGAGGGTAAGTCAGAATTGACCAGCCCTCTTGCAAAATTACAGCTGGGTCCCTGGCCATCCAAGCTACCTTAAGCCTTGAAGTCAGTTTAAGGTGGAACTGGACTGAGTGTGACTAGTGTTTCCATGTGGGAATGCCTTCTCGGGAAATTTGTCTTTTTGAATCCTAAAAAGAATCAGCTGAGAAATCTGGAAACGCAGAGAAAATACTCTAATACTCCTGTGAGAATAAAGCTTAACAATTAGTGTAGAGATGTTCCTAGTTTGAAGGAATCCACATATGTTAAGTTGAAAGAAAGAGCAGAAAATACCCACACAGAGTAAAAGATTAAGATTTCCTGGGACAAGAGTACCTAGGAGAGAAAATAATCAAAATCTAACCAGATTGTTTTGCTGGTAGCTGTTGCTATGTTACGTGTGCGTGCGTGTGTCTGTGTGTGTGTGTGTGTGTGTGTGTGTGCGCGCGTGCACGCGCTTGAACAGTGAATCATTCTTGCAAATAAGGTAAATATTAACAAGGTTATGTGCAGAGTATATTTTGCACAAATATTATAAGCGATGGTCCAAAAATATCAAGTCTTAGAAGCAAAACAAGGCCTTACATTGGCAGTTCTGACACATCACTACATCCCCAAAGCCATAGCAAGCCCTAGGATTCTCCATCTACCAGTTTTGAGATATACTTCTAAACTATTCCTGCATTAAATACACAGGTGGCAGAACAAAAGCCGCCCACATTCCAGCCAGCAAGAATTTCTCAATAACGATACTTTTGAGAATTAATAGTGTTTCACAGAAATGTTATGTCTTCTATCCTTAAAAATACCATGCAGTGTTTTTCAATGGATATGTGGGTTAATGGACTGGTACTACGTCATGAAATTGGTATTCTTCTTTATTCAACTGATCTTCTTTTCAGGACTAATTGAATATTCGGTCAGTGTTCTTACTATGTGTTTTTTAATTCTAAAAGATTAATACTGTAAAAGATCTACAGTAGGTGGGTAGAGTCTTAATCAGAAAGCCTTTTCTTTATTTGAATCCACTAAATACCGCATTCGGTGTATTAATGTTGACTTGATTTTCTTTTTTTATATCAATTGCTAATATGATGCAATTACTTATTTCTTACAATCACTGACAGAGCCTCTTAAGGTCATCTTTTTCTGTCTTCATAAAAAGCGTATCCAACAATAAAAGTATTCCCTTGAAAGAGGAGGAAATTAATCAGTTTAAACACCAGGCTTTATTCCCTGAATCCAGTCTCGTACAATCTCTAATCTTGACATTTAAGGCTAAGATTTAAAGAACTTTTGGTACAATATTTACTTAATTCTGGTTGGTATTATTTTTAGTGTTTCTGTGCCTCTCAATGAAAATGTTCAGCCTATGGAGAAGACAGATACTGTGTATTAATTAGTCCAGGGGTGGGCAAACTTTTTGACTCAAGGGCCACATTGGGTTCTTAAACTGGACCGGAGGGCCGGAACAAAAGCACGGATGGAGTGTTTGTGTGAACTAATATAAATTCAAAGTAAACATCATTACATAAAAAGGTACGGTCTTTTTTTTCAATAGTTTTATACATTTCAAACGGCCGGATCCGGCCCGCGGGCCGTAGTTTGCCCACAGCTGAATTAGTCAGTGTGTCATTTCCCACACACTGCAGGCAGTAGACTTATTAAATGCTTGATGAATTGAATTTAGTTTAACTGGATGAAATTGAATTGGAGTTGCTTGTTCTACCTCCCAGAGCTTTCAACGATTTCCTACCTTTACTGTTACTTCAAACTTGGACTACCAGGGTGTTGGGGCTGTCAGAGCAGAAATGTCAGTGAGACAAAGTTACTCGGTAGCAAAATAGTCCAGTTCTGCTCCAGACCCAAAATGAAGTTCTTTATTGTAGCTATTTCTGCTTCCCCTCTTCCTCCTCCTTCAAATAAGAAAATGTATGGGCAAATGCCTTACCATGCTTATCACATGGTAGACATTAAATAGGAGTTTGAGAAATTAGAAGAAAATATTAAGAATCATTTCTAATTTAAAGACTTAAGTATAAGTCTGAATCTAGTTAGATCAACAGGGAATAAATACATTGGATGAATTAATTTAAGTATGGCGTGATATACAGGTTTTCATAATAGTTCACACCTAAATCTATATTGCACCTATACCATTGTTCATGTTGCTCCTTCTAAAGACTATGGAATAATTATGAAGGCATGAGGATTCATTTCCTACAAGTTTTATTTTATATTTTCAAATCTGATATGTTACCTTTTATAGTTTCCTGTTTGCTGCAGATACCTCTCAGCTTGTTTTTTTCTTTTCTTTACATAGGTAATAAGTAGTCTGTGTATGATATTAAGTCTTAGTGGGACTGTTTGTGATGCCACCTGGTTCTCATTAGTGTGGTTTACACTCCCTATGTGTCTGTCTTTTACTGTGTGCTAGTCCTAGTGTTTGGAAAACTTTTAAGACCTGAGAGGAAGGCACCTCATTCCAGAGAGAGAATTGGCACTTGTTTCTTTCAGTTGTTGGTCAGCAGTTTCTAAATTCCGTAAGGATAGCTCTAGTAGGTTTGGCTCAGTAGACAGAGCGTCAGCCTGTCTCTGGTTTTATTCCAGTCAAGGGCACATGCTTGGTTGCAGGCTCAATCCCCAGTAGGGGGCGTGCAGGAGGCAGCAGATCAATGATTCTCTGTCATCATTGATATTTCTCTCTCTCCCTCTCCCTTCCTCTCTGAAATCAATAAAAATATATTTTAAAAAATAAAATAAAATACATTCAGCAAGGAGAGTAATCTTCAGGGTTCAGGAACAAGAAATTAGAATTCCTGGTAATTCCTAAAATTATAAATTATCCTGTATCTTTAAAAACTTTGTATTTACATGTTCTTAAATGATAATAGTAGTGACCTTAATAATCAACACTGAATAATTTTCCTGTGTTAGTTTAGGATTGTACTAAAGTTTTAGAGATTTTTATATCTGTATATAGATGAGAAATATATATAAAATAAATGAAGTTTATTATGATGATGAACCAAAATATTGTGACAAGATTATATATTTTAATGACATGTAGAAGTGTTTTTTCTTTCTTTTTTTTTTTTTTTTACTTCTTACCCAAGGATCCTTTCAGAAAATCACTCGATTTCCAGCCTTCTTGGGATTTTTAATTATGTTTTTTCATTCACTTTTAGAAATCTAAAGGACGAGGGAGTAGGTATGTGTACTTGGTCTGCCATCTTGGCCCAGTCTCTCTGGGTCACCACTCTCCTGCTTTATCTCTTATTAGTATCCTGCAATTTCTAGACCCGCAGAATACTTTTATTATTCACTTTGCTGATGACATGCAGGTGCAGAGCCCTCAGGCACATGCCGAAGTGGCCTGAGGTCAGGTTCTCCTTGGGTCTTAGAACAACTGCTGTTGTCTCATTCTCTTACTCTTCCTACTCTGCAAATTATTTCTCCTGGTAGCCTGGTGAATATGAATGAAGTCTCCAGAAGCTGGTCACCCCCAAATTAAGGAACAGCATTTAAACTTCTGAATGTGCAAGGTGGGAAGCAGTAAGCTGGAGTAGTTAAAACCATGGGCTCAAATCCTTGCTCCCTGGATAGTGACTTAATCTCTACAACCTTTAGTTTCACCATCTATAAAGTAGCCATATGAATTATCCCCAGTACCTTCAGGGTGGCTATGAAGATTCTTTGTGTATGTAAATGATAACAAATGATTATTCACAAGCTAATAAATGTAAGTTATTATTATTATTGTTGAAATCTAGACTATAGACCATAAAAATACAAGATGCAGTTTTCTCATGAGTCTTAGCCTAGACATCTTCAGTCCTTTCGAAGGGCCAGGTTAAAGAAAGCTATATTTGGGGACTTTCCATCTACATGACTGCTATGGATGTCATAGCAGTATAGGAGGTATAAATGTCACTGAGCTGCAAACAAAGTCAGGAGGCCACAATGGTCAAAAGATACATCAAGACAGAGCAGTCTAATTGTGGTGAGAGAAGAAATGAGGTAATGAAAAAGCAAATCATTCTTTGTCAATCCAAGATGGTAACATATCCCTAAAAAATATGGGTAGGCTACTACTTGGACTTATGTCAAGAAATAAGTATATATTATTTCCTCATCACTTACCTCTAAGTTGCTGGAGTTCCATATTCAAATTTTCAATGTTGCTCTCGTAGAATGCTAGATTCTCCAGGGTCTCTGCCCTTAAGGATTCCTCTTGCTTCTCCAACATTAAGTTTAGCTCGTCGTGAGCCCTGCTATACATATCCAAGTCCTGTTCCATTTCCTGAATTCTCACCAATACTAATGGACACTGGGAAGTTTGGTCCAAAGTCCTTTCAATATTCTCAGCGGCCTCCTTTTCTAGGGTCTCACAGGTGGGACGGTTACAGGTTAGGAGTTTGGGGGGTACCACATTCGTTTTCTGCTGCGCTGAGGGAGGCAGGGGAGCTGGGCGAGAGGGCCGCACTGCCAAGGGTGGCTGGGGTTTCAGGTTCTGGTCCACCAGCAAATGGGGAGAAGTGGGTGCTGGACGGGGTGGCGGTGGCCTTAGGGCCTTTCTCCTCCCCGGCAGTTCCTGCTGGGTGATTAGCTTTGAGGAACCTCGGACAATATCCTTCTCGGAGCTGAAGTCCATGATTGAAAAGTGGCGCAAAATTTTATCTGGTTCAGTGCCTGACAAGCTCTTCTCAAACTCTATCAGCTGTTGTGTCAACTTCGAATCCAGGTCAACGTTGCCGTCTCCCTGTGGAAGGGCCAAAGCTTCCACAGCGGGCGCCATGCCTTGCAGGCCAGGCTTCATCTCTGAACAGAAGCGGGCAGCATTTTTTTCTTTGAGTGTGTGGTACTTTTTGGTACACCTTGCCTTGCCCGGGAGTTGAGGGCTCAACTGGCTAGGCCTGACCACGCTAGAGGCTGACAGAGAAGAGCCTTCAGGAAAAGGAGAGGCTCGCTTCGTAAGGGTTTTCGGCTGGGAGTATGTTTTCCTGGAAGGGAGGCTGGAATAGTCTCGAGTCCTTGCTTCTAGAGGAAAAGGGTCAGAGAACTGCCCTGAGCTCGGTTGGCTCCCTCCTGCTCTAGAATAATACTGGTTTTTCTGCAGTTGGGGGTGGAAAGGTACATGAGGTTGGGAGGAAACACCATTGACGGCCTCTGAAGAATCCTTTGTGGCAGAGCCTTTGGCAAGAGGCTGTCCATGCCCTGTGCCTGGGCTTCTCAGCGGCCCCCTGGAGGTGCCCTCATCCCAGTGAGAGCTTGTGCTTACTTCATATTCAGAGGTCAGATGATCTGGGGGAGAAGCAGATGTTTCAGAAATAATACAGTTGGACTTCTCTTCTTCATACTCATGAGATTCATGTTCTTCTTCTCCCAGTACTAAGGAGTTCTCTGAGCGATCCAAAGACGTTTCAGGGACCCTGCGAAGGCTGCTTTCCTGTGGCAGGACCACAGTTTCCTCCACCTTTGTTTTAGGACATAAATTTACAAACCGGTAAGGAAAGATGCCTGTCCTGCCCTTCAGTGATCCTTCCAGCCAGCCATCTTCCAGGGTTCCCAGAATTCGGATCTTATCGCCTACCTCAAAATCCAACTCATTCGGCTCCAGGGCTTGGAACCTGTAGAGGGCGATTCCGTAGGTCCCTGGCTGCTCGTCCTCCTCTTCCGGCCCTCTCTCCTCTTCTCCTGTAGGGGTGTCTACTTCACCATTTTCCATGCAGTCATCATGATTTCCAGACCTCACCGACTCATCCACAGTCCTCAGGGGCCCCAAAAGTTCTACAAAGCCTTCGGGGAAAATGCCTCTTCGACCCTCTAGTTCCCCTTCAAACCAGCCTGGTTCAGGAACTCCGATAATGGTAATCACATCCCCTTCTCTGAAGTCCAGCTCCTCATCCAACTGGGCAGAGAGCCCCATCAGCGCCCGGGCCTGTCCCATTGAATAGTCGGGAATCTGCAGCAGGGCACTCTGCGAGTGCCACTGCCGGCTCTGGGAGGACAGGCAGAGCTCCCGAACACACGAGGATGGGAAGAAGCCCCGGGCACCCCAGCAGCTTCGGCCTTGCAGCCAGCCGGCAGTGGGAGCGTCATCGAGAATCACGAGGTCACCTAAAAAAGAGAAGCAAAGATAATGGCCCCAGTCATCACCCCAGAAGAATCTACACTAATAAAAGAGAAACATGCAAATTGGTGTCACTCTGCTATGCCCACCAGCCAATCAGAGTGACTATGCAAATCAACCCAACAAAGATGGCGGTTAATTTGCATGCGCAGGTGCAGAGTGAAGACTGAAGACTCCGGCCGGAGTGAAGATTGAACACTGAAGACTGAAGAGGCTTGGCTTCTCCACTGCGGCCGGACCAAAGGTCTGGGTCCGGGGTGCCAGAGGAAAACTGGTGCTGGCAGCCAGGAGTAGGAAGGCCTATTGCACGAATCTTCGTGCAACGGGCTTCTAGTCCTATATAATAAAACCCTAATATGCAAATTGACCAAACGGCAGACCTATAAGTCGCTATGATGCTCACTGACCACCAGGGGGCAGATGCTCACCACAGGAGCTGCCCCCTGGTAGTCAGTGTGCTCCTACAGGGGGAGCACCACTCAGCCAGAAGCCAGACTCATGGCTGGTGAGCGCAGAGGTGGTGGCGGGAGCCTTTTCTGCCTCCACTGTAGGCTGGTGGTAAGGAGCGAAGGGTCCCAGACTGCGAAAGCTTCGGACTGCGAGAGCCCAGAACTGCAAGAGGGATATCTGACTGCTGGCTTAGGCCCGATCCCCAGGGGAAATCGGGCCTAAGCCAGTAGGCGACATCCCCCTAGGGGTCCCTGCGAGAGGGTGCAGGCCGGGGTGAGAGGGACCCCACCCCACAGTGCATGAATGTTGTGCACCGGGCCTCTAGCATTTCTATAACTAAGACTGTAAACCATCATTTTAAACATTTACCGAATTCAAGGAAATATACACCTAGAGTTTTAAGCAAAGAACACTTTTGACAATTTAGTGAATTTTGACAATTTGATGACAATATACTGAAAATTCCTATAAAAGAGTGATTTTCAAAGTGTGGTCTATGGGATCTGGGGCAAGGGGGCCCCCAAGTTCCTTTCAGAGGGTCTGAGGTCAAAACTATCATATTGTCTTCATATACTTCACTCAAAACAACATGAAAACAGATACAAATCTGAGAATCCAGCTTTCTTTTATTAAATTAAACATTAAAGAGATCTGCAAAAATATAAAACAACGTTTTAAGAATCAAATGTTCATTGCTTAGAAAACTAGTTATTTTTGCTAAAAATATACTACTTATATTAGTATGTCATGGCTTTTAAAAAATGAATAAACATTTTAAAATTTCTCAGTTTTGCCGAAACCGGTTTGGCTCAGTGGATAGCGCGTCAGCCTGCGGACTGAAAGGTCCCAGGTTCGATTCTGGTCAAGGGCATGTACCTGGGTTGCGGGCATATCCCCAGTAGGAGATGTGCAGGAGGCAGCTGATCGATGTTTCTCTCTCATCGATGTTTCTAACTCTCTATCTCTCTCCCTTCCTCTCTGTAAAAAATCAATAAAACATATTTTAAAAAAATTTTCTCAGTTTTTATAGCTAATATGGTAAAATATAAATAGACCCATGTAAGCAAAGCTCTTGTTGTCCATTTGCTAGTGATTCTTCAATTCTAACTATCAAATAAATGAACTATACCTTCCCTCCAAAACAAGCTCCATGCTGCTAACTTCCTTTTTTCCTCTAATTTCTTCCTTCAGAATATTTTTTCCATTCATTACTTGCTCTTTGCTTTCACCTTAGTCCAACTCACGTTATCTCACTCTTATAAATCTTACCCTTAGACCAGGGGTGGGCAAACTTTTTGACTCGAGGGCCACAATGGGTTCTTAAACTGGACCGGAGGGCCGGAACAAAAGCATGGATGGAGTGTTTGTGTGAACTAATATAAATTCAAAGTAAACATCATTACATAAAAGGGTACGGTCTTTTTTTTTTTTTTTGGTTTTATTCATTTCAAACGGGCCGTAGTTTGCCCATGGCTGCCTTAGACACTGTCTCTTCCAGTCTACCAAGTGATTCCTGCCCAAGATTATAATCATATCAATTTTATCATATCCTTTCCCTGCTCAAACATTTACCCTGAAGCATGAAGGCTTCTTCCTTCTGTCAAAGGCTTCTTCTCTAATAATCCTATTCTTACTGCCTGGAATATATAAAAAATAAGTTTGCTCTGGATACTCTCTAAAGAGGTTTAGTTACTAAGCTACATGTTTCACCTCAATGTAACTTGGCATTCCTATCCACTCATAATATCCCCTGCTCCCTCCCCCCAGCTGTCCAATATATATCACCTATGAGACCCTATTTCACATGAAAGGACTCTCATTGTCTCCTATACAAGCCTCTTCATCTGAAACCTTAGCATGCCACTCTAAAGAACCTAGAAGACCACGTTCATCTTATGTAAATGATCATAGTAAATGATCCATATTACTAATTTTAACACTTATATTTTTATATACTACACAGCCTCTAATGTAAAATTTTGCACTTAGTGGTAGGCACCCAATACATTTTCACTGATTTGATACTGTATTCCTGAAAAATAAGGTCTTGGTCCTATATTTCTATATTCCTTTAATTTATGATTCAATGCCCATTGGTCGAGCTTATGGTCCTGATAACTACAAGTGATTTCCCCTCACCAGCTCTGTCAGTGCCACAAGGGAGCTCGCTGGAGACAGCTACTGTTCAGACACAATAGGCCTTTTGGTGAATAGGCCTGTTGGTGAATAAGAATAAAAGCATGCCATACCTCCTACTCTACTGGCTTTGAAATGAACTGGACTTCTTAAAGCTGTAGAATTATAGTATTTTCCTTGTTTTGCCAGATCTCCATGAAACTCTTATAATAAGCCTTGTTTTCCTATTTTCAGCTGGGTGACGATCTTACTAAGCTTTATTACCTGACTAGAGGCTTGGTGCACAAATTCGTGCACAGGTGGGGTCCCTTGGCCTGGCCAGCGACCAGGGCCAGCCAGCCTGGGGGAGAGACCTTGGGAGGTTGGCCAGCCGGCCATGGGGGGAGGGACTGCGGGAGGTTGGCTATGGGAGCACATTGACCACCAGGGACAGCTCCTGTATTGAGCATCTGCCCCCTGGTGGTCAGTGTGCATCACAGTGATCAGTCAACCGGGTCGTTTGGTTGACCAGTCCTAACAGTCGCTTAGGCTTTATATATACAGATAGACTGTCATTCTGTTGGTTGTTTCTATATAATAAAGGTGGGTTTTTTAAAATCACCATTTAGCTTCCTGAAAAGCATTTAGAGATCATTGTTCAACACCCTTATTTTATAATCCTGTTTGCTGAATTTTAGCACGAGTCTCTCATTTTCATCTGAAAGACCCATGCAGCTATTCCCCTGGCATCCTAGGTGACCCCTTAGGAATGCAGGCTACCTAGTGGTCATTTCTAGACTTCTGAGACACCAACGTGAGGAACTCCTGGCGTACAGCGGCCAGATGTCGAGAACAGAAAAATAAGAAGTGTGGTGACTCTTAGCCTGAGACTGTCACTCAAGCACAATTAATCCCAGAGGCCACACTGCTTGTTTCTTCTGGCAGGACTGTTTTATTTAAACAAGAACTGCATCAGGAATAAATGAGAATGAATGCAAGTCTTCTCAGAATCTGAATACAAGGAATCTGACTCTGAGTATTAGATCCCTCATTGAATCCTAAAGCCCAGGGCACTAACTCAGGGGTCCTCAAACTACGGCTCGCGGGCCACATGCAAATACAAACATTGTATTTGTTCCTGTTTTGTGTTTTTACTTCAAAATAAGATATGTGCAGTGTGCATAGGAATTTGTTCATAGCTTTTTTTTTAAACTATGGTCCGGCCCTCCAATGGTCTGAGGGACAGTGAACTGGCCCCCTGTTTAAAAAGTTTGAGGACCCCTGCTAAGTGCTGTATGCAGATTAACCATATATTTTACTTAGGTTTACATATGAGCGATATCAGAACCTTAATCCTGATATCTCACATCACAGATTTGACTGATAAATATTTGTAAATAAGTTGTTCAGTTTATTTTTTATTGGTCCTTTTTGAGGGATGAGGAAGTGGTCTAGAAACAAAGTTATAGGCAAGGAATAAGCATTGTGTTATGTAGGGCAATGATTAGTGATATTCATCTCCCACTAATTTTTTTTCTCTTTTCTTTGTGATACTCTCATTTGTATGTGTGTGTAGGGGGGGCAGGGGGCTCTCTTTTTTTCCTCCCTCTCTTTATTTTTTGGTATAGTCAGTGGCCCTGGCTGCATTGATCCTTCTAAGAGACAGACTTGTGGCTGAGTTTAAATATAACTCCAAATACAGGGAACAGTCCAAAATAATAAGATAGCCTTGGGAAAAGGAGAAAGGGTGACATCTGCTGGAAGAATCTCTGGGGTTCTGGTTAGAATCTCCCCGGAAAAATGTACATGCACACAAAACTCCTGCTAATTATTGGGAAACAAGGTCCCCCAAAGCACCTCTGTGAACTCTAGGAATCCCAGGTTAAGAATAACAAACATAGCCCAGCCATTGTGGCTCAGTGGTTGAGCATCGACCTATGAACCAGGAGGTCCTGGTTCAATTCCCTGTCATGGCACATGCCCGCGGGTTTCGGGCTCGATCCCCAGTAAGAGGTGTGGAGGAGGCACCTGATCAATGATTCTCTCTCATCACTAATGTTTCTATCTTTCTGTTCCTCTATGAAACCAATAAAAAATATATTTTTTAAAAGAACAATAAAAATAGCTCATCTTTGCCCTGGTGTTTCTCAGTGGTTAGAACACTGGACTCTGCACCAGAGTCGGTTTTAATTCCCGGTCAAGGGAACGTACCTGGGTTGGGGTTTCCTCCCGATCCCCAGTCAGGGGGCATGGAGGTGGCCCTGTCTCCACACCCCCTGACTGGCCTGACTTGGGCCACAGCCCTCCCATGGGAGGTGAGTAGGGACAGATGAGGTTCCCCGCCATCACACCTTGTCTATTCTGCCTGCCTTCCCAACACTGCTTAGCAAGGAAGTGCACAGAACGCAGGCAGAGTCCCAGTGTAAAGTGAAGTGTAAGAAACTTTCAAATTTGGTTTTGAGATTAAGATCGAAATGCAATATTCCTTTCTTCTTACTGACCAAGGGTTAAGGAGGTTTGTGAGGTTTCTCTCTCTCCCTACCTTCTCTCTCTCTCTCTCTCTCTCTCTCTCTCTCTCTCTCTCTCTCTCTCTTTCTCTCTCTCATACGCAAGGTTTAAAAAATTAAGCCATACTCAAAAGAGCAAGTAACAATATTAATAACATATCCAGTAAATTCTACCATTTTGAGACCATTTTCTGAATCATCACAAAACTGCATTGATATAAGTGTCTGTGCTTATGCAGAAATGCACAGGCTACATCAAGTATACTTGTTGAAACACTTAACAGTCCATCTTTAGAAGGTCACATGTCTATTAGAGCAGCGATCACCAACTGGTGGTCCGCGGACCACTGGTGGTTTGTGAGGTCCGAAAGATAGGCGACCGCTGTATTAGAGTACAAAAGTGGGAAACACTTGGAATATCATTTGAGACCTGGCTATGACTATCCATTTTAAACTGCTTCCTTTTAAACTGGTTCTGATGAGAACTTTAATAATGTTACCGAATGTACGGTAGTAAAATGGGCCTATTTTACATCTGCCTCTTAATTTCCATACCACGTCTGCTGCCCTACTATTAAGCATTAATAAGTAATAATGTGGTTAGCAAAACCATATCGGCTTTTATGAGAAAGAAGATATATGTAGTCAAGTGTGGCCATAGCATGGGGCAGTGGAAAAACAATGCTGGACTTGTAATCCACTGAAAGGACTTCACATTCTGAGGCCAAAACTTCTCATCTGCAGGTAACAGTGTTTGAATTTCATTTTCATCATTTATTAAATGCAGTTAATAACACCCATTTTGCAATCTCCCAGGTCTGTGTTGAGGATCAAATGAGAATGAAGTTGTGAGGAAATACTGTGGAAATTATAAAATGCTGCTAAAACAGAAGGCATTGGCATTATCAGCACTGTCTTAGTATTGCTGAAGACCCTCCAGAAGTTAGCCACTTGTAAAAAGTCCAAAAAAGATCTATTTGTCAAAATAGACCAACTCTACTGATCTAATTTTTTTAAAAATATATTTCTTTATTGATTTCAGAGAGGAAGGGAGAGGGAAAGAGAGACAGAAACATCAATGATGAGAGAGAACCATTGATCAGCTGCCTCCTGCACGCCCCCCACTGGGGATCGAGCCCGCAACCCGGGCATGTGCCCTCAGCCGGAATTGAACCTGGGACCCCTCAGTCTGCAGGCTGATGCTCTATCCACTGAGCCAAACCAGCCAGGGCTCCACTGATCTAATTTTAAACAGTCTACTCTTGATCAACTTACCTCGATAGAGGGGAAGACTGTTCAATTCTTGGGATGTGAATTCACAGATACAGACAAACAGCCTCTCTCCTTGTTTTAGGCTGGGAATGGTCACAATTTCCACAAAACTACTGGGGAACTGTCCTGAAAATAAAAGCAAACATTTTGAAAAAAAATTTTTATGCCTATGTACCAGGACAAAAATTGTTTTTCTGAGCCCATTAATAGGGCCCAATTAAAAACTCAGTGAGAAAATGCAATTCCAGCCAATGAATATTTACTGGGTGTCAAAGTGCAGTGCAGAGGGGAGGAGGAGTAAGACAGTCTCGGCCATCAGAGATCTGAAAATCTAATTCAGACAAAATCTAGTTCAGACATAAACAAAAATTCAATTCTAAAATCCAGTGTCACAATACAGGTACACAAATTACTATGTGATTTCAGAGAAGGGAGAGAATGTGTCAGGAAGAATATGAAAAATTTTATGAAAAAGATAGCATTTGAGTCTAAAGATGGATAGGTTTTAATAGGTAGAGGTAGACGAGAGACAGAGCCTGTCAGTTGGAAAGCATCAGAAGGTTTAATTGACCCCACCTTCTAAATGTCTCTGGTACCTGTCCACTTACCCCCAGACCCCCCACGTTGGGCCAAGCCATCAGCATCTCTCGCCTAGCTTACTGCACCAACCTCCCACCCCGCCTCCCTGCCTTTGGTTTTGCCCCTTGCTACCATCGTTCAATTGGCAGCTGGGAGCTTTCTAAAAATCTGATAAATACCTTAAAGTACATGAATGGTTTCTCATTTCTGTGACTCCTTACCATGGCATAGTCTGTCCTCCATGATCTAACTTCTGCTCATCTCCCAAGCACTACCCCCCTCCTCCACCATTCACACTTCATGCCATACTGAACTTTTCTCAGTCCCTCCGTGTTCTCTCTCATTCCAGGGCCTTTGAACAAGCAATTCTCTCTGCCTATCCTCTTTGCCTTGCTAACTCCTACACATCATTTTGTCTCAGCTGAGATATCATTTCTACTGGGAAATAACCGATTATCTAACACATGTGGGCTAAATGTCAACAGGGTCTGTTCTAAGGACTGTATAACATACTCCAACCCAGAGTTACATAAACATATGTAAGTTAGGATGGCATTTAACATAGACGCATTGTGTGTGTGTATGTGTGTGTATGTGTGTGTGTGTGTGTGTGTGTGTGTGTGTGTGTGTGGCGGGGGGGGGGGGGGTGCCATCCTTCCCTAAGCTAATTAATGAAAGAAATTAGTGGTAACTTATATTGTAAAAAACAAAAGAAAGGAAACCAGATGCATGGAAACAGGAGGTAGGTGCCTCTTACCTGTAACATCCTCTTTCTTTCCTAGAAGCCAAAATTCATCCACCACTGCCAACACCTCAATAACATCCCCCACAAAGAGGGGCAGTTCTTCTGACACACTAGGGCAGAAGTCAAAGATGGCGCGAACCACTGACCCAGCCTCCATGTTTTATCACCTGGACAGAAAGGTCAAAAGAAATGGGAAAGCATAAGTATTTAAGACACTGTAATATAGACAGATATCTTGAGAATGATATAGTTTAAGATATAAAGATACTTATAATAAACTCAAAGCTAAGCAAATAAAAAGTTTATATTTAAAATTATCAAAGTAGTCTCATTTATTTCTTATAAAATAATTATTTCCTCATACATTTCCCTTGGACATTTTTCATTTGATTCTCAAAGTCATTCTGGAACTGGGGGGGAAAAAATGTGACCTATATCTGTGATAGAAAAGATACAAGTTGGGAAATACAGACTTTTCAATATGCCTGCAGAGGGCAATAAGGAAATTAACATTTTTCAAGTACGAGGCTACAGAGTATTTTTTTTAAATGCGTTATTTACATGGGGATTTTACATGTGGCATTTCATTGACTTTCCATAACCATCTTAAAATTAGGATACTGAGGCTCGGCAAGTTAGAAAACTAATTTGTCCAAGCTCCCAGAGTTAGTTCATAGGAGCAGGGCCAGAATTCAGACCAAAGGTATTTGACTCCTACCTACTGAGAATGTGTCTGCAAAATAAATAAATAAATAAATAAATAAATAAATAAATAAATAAATAAATAAATAAATAAAGTAGAGTAAATAACAGCAGCAGACAGTGGCTGAGGTTTCAAACATACTGAAAAAGTAAAAATTCGTAAAAAAGAACAAAGACGGACTATGTAGATGGCACCTCCAGACAAAACTTTGTATACTACACCAGCTCAAGAATGTGTTTTTGGTTCAAAGACACCTATGTCCCAACCTTGCGTGGCATCCTTGCATGGATTCGGTGTCATATATAATTGGTCCCCAATTTCACAGGCTCAAAGAGGTGATGTCATTTGTCCAAAGTCACACAGTAAGTCAGAGATGGAACTGGGAACCCAGATCTGCCTGTCCCCAAAGTCTAGGACAGGGCTGGTACAGTAGGTGCTCTGTAAATGTTAGCAATGATTACTACACATCATTGCCATAACCAGCTACAAGCTCAAATCTGTGTCACTGATATGGCATCACTAGACAGAGTGCTGTTTCAAGTTTACAAACACTACAGAATTTACCATTTCAACATGTCAAAACTTGGACCGTGTTTAAAAGGACACATTATGTATCTCTCGGCCTTCTTCAAAAGACACTGCACGTGGCTTAATTCTTTGGCTGATGGATACAAGTGCATTATGAAGACCATACATTACCATACTGTGTTGTAACACATCATACCAGTGCTGTACAGCTTCTAAGTCTTTCTCTTTTGAGGTCAGCCTTCCCTCTGCTATCAGTTCATCTTCTCTGTCAACTTTCCCAACCTCTTCCTAGATGGTTGTTTATAATCTCCCAGGGCAGGGGGACCACACATCACCGCCAAAATTGTTCGAAGTTCCCAGATAAATAAAAAGTAAACAAGCTCCAAATGAGAGGCTCACAAACTCTCCTGTGATGGTAAAATACATGTGTTCCTGCTCGCGTTTTTCAACAGTTATTTTTTATGTGCTCTGAGGCCCTGTGCTTAGTTTCTGGCCGGCTCCCAAGGAGCTAAAGCTGCCAGATGTCAGATTTCCACAGAAGGGTGTGTCATAAATATGGTGTTTTTTTTTCTAAAACAAACATAGTATTTTGCAAGCCTCTTAGCCATCTATACATTATTAAAACAACTCCCCAAGATTGGGACAAGGTGGATATTATTTTCCTTCTGCTACATTTTCTCACTACAAATTCCATCTCACTATCTGACTAAATACATACCTCGTTCTCTACAATACCAAGTAAAGAATAAGTATAAGCTCTGAGGATGACTGAGAGAGCTACCCATCACACTGAGGAGTGACCTTTGTCATCTGAAAGAGTTAAAGCTTCTCCCTGAGAACGTCTTTGCTCTACCCGAAAATGACTCAGAAGCAGAGGAGGAGGGTCTGGCTCAATAAATACTTTTACTGACTGACCTCCTACCCTATTGGAATGAGTGCATAATCGCCGAGGGATACACGCCCTGGAAGGGTGCTGAAGTCAGAGCCTGGCTAAAGTACAGGATTCATGCATGAGACAGGAAAGGAGACCTCAGTGTCCTCTGTTTTATGTGGGGTTTCATGAATTTTCTCTCAGTCTTCTCTGCTCATAGAATACGCTATGAAAAGCAACCATGACTGATCCTATCTGGCCCATTTTAGAAGCCTGAACATATAGTTTTCAAACAATCATAAAGAGCTTATATAAGTTGTTCCACCAATTCCAGATGGAAGGCAAAAGAACTGCAGAGGAAATCAGCACAGATGGGCTTGAGAGAAAGCAGAGGAAATGACTGCCTTCGTGGCGTGGCGTGGCGTCAGGGGCATCTGAAGTCTGCCGGGGAAACAACACCTACTCCTGCTGTGAATGCCTGCAGTTGCACTGATGCACTCATTCCGCACTGGGGATATAAAAATCCTTAATTCTTTAGACCCTTGTTGCATGTAAGACTGTATAAGGAAAGAGATTTTTGTCGGTTTTATTCACTGATCTAGAGCAGTACTCGGAACATACAACACTCTCAAATATTTGGTGAGCAAATGATTTACTGAACTTTAGGAGAATACATGAGACTGTTTATATAAAAATCTCTACTTCTACTTATCTAACACTAAACCGTCTCTTCTCTTCCAGTTTGTATATAAATCTTCCAGATCAAACATTAAAATCTTAAACTTCATTCATCCTCTGCAGCCCACAGGCGGTACACTAATGAACGGCGACGGCTATCATTTGAGAATTTATCACATGCCAGACATGGACAAGGAGCTTGCAGCACTGCAAGTAGAGAGAGATCAAAGCACTAGAGCCAGGCTGCATGGGTTCAAATCCCAGTGCCACCACTAAGCAATATACTTAACTCTCTAGAGCAGTGGTTCTCAACCTTCCTAATGCCGCGACTCTTTAATACAGTTCCTCATGTTGTGGTGACCCCCAACCATAAAATTATTTTCGTTGCTACTTCATAACTGTAATTTTGCTACTGTTATGAATCGTCATGTAAATATCTGATATGCAGGATGTATTTTCATTGTTACAAATTGAACATAATTAAAACATAGCGGCCGAAACCGGTTTGGCTCAGTGGATGGAGCGTCGGCCTGCGGACTGAAAGGTCCCAGGTTCGATTCTAGTCAGGGGCATGTACCTGGGTTGCAGGCATATCCCCAGCAGGGGATGTGCAGGAGGCGGCTGATTGATGTTTCTCTCTCATCGATGTTTCTGACTCTCTATCTCTCTCCCTTCCTCTCTGTAAAAAAATCAATAAAATATATTTTTAAAAAAATAAAATAAAATAAAATAAAAATAAAACATAGTGATTAATCACAAAAACAATATGTAATTATATATGTGTTTTCCGATGGTCTTAGGCGACCCCTGTGAAAGGGTCGTTCGATCCCCCCCGCAAAGGGATCACGACCCACAGGTTGAGTACCGCTGCTCTAGAGACTAGCGAAGCCAGAACCAGACCTCAGGCCTGCTTGATTCCAATGCCCATGTTCTTTTTACTATAAACACTGCTTCTCTTAAATCTCAATGATTCGTCCTTCAAAATCTTTTAGACTTCCATTTTCCTCTTTGGTTCTCTGACATTTTATTATGAAAAGTTTCAAATAGTGAGGTTAAAAAAATTTACACCCACCTCTTAGATTCTACCAATATCTTACTGCGCTCCTTGATCACTTATCATCTATCTCTTTATCCATCTATCAACCCATGTTATTTTTGATGCATTTAAAGTATTTTTTATTTTATTTCTGATGCATTTAAAAATAAACCACAGATATTTCTCCCAGTACGTCAGCATATTTATCTTAACTGGAGCTTATTATTTGTTTATAGAGGTTTTTGTTTTGCGTTTTGGAAGTACCATTTTCCTCTCTTCTTGGCCAAGGACATAATTCTTTTCTCCCCACTAATCTGTCAGTGAACGGTTAATTTTTTAAACTGTCGATTTTTATTGGTTGCTTAGGAATTGACAAGGTCTTCCTATTTTCACATATTCAACCATGTTTATCAAGCCAAATGGAATCAAATTCCCATGCAAGCTAAAAATATGGTTCTACTGGATAGGCTAATCAACTGATGACATTTAACCCAGAATTCTTTAAATACTTATTCTCTAATCCTGTTGGTGGCTAACAAGAGCATTTAGAGACTTCTCTTTTGTCCCAAGCAACTGGACTCCTATCCCAAAGTATCGATCTCAAATCTACAAGAAAAAATAAAACCCTGCAGATAACCCGACCATTGACCTCTAACTTCAGAGATTCTCAGGCTTAATTTAGAGAGACAGAGAGCGAGACTGACTTGAGGAAGGCTAGCGAGCATATTCTGTCTTGGAGGGACAGAAAACATGCCAGTATTTGAAAGACTGAGACAATCGCGCCAAGAACCTTTTTAATCCAGCTTTTCTAAACTTGTCTGGCACAGTATCCCTTTTTTTTTAGGTAAAACTTCAAAAATGTTTAACTATCTCACCCCACTTATTCAGAAGTAGTCCTCTTGGTTCAGGCCGATCCAAGCAAAATACTCTCCGCTCCCATAAAGCTCTTTCTGTCCAGAACTTGTTCCTTTGTTTTCATGCTGTTTCTTTTATCCATGATGGGTTCTCCTGTCTTTCCACACATTTAAATACTCCCCACTCTCCACTTCCTCCAAATGATGCCCACCTCGCCTGCTCTAGCCCACCTCACCTTTCATGTCTCAGCGCCTACAGCCGTGCTCTGACATCATCCTGTAGATTTGTGAAACATCAGGCTGGACATGTAAAAGGTAAAACCATGAGAGTGAATGCATTCATATGCAGAAATAAAATAACATTTAAAAACGTGGGTCATGCAACCTTTGACAGATGAATGGATAACAAGATGTGGTGCACACATACAATGGAATATTATACACAAAATGTGGTGTGTGCCTACAATGGAATATTATTCAGCCTTTAAAAGGAAGGACAATCTGATACATGCTACGATATGAATGAACTTTGAGGACATTATGCTAAGTCACAAAAAAGACAAATACTAACATGAGATATCAAGGGTAGTCAAGCTCATAGAAATAAAAGTAGAATGGTGGTTACCAGGGGATGTGGGAGGGGGGAATGGGTTTCAGTTTGAGAAGATGAAAAAGTTCTTAAGGTGGATGGTGGTGCCCTAGCTGGTTTGGCTCAGTGGATAGAGCGTCAACCTGTGGACTCAAGGGTCCTGGGTTTGGCTCTGGTCAGGGGCACATGCCTGGGCTTGATCCCCAGTGGGGGACATGCAGGAGGCAGCCAATCAATGATTCTCTCACATTATTGATGTTTCTATCTCTCTCTCCCTTCTCCCTTCCTCTCTGAAATCAATAAAGATATATATATATATATATATTTTTTTTTAATTGATTTTTTTACAGAGAGGAAGGGAGAGGGGAGAGAGAGATAAAAACATCCATGAGAGAGAAACATCTATCAGCTGCCTCCTGCACGCCCCCTACTGGGGATGTGCCCGCAACCAAGGTACATGCCCTTGACCGGAATCCAACCTGGGACTCTTCAGTCCACAGGCCGACGCTCTAGCCACTGAGCCAAACGGATCAGGGCAATAAAGATATATTTTTTAAAAAGATGGATGGTGGTGATAGCTGCACAACAATGTGAGTGTACTGAATGCCACAGAAATGTACCCTTAAAATGGGAAATTCTATGTTATATATATTTACCACAATAAAAAGATTTTTAAATGCATGTCATAAAATGTGAGAGTGTGTGAACAAAGGCCTGGGAAACTTCAGTAATTTTAATAAGCAGCATATCTACAAGTCTGGACATGCTTTACTAAAAAAATCTTCTGAGATCACAAACTATAAACATTTACTTTGATAAATACTGATATTAAACAACATAAGTAATTTCCAGTTCAGCCTTTTGAGAAAAGATCTGAACCTGGGACAGACTGAGGACTGGATGACAAGCATGTGCTGTGTCTTCCACTTCCCCTCCCAGGTCTGTCCTCCACCCTTCACCCTGCTCTGCGCTCCATGAGGCTGACCCATAAGAACTGCATCCAGGTGCCCATGCCTCTGGCTTCCAGTTGGGTTCAGCCAGTGGGTAACACCAGCAGGAGATCTGAAGGCAGAGGACAGTGAGTTTGGGCTATGTATCCCCTGGCTGCCTCCCTGCTGGGCTGTCAATTGGCTACACGGTTCTACTAAAGGCCACAGCTACATCAGGACCCCACAAAATAGCTCCTTCTGTTGAGTTAGTGCCCTGCCCCTCAGGCCTCGGGTGGCTCTCCTGCTAACCATGGGGCACAGTATGGTTCTTTGCTATTTTTCCTAAACCTGCCCATTCCATTGTAAGTAAGAGCTCCTCAAATTACCCAATTTTGGTGTGCCTTCTATATTCTGCTGGGCCCCTGAGGGACACATGCCTAAAACGATTTTTAGGATTTATGAGAACTATGCATGAAAAACATGGGGAGAACCTAGAAAACTACAAAATTAGTCCCGAAATCTATCATTCTAAATCCAGGTGAGAGGTAAGAGCTAGAGATATAAATTTTGAAGGCTTTAAAGATATTTAGAAAGATATTGATGCCTCTACCCCAACCAGCCCCCAAATCAGCCCCACTTTTGATGAATTGGGTGCCTAGGACCCAGACTTAAATTCTTATTGTGAAATTCCGAGCAATCTATTTTTCTTGCAGAAAAGTAGGGCACAAAACTGTGAGAGTTTTGAAAATTTACTATATTCTTTCAAACATTCTAATGTTGCCCAATCCATAGCATAAGTCTAAATTCTAGACTTCCAGAAGAAAACATCTGAAGGGGTTTCCTTAGCCGGAAGACGATGGACTGTGGTTTCTCCTTGTTTGCTGCTACAGAGGGTGCGGGAGCAGCACAGCGCACCTCTGCCTACCTGAGGAGGGCGGGGGGAGCGGGTGCTCCTTGTGGGGACCGCAGTATGGGCTCCTTCAGAGGAATATGCGTTCATGGGCATCTGGAAACTTCCATGTCTTGAAATTAAAATCTCCAGAAAACATTATCTTTTGGGAATGGGAATCCATTTTTTTAAAAAAAAAATTATTTTAAATTGATTTCAGAGAAGAAGGGAGAGGGAAAAAGAGATAGAAACATCAGTGATGAGAGATAATCATTGATTGGCTGCCCTTACATGCCCCCCACTGGAGATTGAGCCCGCAACCCAGGCATGTGTCCTGTCCGGGAATCAGCCATGACTTCCTGGTTCATAGGTCAATGTTCAACCACTGAGCCACACCAGCTGGGTGGAATTCTTTTTTTAAATCACAAGTCTTAGCAATAAGACTATTTAAACTCAAAAGCAACAGCATAGTTTTCTTACTGTTGGCAATACAAGGCTAAAAAGAACAGCCTCTTTCTTTTGTGTGAAAGGATAAGAGGTGTCAGAAAATGAAGTCTAAATCTCTTTCAGGAAGGAAATGGGAAAGGCTAGGAAAACAGCATTTCCTTCTCTGGTTTATGTGGCTGGAGTTCATCTTGGACAGAAGGTCAGCGGTCACTGACAGGTGATCACTCAGAGAACCAGCACCGGGTGGAGAGGAAAATGGACCCTGCCCTTCCTCCCCCCATGAGGCTGAGGAGTGTGGCCTGGGCCATATGTCCTCCTTCAGGCTCTTCTGCCTGCTCATACACTCTCCTGATGACAGCAGCGCTGACTCACATGTGCTTTGGCTAAACAGGCTATGGAATGTAGGACTAGAAGAAAATGGAAAGCCTGTTCTGACTTAGATGGGATGATTAGAGAAACATGGGAGTAAAAGAAAGGAATCTGCTCTCGGAAACTCTCTTACAATTTATATTATATTTTGCTTCTTTCAAACATCTCAAGTTGGAGGCAGTAACGTCAGCAAATAGAACAAGATATACATCAGAGCTTCTGTCAATCATGGAAGGGTCCTTCAGTCCTTTTCAGGATTTAAGCTGAACAACTCTTGTCTAAAACATCCAAATACATAGACATTTAAATTAAGGAAGTTTCAGGATTAGTTCCTCTGGGATAGCTGTTTTAACCAACCTCAGGATTCCACCCTCACCTCCCACCCCCACATTAAGCTGATGTTTTCAAGCTACTTTTTAAAATTTTGCTTATAAATCTCTACATCAATTTTGTGAGTTTCTTGGGAAGACTGCACTAGTGGAGGAAGGTCCCAAGACCTACCAAATCTGAGGAAATGTACATTAAAAAATTTTTTCAAATGGATCAACCTAACAATTACTTAAGTATCCTCTCGGATTCACATTTCTTAAATTTGAATGAGATTTCTTGAATCTCAAATATGGGAGGGAATTTAAGAATCACTGAGTCATAAGTACCGGTAAATACATTGGACATGTCTGAGCTAAGTAGCTTAGTGGCACATTAAAATTAACAGCTCCTTTATGCTGTGTATGTAATAAATGCCCAGATAATACATCCGATAGCAGTTGCAGAAGTGCAGATTAAGATGAAACTAAAATGAAACTTTAGGGTGAGGCTGCTTATAGCAAGGAGCACAGCAAACATGTGAAAACAGGCAGTGTTGAGGACAGCTTCCAGAAAAGGCCAAGCACACTTACTAACCCAGTGTTCCACGCTGTGAGGATAAATGTTACAGAGATCTGCGAGATAGGCATCTTGTTTCTTTTCCTTATCTGTTTTAAGTACAAACTAGTTTTTCTGCTAAAGAAAAAGATTTAAAAAGACATGAGTTTCCCTAAACTTTGGCCTATCTTACAGTATTAAAGTATTCTGGGTATTTTAGAAGAATCAAGAAAGCAATTCAGAAAACTAGGGAACAACAACAAAAAACCTGAGAAAAAGTGGGGGGGGGGGGCGGGGGGGATGATTTAGATCATTTTAAGGAGCACCAACATCCAACCACCCGGAAAACAGGGACCAGTAGCTTTATACAAACAAATGGCAAAAACTAAAACTTGTCACTTATAGAAACTAGAAAAGGAACGTGGAAGGACAGGAAAATGTACATACAGAACCCTCCAGTTACTATTCAAATGAACCAGAGAGTTACGTGAAGCCACAGCAAACCCACTGAATGGCAGATTCATTGGACAGTGTCATGAGAAGGATTTAATGTCCTGAATCAGGATGTCCAAACCTAAATTCAACAACGGAGTGGTTCACCTGACATAAAAAAAAATCTCTGACAGAAGAGAAGGGCTAACAGTATGATGTAAAGACAATAATAAATCTATGTGGATATCAGGTATATGGGGCTATTCAAATTTTCCATTTCTTCTTGCCTCAGTTTTGATAAGTTGTATTTTTCAAGAAACTTGTCCATTTAACCCAAGCTTAAACTTGCAGGCATAAAGTTGTTCACAATAATCCTTTATTAACCCTTTAGTATCTGCATGATCTAGAATAATATATATGGAAATTTGTGTTTTCTCTCCTTTTTTCTTAGTCTTGCTAGGGGGACTTCAATTTTGAATTAAAATAAACCAAGAATCAGTAAATTGCCACAATCCACAAATCATCCCCAGTCGTCTAAGATCTTTGACATCCCCTGACAATTTTTAGTCATTCCTATACCCATGTCCACTCATATCGTGTTCATGTGAGGTTCAGCTACTTCTTGTGCTTATAATATACACTCTGTAGATCAAATTGCTATTCAAAATCTTCACCTTCTTGTAATATAATTATGTATCTATACCCTTTGCCGTATAATTATGTAGTGCCTTCCATTGTGAGCAGAGTGAACTTCCCTGAAACATTTTTGTTGGACTTGGGCATGTGACTTGAGAAATGAAGTGTCAGTGGAGATGACATGAGCAGGAGTTTTAAACCACATTTTATGGTTTAGCCTGTCCCCTTGTGTTCCTATAACCTATCATAAGAAGGACCACTGCCCCTTCAGTCTGCGCCCCTAGTCTGAAGGCAAGGGGAAAAGACTTAAACCAGAATGGAAGCCTATAGAGTTCTGCCTGGCCCAGACTAGATCAACCAAACCTATAAAAATGAAAGAAAATGATTGTTGTCATAAGCGATTGAGATTTTGTAGTTATTTGTTTATGAAAAAGAGAGAGAGAAAGAGAGAGAGAGAGAGAGAGAATATAGATGTTGGATGCTTTGACTAGAATAGCTGAACACCTCTCTTCCATCAAATACACATATGTCTCCCTGGCCAGTGTGGCTCAGTTGGTTGGGCATCGCCCTGTGCACCCAAAGGTTGCTGGTTTGATTCCGGTCAGAGCACATGCCCAGGTTGCAGGCTCCGTCTCCTGCAGGAGGCAGCCGATCCATGTTCCCCTCTCACATCAATGTTTCTCTCTCTCTCTCCTTCCCTCTTCCTCTCTAAAAATCAATAAAAAAAACCTTTAAAATGTACACATAAGTCATCATCTGGATAAACTTCTATGATCTGTTAGACCCAATTCAAATGATAGCTCCTCTCTGAAGCCTGTGAGGTTAGTCCTTATCCCCTGTATGCCCTACAGGGCAGGGATTCTTTTTGCCTCATTTATTCACTGATGTATATCAAGCACCTAACGCACTGCCTGGTACATACTAGTAGAAGGCCCTCCATAAACACTGCAGAATGAATGATTTAACACACTGAACTACTTTAAGTTATATATATAAAAATATGTATTCACATTCCCAGTGATCATGCTACTCTTTCCCACAGAGCTGAATAGGGTCTCATATACTTTAAAAGGGTAACGTTTATGTTATGTGAATTATATCAATTTTTTAAAATGAGTATCTCTGTTTCAGAAATTGCTATACTTCAAGCAAAACAGTGAAGGCATACATAAATATTTTGCCTTGGAAAAAAAGCTAGAAATCTAAATAGCTTATCTATTCTACCCCTCTCCCTCACCCATGAAGTTTTCCTATACTTCATATTTTAAAAAACGTTCTACACTTGTGTTTTATACTAGCCATAAGCTGGGAATAGGGGGAAGATAATACAGTGTTTTGCCCTAACCAGTTTGGCTTAGTGGATAGAGCATCGGCCTGCGGACTGAGGGGTCCCAGGTTCGATTCCAGTCAAGGGCATGTACCTAGGTTGTGGGCACATCCCCAGTGGGGAGTGTACAGGAGGCAGCTGATCGATGTTTCTAACTATCCCTCTCCCTTCCTCTCTGTAAAAAATCAATAAAATAAAAAAATATATATTAAAAAATACAGTGTTTGATTACATGGACTTTCACTGGGCAGGAATACACAAAGGGCAAACTTAAAAAGAGAAATCATATATGCTATTAAGTTATATTAAGTAATAACTATATTCATTGCAGTGAAGAGCTCAGACTCTAAAGTCAGAGAGAATTAGGTACAGTTGCTGTCTGCCTTTTCTCAAGCTAAGTGACCTTGGGCAAGTTACTTACACCCTCTGAACCTTCCTTTCTTCATCTATAAACTGAAGAAAATGATAGTAATTTACTTCATGGGCAGTTATGAGGATTAAATTAGATAATGTCAGTGAAACATTTAATACAGTTCCTGGCAAACAGTAAGCACTCAGTAAAGGTTGGTTACGAGAAAGGTCTGATGACAGCGGGAGAGGAGGAGGAGGAGGAAGAGGAGGAGGGGGAGGAGGCCTGTCATCACCACCCAGACCGATTATAACATAAAATAGTACAGATGAGGCAGCAACTTCTGGGTGGGGCGAACTGCTCAAAACTGCCATTGTCTTCTGGAGAGGAAGGGGGGTACAGTGATCTGTGGTTACTGGACACAAGGACAAGGCAACTGACATCCCCCTCCACCCAAAGCCCTAAATGAGCTGCGTATTCACCACAGACCCACGAGGATTTGGCCGCAGTTCACAAGTGGGATCCCTGCATTCGGGTCCAAGAAAACCTTTGCCAAATGCCTCCCAGGGATAGAAGAGGGATACGAAATTAATCGATTTACTCTTCTAAAAACCTTATCCCATACTTCCAGGAAAAGTAGTGGCACTACTGTTAAATCCCTTGAGTGCACTGGTCTTTTAAAAATTATTCTTTGGGGCTTGGAAATTACAAATTTGAAACTGGCAGTGTTCTACTTGAGACTCTAGCCATCTTTTCTTTGGGACGACTGTGACAGCTTCCTAGATGGTAAGTTACCTACCAGTCTCATCTCCCTCTGTTTCACACTGCGACTAGGATCTCTTCTTACATACAAAATCTCACAACCTTTGCAGATCGTGCAAAGCTCATCATGACCTGGTCCCTGCCTCATTCCTGAACACTCTCCACTTACCACACACCTTAAGCTCTAGCCTCACCCAAACACTGGCAGTTCTCTGCAGGCACAGCTTTATAATACAACACAATTACCTCTACAGATTGCTTCTCAAACATATTATCTCGTGTGTGTGTTGTTGCTACCTGTGCTTGGGTATGAATAAGAAGTGCCTATTTTTATTATTAACCGATCACTGCAAGGAAGAATAATATACCAGCAAATCACCTTTGGTTAATACTTTTATTGTGAATAATAATAATATTTTAATGTGTAAATAAGTAAATCCAAGCATAGGTTCACACTTCAACAATTTTTATTCTTTTTACTTTAATATTGAGTCACTACTCTGCAGAACTATCATATTTGACTAACAGGTCAAGGCAACAAGACTGAAAAAAAAAAAAGAAACTGATTCTCTTCATGTCTAGAGTGGTCCAAATATTATGATGACTGAACAACATATACATAGAGGCAGCAAAAAGGACAGTTAATACAAATTATGGGTTTAAAAAGCGTATGTATCAGTATTATGCTGCACAGTCCAGCTAGCTGCTGAATTATGCAGGACCCCAACAAGCACTAACAAAAGTCTGGTTTTAATGTAAACTCATTCTCCTCTTACCTGACCCTCCAGGGATTCTGTTTCCTGATAAGCAGATCTCACTGTAAGACAATAATATCCCAAGGAGGTTCTGGCACTGAGCCCTGCGATCCTTAAAGCAACAAACGCTGTCTGAAAGAAGAAAGCCAGACTACTCACTCACTTCTCAACTCTCTGCCCTAACACAAGGGAGCAGAGACTGCCTTGCCAAATAACAGTTATAAAATTTCTTCAGAGGCAAAATGTTTTTAAATAGAGATGGTCTGCTGTTGATCTCATTCCTAACACCTAGCGCATTTTGGAAGACTCCTCAGAAATGACCTCTGAGCCAGACCAAGCTACGTGGGTCAGCACATCCTTTCTATTTATGGAAGCTGAATAACTTGGAACCTCCTATAATGATCGAGAGATGAAAAAGTGAGTTAACTCACCATAGGTCAATAAAGCTTTGTCAAAAGTCACTTAAAAAATTCCAGAATGTGGGAAAGAAAAGCCCAGTTTCTTCAACAAATGTTTTGTAATCAAAACATTCAAATTAAAAAGGAAGGAAAGGAAACTTATCAATTAAAAGCTACTTAAGCCGAATCGGTTTGGCTCAGTGGATAGAGCATCGGCCTGCGGACTCAAGGGTCCCGGGTTCGATTCTGGTCAAGGGCATGTACCTTGGTTGCAGGCACATCCCCACTGGGGGGCGTGCAGGAGGCAGCTGATCGATGTTTCTAGCTCTCTATCCCTCTCCCTTCTTCTCTGTAAAAAATCAATAAAATATATTTTAAAAAAATAAAAGCTACTTAAGAAACACATAAACTAAATGCAAGGTGTGCACATTTCTTGGATGCCAATTCAAACAAATAAATTGTTTTAAAAAATTGAGATGAATGGGGAAATTTGGAACATTAACTAGATTCTTTATTGCATTAATGACTGCTCCCTTTTTTAGGTGACAATCATGGTATTGTTATCATATGTAAATTAAAGGGAATCTTTTTTCTTTTTCTTTTTTTAAGTCATTAGAACCAGAGAGTCTACAACAGGGGAAAGGAAGGTAGAATACAGAAACTAACTCAGTTTTATAGATCTTAAGTTGAGTGTTGGGTAGATGGATATTTGTCTTATTATTTTTTATCCATTTTTGAATGAAACCCAGAAAAATGGAAAAAAAGAAATACTCATAATTATAATTCATAATATACTTATTGCTATCATTATTGTTGTAGGAAAGAAAAAGAGATCCATCTAATTAGAGTAAAAAGTGGAGACAGGGAAGTAATTTGAATATATGGTAGATTTGGATCAGAGTTAAGGGCCAGGCAGCAGAGTTTAAGATTTGTTGGGGGAATTGTTGGGTAACAAGTGTCCAGCCATAGAGTAAGAAATTAAAGCAGTCCAATAACAGTCTATACGGGATAGCATTATGGTGTTTTTATGGCAGCCTTATTTTTTTTTAGTGCCCTGTACAGTGCAATTGACGACTTGAGGCCTTGCTTTGTAATAAAGTGACCGGGTACACGTGGCATGACTGCTCATCATGACAATCCTGAACCAGATCCAGAAATGACAGAAAAGCCAAAAGGTTTCTGCACTGCTGGGAATGGGAGGAAAGAATAAACTAGAAAGGGGGAGGACATGGGCATGAGGCTAGGGAGTTCAGCACAACTCGGCACATCCATTGCGACTTTTTCTGCTGATGGGGCACAACATTTATCCGAAGAGAATCACCTCATCAGAACAATGCAGTGTGTGCTGGGCCTAGAACCCAGGGCCAGAACGTCAGCACTGATTACTCTCCTGGGCCCTACTCCCACCACGTGCTTGTCAGCAACATACACCGCACACATACCACTTTCAAACCATAGGCTGAGCGGCTAAAACAGATGTAGAGAAATGAGGCCTGTGGCTGGGTTGACGGTTATGCTTACAGGGTCAACGTGGAAATGAGGATTCTACTAGCTTATTGAACCCATGTATTTCAAGGAGGCTACGAGAACGGTCTTTCCTACCCCTCCCTTAGATTTCCCTTCTCTGGATCATAGTGCTGCCTCTTCAATGGTTGATTTGTTTTATGGATCCATCTGTGGAGGGCACACTATGTGCCAGGCACAGCTCACGGTGCTTAAGAGCCATCAGGGAATAAAAGAAAGATTCCTGCCCCTGAAGAACTTTTCCCTTGACTGGAGGGGCAGGCAGACAAGTGCTTTTTGGAAATTGACAGGTGTTCCTGCAAAATGAAGGAAACTTAACAAGGTGAAGGCTGGAGAGTGCAGCGGGGAGGGCAGTTTGATACTGAAGCTACCAGCTGATGGAAATACTGACTTTGGAGTTCTGCCGCTGTCCTCTATCACCACTCTCCCTCACCACTCATCACACTAGCAAAGGTGGTCGGGGAAACAAGACAATTGCCGGGTTTATTTCAGAGTCAAAAAAATAACTAAATTCAACTATTTCCTCTACACTCTTTTTCTGAAAAATGAAAGCAAATGTGGTCTAAAGAAGGAAGGCACTAACTGAAGTAAGTGAAGCAAAGTGATGCCAAACAGATTTCTCCTCCCCATCTCCTCCCCTACCATAGTCTGTGGTTTGTTGGCATTTATGTCATGACGGGCCCATGCTGTCACAATGAGCCTGGATCCTTTATGCACAATGGCATAGCCTGTTGGGAGTAATTAGCAAGCTATTACCCAACTCCTATAAACTAATGGTATCTTTCTTATTGTTTTGTGTGGTTTTTTTCCAGAGGATCACTCAAAGCAAGTCAAACAAGAGTTGATGGCCTAGTCCTGAAAAAGGAGATGTGATACAAATTATGTAGCCCAATTTTAAATGCATTCTCCTCTTCCACAAACATGTCCTCCCACCACAAAAAAAAAGGGGGGGCGGGGACCAGAGAGAGAGAAAAAAACTATGTTTAAATGGGGGTTGGTGCTAAAAGGCAAGAGTAAAGATTTGCTTCTCTATATTTTGCAAACTTCTATCATGAAAATGTATAATGTTCACAATTAGGAAAAAACAACCCAACCATACAGAGATACTTGAGAGATGGCCAAAAGATGGCCATGAGAATCAATTGCTCGACACCCTAACACTACCTGTTGAACTATTCAATATTTTGTGAGATACTAGTATACATGCAGGTTAGATTTATACCCAGAGAAGAGCCTGATCCACAGAGGAAGAGAACTATAATCTTGCATATCTTATATTTAAATCATGCTGACGACTATAGTTATGATGCTGAAGATGGCTCTCTCATTCTTCACACCAGCTGTTTAAATTTTGACTCTTAACAGCAGGAAGAAAAGCTGATCTAATGGTGAAATAAACTTATACTGGAATCATGAGATGTTTACCATAAATTTATATATAAGGTTCAGAAATATTGAAGACTTATTAATCGTCTTTTGCTTGAAACTTAACCTTGGCATAGGCTTAGGATTTTGGCATGTACCCTCTGAGACAGGATTCAAAATGGCAACAAAATTATGAAGTGTTTAGAAATTAACTTAACCAAGAATATCCTTCTAGACCTTTATAGTGAAAACCTTAAAGTTCTAATAAAAAACTTAAAAATAAGCAGATGAAGTATTTAGGGATAAAGGAGCATGATGTGTGCAACTAACTCAAATGGGTCAAGAAAAAAAAGCACAGAAATGTGGAAAGGGAGTAATAAAGCAAATATGGCAAAATGCTAACATTGGTGAGTCTAGGTGAGGAATATACAGAAGCTCTTTGTACTAATCTTAGAACTCTTCTGTTAGTTTTAAGTCTTTTCCAAATAAAACAAAAATTATTTTTAAAAGTTGAGCTGGAAAAAAAAAAGAGACACACACATTACATGCTCTTGGAGGAAATATGTTAATATCAAAAAGATGTCAAGCCTCTCTTAAATAATTTATAAATTCAATGTAATCCCAATAAAAAAAATCCTCAAAAATATAATTTTGGAAGAACCTGATAAACTTATTCCAAATGTTATACGGGAAAATAATTATATGAAACAAATCATTTATTCCAGGAGAGCTAAGTAAACTTAAATACGAAGACCAGAAACAGGGCACTTGCTGTGCTGGTCATGAGGACATATTACTAAATCACTGTAATAAAAACAGAACAATAAAAAATATGGAGCAAAAGCTGACAGATTCATGGAACAGAACAGATCCCTAGAGACGGACCAGTATATCCATGGACACCATATGAGAAAAAGGGTACCACAATTCAATGCAGGCAAGCATGGGCTTTTTGGAGATGTTATTGGGGGGGACATAACGATAAGGAGCCTTCGAACTCTTGTGGAGGGAGGAAGACGGGTGCAGCGCTTGTGGAGAGGAATCTGGCACTGTTTCCTCAAGTTCTGTACATGCAAACCTATAATCCAGCATTTCCCTTCTAAGTATACATCCCCCAGATAAATTATATGGCGTTATAAGGATACTCATTGCAGCAACATTTTTGGTGTTAGAGAGTAGGGACAGCTGAGTATCTCTCACAAAGAGAGCATTTAAGTAAAGTTATTGTGTGCACGCAGCATGGAGCATTCAGAAACAAAGAATTAGATGTAGGCATAGAAACATGGATGGATCTTATAAACAGTCTTAGGGGGAAAAAAGCAAAATAAAACAGAGCATTAGAAAGATACACATTTAGAAAACAAACATCCCCACTTTGCAAGATCCTATACAGACAAAAAACAACCAAACAAAAAAAAACCACATTAACTTCATTAGGATAAGTACCTATGAAGCACAAGGTGAATGGGAGGAGGTTAAGGTGAATTAAAAACAAAAGAAATCTTTTGGACTCCTTGCATGCTAAAAAACAATTCAAATGACCCATGATAAATAGAAAATTAGAATTGTTTCCTTCCCAAAAGTTTCCAACTTTCCCAACAACAAAAGCTACTCTGGTTGCCAGCTCTGTTGATGAGTAACAGCTTTTCATCCTTTTTCAAGCAGGAAGGGAAAATTCAGGGATCAGCAGGGTACTAAAGGGATCAGCAGAGAATATTCACGAAAGAGTGTTTTTTGTTCTCAGGACCTGACACCTGACTGGAAAGACCTGATTACCTCTGATTTGCGGTGATTCAGGTACAGGTGTGTCAGCAGCGTCACGTTTTCAGGTCATTTGAAGCTCTCTAATTTTAGAACCTGTTGGCATACAATCCTCTGGCTCCCGTGGAAATGTGCCATACGACTAAGAATCATAAAAATGGAGTATAATTTAGGGTCACACAGCTAGTGTGAAAGGGCAGTCCCTTGCCCCCCTTCTGTCTTTTCTTGCCCAGCAGCTGGAGTGACCCTGTTAAAACATGTCATCATGAGTGCCTTTGTTCCAAGCCCTCTAACGGCTGCTTCCCCCTCACTCAGAGTAAAAGCCAAAGTCCTTCAATGGCCTGCAGTGACGCGCCCCCTCCCACTCCCACCGCCTCTCCTCTGCTGCCACTCACTCCTCACCCACATTGACACAGCCTGGCCTCCATAACCTCAGTCTCTCACACATGCCAAGCACGCGCCTGCATCCCGAACTTGGGACTTGCTCATCCCTCTGCCCCCTGCTCTCTCCCTCGTTCACCTTCAAGTCATAGATCAAAAATGATCTTAGTAGAGGCCTTCTCTAACCTCTTTGTATAAAAAGTAACCCCGCCCGCCCCCCTCCCCACCACACACACACCCTTTCGCACTTAGATCTCTTTCTTTAGAGTTCACTGTAAACTTGTGATTGTGCGGCCTTCTATCTGTTCACATAGTTGTTTACAGTCTGCCTCCCCTCCACTAGAATGTCTATTGCAGGAGGGCAGGGCTTTGTCTGTTTCATTCACAGCCATATCCCTAGCACCTAGAGCACTGCCTGGCACATACAGGTGCTCAGTGACTATTTGGTGAATGAATGAACAAACCAGGAGCAAACCCATGCCTTCGAGCTTCCTAGCACAATGCCCTCTATGCTCCACTGTGCTGCCTGGGTTGTTAATCATATCCTTCATGTTAGAAAACCCTACAAATCTAAAAATGAAATAATACACTTTCCATATTACACTTTCTATGTCTATTTTACCTCCTCCTATGGCTGACTTTTATAGCAGCGAGGATAAAGCCTACAAGCAAAAGCTAAGACCTTGGTTTATTTACTGGCTCTTTCATTATAGACTGTGGTATAATCTGATTTTATGGCTGCAACTTTAGACCTTTTTTGCCTTTCCAGGGAAGAGAGTTAATGATCTCATAATTAACTGCTAACGAACAAGATTAAGTTATCCAATTTTGAATATTAGTCTATTCAAATGGTTTCCTGAGCTAAGAATAATAAAGAAATATTTAATATTAATTGATGTGAAATTTTTGTAAGTATTCTGAGTGAATTTTAAGGATGCTTTAGCTGAAGACCAAGCACACTTGAAAATTTCAGAGCAGATAATCTTGTAATAATGCTATGTTGTCAGTAATTAACTGACTTCAGGAAATGACAGAATAATAAACCAAAAAAATAATTCAAGCCTTATACTTGGCAATAGGCATGCAAGCCTCCATTTGCATTCTGTTTCAATTGTGTTTATCATTTTTTTAAAAGTCTCCATAAAAATTCAACACGGAAGTATCTGTTAACTTTTAAAAATCGCTTTTTGATTAGTTTAGCCCCAAACTGATAAAGTGACTGGGAAGGTTGAGAGTAATAAGGACTTTGAAGGTTCACCACGCATCCTGCAGAAAGGATGTCCCTCTGAGGCGGAAATAAATAACTGTTATTGGCACAGGGAAGATTAAGACCTAAACACCGTCTACCTGTACCAGGGCCTCATGGTGTCTGGCACCCTGTTCTAAAAGTGAATCACCACCATTAGTTCTAGGACATCTTAAGTGGTGACTCAAGATTTACGACTTCCATCCTTTGAGTGGAGAAAATGTAATGTACCTCAGCCAGTGCTTGAAGGGGCTATGAACATTGATTGTCATGTGGGTGAAAGGCATGTGACAAGGGTCTCTGCAGGTAAGAGGGGAACTCAGAAGAAAGGAGCCAGAAAGAAGAAACAGGAGGCAGGGAAGGCTACGCTTTGGGGCTGCAAGACAAAATAAGTAACGTGCACACAGTTGGACAGATTGTCTATAAAGATTATGGTTATATCTCAGCTGGAAATACACATAATATGAACACTGTTGAAGAGGCATCTTATCACATTTTCTGAGGCAGAATGTTCTCATCCTATTGCAGAAGATATCTGCGCCCTGCACAGGCCCCACTCTCGGGTCAGACTTCAGCTGTTCCCTCCCATGCACAAAGCGCTCCATTCGCGCCTCTGAGTTTAAGTGAATTTAACACTGCAGGATCTGTCACTGGAAAAATCACTTTTCACTTATGTTAGCCCAACACTGATAAAGTAACTGGGAGGGCTGAGAAAAAAATAATGAACTTGAAGATTCGCTAAGCAGCATGCAGAATTTTAAACCTGTTTTCTTGAAACTTTTTGTTGTCACAATGAGGGACATGTTTCAAATTTGTAATATGTAAAATCAGGGAACTTTAGAGGTGGAAGGGGGGTGGGGCTTAGAGATCCTTTAATAATTTAGAGAAAAATGGGTACTAGGAGATTAACTTGCCCACCACATGGGGTCTATTCATGTTGAGAGTAATCAGTACGGCACTAACTCGGAGAAATCATGCCTGCATGCTGGCAGGTACTTCAGTCGTACAAAATACAGCTACGGAGTAATCAGTCCTACTCTCCCCCTGTAACGCAGCTGCGCTAACAGTTGAAGCTAAATTATGCGCAAACTCTAAATAGTAGTGCTACCAATGGCTTGCCATGTACAATCAGGAAAAGTGTCCATACACAATGCCCTTCTTACTGTAAAACACACCGAAAGGCAAGGTACCCACATTACAGATTAATGTACCCTACATTATTACATAGATGAGACAATCAAGGATCACGAGATTGCTTTTCAAGTGGAGGGGGTCTCTCTCGCATTTAAAATTTAACCCTACACCCCAAGCATTCTCCACAGCGCCTAACTTGCGGCAGACCTAGTCTGTTCAGTACCCCAATATTTTTTCATTCAACTGCCAGCACCGTCCCCCTTTTCAGAGATAATGTGCTTTGAGAGACTGTTGCCTGGTGGACATCAGTACCTGTGGCAGGCACGCAGGTGTCTGCTGGTAACTGCACCCCCCCCCCCCACACACACACACCCCATGATCAACTAGCACCTCTAGCCCAGCAGGTCTCACTCTTGCTTTAGAAACCAGCCCTCCCGGCCTCCCTGACCCAGATTCATTCACTCCTATGGACTGGGTGTGACTCCGGGCTGCAGAAGAAGGTCTCCATCTGTAAACCAAGGAGGCTGGGCGAAGGCTGAATTCTTTCCCAGCTTTCAAATTCCGCCCCATGGCCGGAGGGGCCGGGCGGTGCGGGGCCAGGAGCCCGGGGCTTGCCAGGCACCGCGTAGAAAGCCCACGTCCGCATCCCCCTGACCGCAGGCCACCGGCCCCTCCGGCTCCCCGGGACCTCGCAGGACCCGACCCGGTCGTGGACCCGAGGGCGCCGAGGAGGAGGGCCCGGAGCCCCACCGCCCAAGGGCGCGCTGGCCCCCCGCAGCGGCCGCCGCGGGGCAGGGGCGGCGCAGGCCGGGCCGCGCGGCGCCGCAGTCCCTCCGGGCGCGGGTGCCCGGTGCCCGCGGCCCCCGGACCAGGACCAGGGCTTCCCGCCCCGCCCCGCCCGGCCCCTGACCTGCTCTCCGCCGCTCGGCGATCCCTCGGTGCCGCCGGCAATTGCGGCCGCCCGTCCCGGGCCGCTGTCACCTCCGCCCCTGGCAGCGGCGGGCGGGTCAATCCAATGTGACTCAGAGCGGCCGCCCCGCCCCGCCCCGCCCCCCGCCCAGGCTTCCGCCTCGTGGGGCCCGAGGCAACACACTTCGCCCGGGCCCGGGCCCCGCCCACCGGTGACGTCAGGGGGCGGTGCTCCGGGACCTCCGGGGAGACTGACCCGCTAGTGTGGCCCGGGCGCCCTCTGCTCGCGGGCGGGCGGTCCTGCGCGCAGCTCCGGGGAATAGCAAGTTCCTCTCCCTGCAGTTCCTTCACCCCGCTCCCGCCTCCGGCCCAAAAGGCACCGTTCTGTTCGGTTCGCGTCTGCGGTGCTACCCGCTGTGATACCCGGGGCAGCTTCCCCGGTCACCGCCCGCAACACGTGGTTCGCCTCTGTCTGTCCCATTTTTCCCTGAGCAGAGACTCCCAGGACATCGCTGAGAATCTAAAAGCGAGGATACCAGAATGCGAGAACTGGTGAATTCCTCTGTGTACTCAATGGCCACGAAGTCGCGCTTGCTTGAATTTCTGTGCCTTAAGTTTCTGATATCTACATAGGAGCTTCTTAGGAATGCAAGAAGTCCATCACTGTGTGTGCATAACAGAGATAAACCTGTTTCAAAAATCTCACCGGAAAAAAAAAATCTCACCGGGACATCCTCTCTCCTTTCCTTTGTTAGGCATAGGGACAAAGATAAACTCACATGTCCCTGAGACAACCTTTCACAACTGAGATCAACCCTGTCACAGGCCAAAGAATCACAACCCACATTACCATTCAGTTCCCTACTGTACTTGGCTAATACACTGAGTGGCCAGATGATTATGACCACCCCATCAGTACTTCATTGACACTTGCAAAAATATGGAATATTGAAAACTTCCTAAGCAAATACTCTCAAGGTGTTATTACTATTTGCATAACTAATTCACTTCATTGTACTGATGGGGTGGTCATAATCATCTGGCCACTCAGTGTATATACCATAAACTTTATCATTTTAACCATTGTAAGCGTATGGTTCTGTGGCATTATGTACGTTCGCATTGTTGTACAACCATTACCACCATCCATCTCCAGAACTTTTCCATCTTCCCAGACAGACTCCTCATTAAACACTAACTCCTCGTTCCTCTTGAAGTATGGTACCTATTTGCTTTGTTTAACAATGGACAGGTTACTTTGATTTTCTAAATTGTATAAGTCATCCCATTTGATTGAATGCCTTATCGATTGAATGACTATTCCATTGATTGTTATCATACTGGTCTTAGAGAGCACATTCTACTGTACCTGGAAATAGGATAGCACAATTACCCTAAATTGTTTTAGTGGCCACAGGTGGTGCGTTCCAGCTGCCTCAGTGGTCCCGAGACCAGGACAGCACAATTACTCTAAATTCTCCTGACAACTCAGTGGTCGGGACACCCGGGGGCTCTAGATAATGTGTTTCTATCAACTCAGTGATCCGGAGACCCAAAACTGTAATTTAGATAACATGCCTAAGTTTAACCCAGGTTACCCAAGGACTCTAGATAATGTATTTCTGTCAATTCAGTGACCCCGAGACCCGAAACTGTAATTAACATGCTTAATTCTGCCTCTGTAATCTGCTTTTTTGGGAGCCAGGTGCCACATTCCAAACCCTGGGATGTAATCAATACCTTTGTGATTTTTGCCTATATAAGTCTGGTTTTGCCACCATCTTATTGCTATGAGATTTGGGAATGGCCCCTCATAGTCCCGGATTGCAATAAACGTGACTCTTTAATTCGACTTCTTGAGGCATCCTTCTGTGATTCGCGGGGTACATTACAACACTCTCTCCCCCAGTTCCTGACACCATCATGCTACTTCCTGTCAGATCCCTCGTATAAGTGAAATCATACAGTATTTGTCCTTTTGTGACTGGCTTATTTCCCTTGGCATAATGTCCTCAAGTTTCATCCACGTTGTAACATGTCAGAATATCCTTTAAGTTGGAATAATATCCCACATTTTGTTTGTCCCACAGCATCTTGTTTATCCCACATCTGCTTTCACCTTTTAGCTATTATGAATAATGCTGCTATGAGCATGGGTGTTACTGATATGTTTGAATCTCTGCCTTCAGTTGTTTTGTGTTGTTAACGTAAAAAACCATTGTAACCTGTAAAGAATTTTTGTGAGTTTATTTGAGCCAAACTGTCGACATATGCAGGGAAGCAGGACCTCAACATATTGAGATAATGCTCGGGAGAATGATGGGTTACATCTGTATTTATACATTGCAATCAAAGGAAAGGGACGTAGGTTGGGTTACATGAAATCCACTGGTGATAAACTAGAGTGGCGGGAGAAAGCAAAGCAGGGAGACCCCTGGGATTGGATAAAAAGTAAAATGATAGACACATCAGGAATAATTAACATGATAATGAAGGAATTTGTGGTATCTGTCCTGGCGCCTAGCACATTAGGTTGTGCCCCAAGGGGTCCAGAAAAAGGGAAGTTACAAGTTACCCAGACATTTCAAAGGGTATGTTATTATAGATGCAAAAAGATAGGCAGGCTCAGTTAAGGTAAAGATGAAGATACCGGCCTAGGATGTAACTGCCCACCATAATTGCTTTTAGTTAAAGTTTCATTTCAGACCATCCTTTGTGGTAACTTTAGGTCTTTGAGTTTGCAAGACTGCCATGCAGGCCTTCCCGAGCTTGTCAGGTTAGCATGTGGCCCCTTTCATCCAGAGTGTATGTACCCAGAAATGAAACGGCCAGACCACATGGTAATTCTATATTTCATTTTTTGAGGAATTGCTGTTTTCCTCCTTTGCTAAAAAGAAAAGGCACAACAGAATAAAATCAAATTTTTAATACATGCGCATGGGGAATTCACATACTAAGTCAAGTCTACATTAGCCAAACAAAGAAGGGAACTGAATGATAATGTGGATTATGACTCTTTGGCCTGTGACAAGGCTGATCTCAATTGCTTCACACACTATTGTAAAAAGTTGTCTCCCTCTCAGGGAGGAGTGAATTTATCTTTGTGTGCCTGTTGCCTAGCACATAGGTGGGCCTAATAAATGTTGAATGATTGAGTTTGCTTGAGTTAAGAGTCACAGTAAAATTGAAACGGTATTTAAATTTAATAAAATTGCAATGCCCTTTTGTTGTTTTTGTCCATAACCACCTATTCTCCGTTATTTAGTTACAGTGTTTTGTTTTTTGTTTTGCTTTTTTTAAATGGGAACCTGTAAATATTTCTCTCGTCTCTGCTAGAGAGCGGTCGGGTTCCTGAGTAGGAGCGGCTGGGGATTGAGAAAATGAAAGAAAGAGACAGACACAGAGATGGAAGGAAAGAGCTGGGGTCAGGTGGGACCACTGTCCTCTGATGGAGAGACAGGGACTCAGAGCCAATACAACGTGTTTATTTTATACAGAAAAAAAAAAAAGGAAGTTGTACTAAAAGTCAAGACAAAGGTGATTATGTGCATTCTTGGGTGGGCCTGAGTCGTATTCATTCCTGGTGCTTGGCTGGATTTAAATAACAAAACCCACCCCCTGGCACCTGGGCTGAAGGTCAAGCTCACAACACTCCTGCCTCTGGCAAGGCGTGTTTCCAGGCGTGACTTTGCCAGTGCCGCTGGCTTCAGCTGACGATAGTTAAAGAAATGCCCGTGTGCCTTCCCAGGCGCTCTCTACAGGAACCAACTTTCCTGTACTATGAGTCTCCCATACTCACACCTGCCTCCCAGGAAGGGGCATATAACCCCCAACTGATCAATCATAGTCAATATGATAGTTTAAAGGACAGACACGTAGCCCAGTTTGTGCTATTGAGTCAGGTCTAAGAATCAATAGTTTGTTGGTAGGCTGGTCGAATACAAGGTAGATGCTGCCATTGCTCGACTAGTCCCCTCAGGGGAGAGCCGGTGTGAGGCTGATGTCACCACCAAAGACAATGAAATCCAGAAATGGAGATTCTGGAACAGTGGTTGGCAAACGGCGGCTCTCAAGCCACATGCGGCTCTTTGGCCCCTTGAGTGTGGCCACGAAGTTTCAATCGCACTGTATGTGCGTGCCCACACGTGGTATTTTGTGGAAGAGCCACACTCAAGGGGCCGCAGTTTGCCGACCACTGTTCTAGACTACATAACTAGAGGGCACCTAGATCCAACGGTGTCGGAAACCCCTCTTATCCATTTTTATTTATTTGAGCCACTAAAGGTCCCATTTTTAAACTACTCGGTCACAAATGCCAGTCTGAGATGGATATAGTTACTGTTCCAGCAAAATGAGAACTTTTTTAGATTATATATTCCCTGACTTTTAGCAATAGAGTACTTATGAATTGATGGTGATAATAGATAGTAATTGTATTTTTCTAATCGTCTTTAATAGAAAATTAGAAAGTCCAAAATAGAAAGTTGGTGAACCCTATATCTAACCCTCTGTCTGCTCCAGCTGCTATAACAAATCACCGTGAGGTAGTTTAAATAGTGAACGCGTATTTTTCATAGCATTGGAGACTATAATCTGAGACCAGGATGCCAGCATGGGCGGATTCTGGTGAGGACCTGCTTCCTGGCTTGTGCATGGCCTTCTTGTTGTAGCCTCACATGGCAGAGGGAAAGGGGTAGCTGTCTTCCTCTTCTTCTAAGGACATAAATGCCATCACGGGGGCTCCTCCACTGCCATTACCTAATTGCCTCCCAAAGTCTCCACCCCCAAATATCATCACAGTAGGGCTTCAACTTATAAACTTTGGGGGCACAAAAACATTCAGTCCGTGGCATCCTCTATTAAAATTTTGTTATCAGTCTGAAATGCGTTTTCTATAAAGTACAGTGTGTGCAATATACTTTATTTGGATATACAAACAAAAGTGGTAAAATTGCGATCTTTTTATTTCTTAGTTTATTTATACCTCATCTGATTCCAGAAGGGATTTAAAGAAACTCACTCGACTCCTTTGATCTAACGCCCAGGAAGCGTTGTTTATTCCAGAGGCCTCACATGGGACGATCTAAAGGGAAGTCAAGGGGGCCTTTCCTCCCTCCTCCTGGGGAGCAGACATGGATCCAAGTGACCATTTTACTTGCCTCCTCCCTGGGACTGTGCAATAGGAAGCAGTGTAGCCCCGAGGGGTTCTCCTCCACGGCTGGCATCTACCCAGGAATGAACCACGGTCCCTGCTTCTAGGTGATGCTTCATCCCACAAGTGACAGGGCCTTCACGGGGGGAGGGTAAGGAGCATGGGGAGCATGTGGAAACTGGAGAGAGAGAAAGCAGGAGAGGGAAAGGTCCTGAGGGGAAGGAGTGCAGGGAGGAACATTAAATGGTGAGGGAAGGAATTGGGAAAATAAGAGGGGGAAAAGGGCCTTTATAAATAGTGGAAACTAACTTTTTGGAGGAGGAAGAGGACTGATATTTATTTCGGCACTTGTTCAGGGGGAATGTTTACTCGTGGTTGATAAGCCAGAATGGAGTTAGGGTTAACGTGGAAATATTTCAGGCAGGAGGTGGGCATGACGACTGTCAGTGCAGGATGCGTTGGGGGCGTCTGCATTGCGCAAATCATAGTACAACGTATGCGAAGATGGTACTCCAGACACCTGAACTCTGAACTCTCCCATTCTGATGGCAGAGTCCAGGCTGTCCCACTTTCTCAATACTTGTCTGTGAAATGGCCAGGAGGATTAGGGGCATTTTCTGCGGACATGGAAAAAGTGAATCTCCACCCCAGTGGGGACCCCCACCCTGAAGGGTGTGTGACCAGCTGCAAACAGCCATCCTCCCATCATCCAGGCTGGCCAGGCACCCAAGCGGAACCCCCACCCTGAAAGGGGTGTGACCAGCTGCAAACAGCCATCATCCCATCATCCAGGCTGGCCAGGCACCCCAGTGGGGACTCGCACCCTGAAGGGTGTGTGACCAGCTGCAAACAGCCATCATCCCCTCATCCAGGCTGGCCAGGCACCCCAGTGGGGACCCCCACCCTGAAGGGGGTGTGACCAGCCTGCAAACACACATCAGCCCCTCACCCAGGCTGGCCAGGCACCCCAGTGGGGACCTCCACCCTGATCCGGGACACCCTTCAGGGCAAACCAGCCGGCCCTCACCCGTGCACCAGGCCTCTATCCTATATAGTAAACGGGTAATATGGAAATAGACCCTAACAGCAGAAGGACTGGGAATGACTGGTCACTATGACACACACTGACCACCAGGGGGCAAAAAAAAGAAAAAAGAAAAAGTGAATCTCTCTGGCTCACTTATAACTAGACTTAATGAGGTTTGGATATTGTCCTGTTTCTTAGACCTATCAGGAAGCTAAACACACACACACACACACACACACACACACACACACACACACTTAAACCCAAGAGATGCTGTGGCTAGAACCAGCTGGGCTTGTTCCTGCCACAGGGTACTTGAGCTTGCTATTCCTTCTGCCAGGAACTTTTTTTTTTTTAATGAACAGATGGGTAGAGATGCTTTTATAAAACCAAAACAGTCATATTTCGGATACAATTTTAAATTTAATTTTACGGAGGCCCTTCTCCCAATTCTCCCAAACACACGGAGCTCCTTATGAAGTCAAGTGCCCATCTGCATCCTGGGGTGACTGCCTTGCATCCAAATGGGCCACAGACACAGGCCTGTGGGTATAGAGAGGACGGAGCAGGGGGCACCTGAAGATGGAGGAGAGGCCACGTGAAGATGAGGGGAGGTGGAAGGGATGGGGCCAGGAGCAAAGGAGCCCCAGGAGCCCCTAGAACAGCGGTTCTCAACCTGTGGGTCGTGACCCCTTTGGGGGTCGAACGACCCTTTCACAGGGGTCGCCTAAGACCATCGGAAAACACATATATAATTACATATTGTTTTTGTGATTAATCACTATGCTTTCATTATGTTCAATTTGTAACAATGAAATTGGGGGTCACCACAACATGAGGAACTGTATGAAAGGGTCGCGGCATTAGGAAGGTTGAGAACCACTGCTCTAGAAGCTGAGGAGGCAGGAAGGACCCTGCCCTGGAGCCCTCGGAGGGAGCACAGCCCCAGACGCCCTGATTTCAGATCCTGGCACCCAGAATGGAGAGCGCATGTTCCTGTTGGTTCAGGCCAGTCTGTAGTCATAGGAGCAGCAGCCTCAGGAAATAGACCCCTCCTTTTGGGGCTTTGACAGGGTTCTGGGAGCAGCTGAGCCCTGTGCCCCAACAGGGGAGACCCCCCCACCCCCGCCCCCTAGACCTCTCACTGCAGGGCTCCCAGGGAGAGTCATCCCTGTGTCTGAGCCTCGGCCTGTCTCCTGCCCCCGGGGGCTCCTCCGCAGTGACAGTGCAGTGGGCACACTAGGGGGGCTGCTTGGTGGGAAGCACAGCCACTGGCTCAGGGACTCCCCACCGCCTGGCCCAGGCCCAGCTGCAGGATGAGGCAGGGCTCTCCCCAGCCCCGCCCTCACCTCCCTCCCCGGCCTTCCCTAAGGCAGGGTTCTCAACCTTCCTAATGCCGCGACCCTTTAATACAGTTCCTCATGTTGTGGTGACCCCCAATTTCATTGTTACAAATTGAACATAATGAAAGCATAGTGATTAATCACAAAGCCAGTATGTAATTATATATGTGTTTTCCGATGGTCTTAGGGGACCCCTGTGAAAGGGTCGTTCGACTCCCAAAGGGGCCACGACCCACAGGTTGAGAACCGCTGCCCTAAGGAGTCCTGCCTGGGCCTGGGCTTCCTGGAGCACCTGGGTTGACCGGAGCCCACAGCCGGCTGCCGTGCCCATATTCTAGATGCCAAGACTGAGGCTCAGAGAGGGGAGCAGAGATCCCCACCCCCAGCCCACCTCCCCCTCATCTCAGCCCAGCTGACAGGTGGCTTCCCCAGCTGCCTCCCGGTTGCCATGGTGTCAGCGGAGGAGGTGGAGGGGCAGATTTGTGTATTCATATCCCGGGTCTTTAACAGATAAAAACCTGACAGCGTTGTGCTGGGGTCTTATGGTGGTTCAAACGGTGGGAGACTGTGTTTGGCTATAAACGTGGGTTCCTGCTCCCGGTTTTCCTTCCCCGTGTCCTGAAGGCGGACAGAAGAGGGTGGGCGTTACTGTTTATTGATTTTGATCCTTTGGAAAAGAGGGAAGAGCCCTAGTCTCTGGACATGCTTTACATTTTCTCTTGTTTTAGTATTTGTGCCCGTGGTGCTTGTCCACAGGAAGGAAGGAAAAACAGTGTAGAGAGAGGGTTAATGACCTGAGGAGAGAATACCCTTTCCAAATGGGGAAAGACACCTTTTCCTCCGCTTTCCTTTTGACCAGAGATGGAACAATTGGTTGAGAAACAGGAAAATAAGTCATGTGTGAATTCTCATCTTGAATGGCGTCCGGCAGGGGGTGGCGGTCTCGGCCAGAGCACCTCTGTTTTCTGATGGGCAGGGCTACTTGTTGAGAGGAGCTAACTTGCTCAATGTTAAGAAAGGGCTGGTTAGATAGAGGCTAGGGGTGGGGAGTGGGGAGGCTAAGAGGTGGGGGTGGTGAAGCAAGTGGGGGAAACGAACCAGCCCTATCTAACTGAGGCTGAGCCCTGAAATGGGGTACATGCCGAAAAAAATCCTACAAGCTCTGGGGCCAGGGCGTTGGAACGCGTCATGCCCAGTGGGGGGTTATGAACCGGTGTGCTGTATGGTGTGTGATGAAAGACTACACATCCCTTCACAATCTTTAGGAACGTCTACTGTGCTCAGTGGCACTTTTAGAACAAATGAGTTCGTTCTGGGAAATGAGCAAGAGTGCTCTGTATCGCTGACACGGGGCAGGGCAGAGCTATTCCAGTTGCACACCCAGAAAATGTGTAAAGGATGCACAGTTTTTCTCTGAGCATAGGCCCAGGGATTGAAGGGTGGAGGGCTCGATTCCCAGTCAAGGGCACATACCTCAGTTGCAGGTTCCCCAGCCTCGGTAGGGATGCATGTGGGAGGCAACCAATCATTGTGTGTGTGTGTCTCTCTCATTGATGTTTTTCTCTCTCTCTCTCTCCCCCACCTCCTCCTCCTTCCCTTCTACTCTCTCAAGAAATCAATGGGAAAAAAAATATCCTCTGGTGAGGATTAAAAAAATATATATGCACATTGTTTAACATGTCCATGTACAAAAATGGGTAGCAGTGGGACGAGGTGTTTGTACGTGAAATCCTTTTCTTATCAAGAAACTACTGGCTATTGCTGAAAGGATACTCTGGGAGTTCAGATTTGCTCACCGGGTCTTGCTATGGGAACAGCATCAATGGTGGTTCATTCATCTCAGCATGTCAGCTGTTCATTCAGAAATCTTCCTTGAGTACCTATGACGTTGCAGCCTCTGTGCGAGACTATGTGACAGCGTGGCCGGCCAGCCAGAACCAGTCTCTGGATGCATATGGACTGGCACGGAGCCTTTGGGACCTACACCATCCCTCACAATCGGAAAATCTTACTGAACACCGCTGAATTTATGTACGACTGCACCGGAGGGCTTACACCTGGAATAGAGGGAGACCATCCTGAATTGTCCTGAATATGTTTATATTTAAATATGTCCCAGGTGATAAAATAGAAAGAATGCTTCATGTGATCAGACAGCAGGACCAAAGCCTTCTGAAGTGCTCCCTGGGCCGCAGTGAATCGCTGAGATTTCGGGCAGGGACTCGGCCGCTGCCATCTCTGTATCTTTTCGCTTGGCTACCCAGGGCTGTACTTGCTTTGGTAAGAGTCTGCCTCCAGGTGCTGCGCTGGGGACTCAGTTACTTGAGGGGTGCTTCTCTTGAGTTGGAAGTCAACCTGGAAGAAAAGAAGAGGACGCTAGGAGAGCAGAGGAGGCGGTTTTCGACGTCCTGACATTGAAATTGGGGGAAGACCTGTCTTGGACCCTGTTTCATCACAGCCGCAGGTTCGGAGTGCAGGGGACTCAGGAGAATTATCACAGCAACGATCCCAAGCAGCACTGGTGGTGTCATATAGGCTTGGCTAATATTCCCCCCAAAGTGCTACCTAAGGTGACACACAAGGTGTACCTGGATGAACTTAATATTCATTCACTTTATATGTATTTGAAAAAAACTATACCTACAACTCAAACCACGATTTTGCCAATACTGTTGCCTCGGACAAGAACTAAGGTTGATGGTGTCATAATAACCCCTTTCCGCTGACCGTGAATCACGGGTGGCGTGCTCCAGCACGCACTCGCTTCAGGTCCTCAGAACTAAACTTTCTGCCATCATCGTTGAGAAACACAGACTGGAGAGATGAGACAGACTGTTAATATGGATTCTTACATTCCCAATTGCCGTGCGCATGAATGCATCCTTTCCAGTAATACCTGGGAACTTCGCTTCCGGCTGTGGCACTCAGATATCATGATGGTCTTGACCAACAAGCTGGGATATACTGGCTGTGCAGGAGCTGCAGAACCATCCCAGGAAGTGCAGGGAGAGGGAGTGGCTCAGTGTTCTGACCACCCTTCCCCGAGGCACCCTCAGCTTCCAAGCCCCTGGAACAGTGGGAGCTGCTGAAGCCGCTGGGAGTTGGAAAACTTGTGACTAAGAGGGCTCTCCAGGGGATGCTTTCTTGCCGCTTCCACAAAAATCTACAGTCAGCTTTTCTGCTAGTTCCCCAAAGTCAGGGAAGTCAGCGCCAATGGCACTAGAGTAATACAGGAATTTAGAAAAGAAACAAGAAGCAACGAAGTGAGAAAAGGAAGAGGGCAATGAGAGAAACATGACATCTAGAAGGCTGTGGGAAAGCAGAGGGGAACCCTGACGCTGGGAGGTGTCTGAGAGGGTCTTAATTGTAACGTGAAAACCATCCAGTCAGGGGTCCCCCCCCCCCCCCCCCGCCACCCCGAGCCAAGTGGATCTCTGCTTTAGAATGGGAAGACTCTACTGTGATCACTACGTGGATTCTTAGTTGTTATGGTATCTGGGAATTGTATCCAAGAGACAATATACTAATGGGTTATGTTAATTTATTGAAAGGCCATATCACACAGGAGTTGAAATATTTTGAAGCAGCGCATGTCACTCAAGATTTGCAGTTGGTTGCATTTGGCCCTGAATAGACTTGCTTTATTTATTTATTTATTTTTTTAAATATATTTTATTGATTTTTTACAGAGAGGAAGGGAGAGAGATAGAGAGTTAGAAACATCGATGAGAGAGAAACATCGATCAGCCGCCTCCTGCACATCTCCTACTGGGGATGTGCCCGCAACCCAGGTACATGCCCTTGACCGGAATCGAACCTGGGACCTTTCAGTCTGCAGGCCGACGCTCTATCCACTGAGCCAAACCGGTTTCGGCTATTTTTTTATTTATTATTTTTTTAAATTTAATTTTATTGTTTAAAGTATTACAAATAGTAGTACATATGTCTCCTATTTTTCCCCATTGACTCCCCCCCCCCCGCCCCCGCCTCCCCTACCCTCTGGCACATGCAGTGTCTTGCGTCCATTGGTTAGCGGAGGATGGGGGGTAAGAGATCAACCGAAGAACTTGTATGCATGCATATAAGCATAACCAATAGACTTGCTTTAATGCAAGACACATGCATACAGCTGCCTAACTGTCATTTGATTTTAGGGTAGATGAGGAGCAGAGGGTTTCATAAGAAAAAAAGGGAAATTGGGACCGGGAACAGGCTACAGTGGAAGAGTTACTCGGTTTTCTGCATCTGCATGGAAGTCATTTACAACGTGCAGGGGAAGGGAGTGATCACTGAGCCTCTTTATCTTTAAGATCCTAATCTAATATGACTAGAGCTCAAAAGATTTAGGCTTATAGACCAACACTCTTTGCTTCTCATGTAAAACATGCCATGGAAAGTTGAATGTCGGCTGGTTCTTGCTGAGGCGAGTGGGAAGGAAGGGGTCTGGGCACATGGGGCACCAGAAGGGGGCAGAGTGCCATCTGGTGGTAGTCCTTGCTGATGGCACAGAAGAATGCAACCCCTGAGAACCCATGCATCTGGCAAGGTCTCTGGGACCTTGCGAACTAACATTTGCCGGGCACTTTCTAGGTGTCAGTCACTGTACTGCATGCTCTACGTGCAGGTTCTTATTTCAATCTCCTGTGAAGGCGGTGCCACTGCCACCAGTTTACAGACCGAAGAAGGTGAGGATGAGAGCGATTGGCTAACGTGTCTACAGTCTGTGGACAAGGGAGCTGGATTGAGAAGCAGACAGTGCTTTTAACCAGTGTGCTGTTAAACCAGGGGTGGGCAAACTTTTTGACTCGAGGGCCACAATGGGTTCTTAAACTGGACCGGAGGGCCGGAACAAAAGCATGGATGGAGTGTTTGTGTGAACTAATATAAATTCAAAGTAAACATCATTACATAAAAGGGTACGGTCTTTTTTTTTTTTTTTAGTTTTATTCATTTCAAACGGGCCAGATCCGGCCCACGGGCCGTAGTTTGCCCACGGCTGTGTTAAAGAGAGGAAAAGGAAAAGTCAAAAGGAAGTGGGGAAGGATATAACAGGAAAGTGATGAAAGAAAAATTAGCGTGTGAGAGCAATGAGACTTTTTTATGGCGAAAGAAAAAAGACTGGCAAAGAGTAGAACTGTGCGATTGGTTGTTTGTGACGCTGTATGAGTGATCTTTACCCGCTCGGTAAAAGTCAGCCTAACTCACCTGTTTGGGTTCCCCGGGACCCACGGTCACAGTCACAGTCTTTGGGTCGAACCCAGGTGCCGTGGCAGTGACAGTGTAGGTGCCTGGAAGCAGCAGCCGGAAGTAGTCACCGTGATCACCTAAAGGTTACAAGGATAGAACTCAGGCTGCTGATTAGAAACTGCCCCAGATATATAGTCTTTATATGAAAAAACGATCTGAGGGTTTCAGCCGACCATAAGCTTGATTTTTCTTAATAGCGTAATGAAGCCGGTTAAGATCTACAATCATAGGCTGCTTTACCTAAGAGGAGTATGGGCCTCAGCTTCTGAGAAACAGGAGTTGCCCTGCGAATATGGTGTTTGACTCTAGACCCTGTGTTTTTAACAACTCATGTCCAGGAAAGGGTCACTGGGAGGAAGGTTGAATATCTGTGAATGCCTTTGCTTGGTAAAGAGAATGCATGCGACCTCAGGCTCAATACCTGGGAAGCCACCGTGAAGAAATAAGCAGGGGGACTTTGGGGTTAAGTTGCTGGGAGGAACATTTTGCTAGACAGAAGCAAAGACTACTGGGACACACGGAGCTTCACAAAGGAAATGAACGGCTTTAGGGAATTGTGAGGACTTAGGCAGAGACCGCTGAGGGCGCTGGGGAAGCAACACCGCTGTGCCGTGCACAGCTGCCCCAACGGGCGTGGGGGCCTGGGCTGGACAACCAGCTGTCTCCGTGGTGTCGTTCGCGTACAATCTTACATTGAGTGGGAGGGCTGGACTGAACGACCACTGAAGGTCTGATTTTGAGAATCCTATTTTCAATATATCTTCCATCACCTCTAAAAGAGAAAAATGAAATTCAAAAATAGGCCTTTCGCTCTGTGGCAGGGATGTAGCAATTTGGTTAATGACCTCACATCTCTTTTGAACCAATTGTGACCATGCCTTTAAATTTCTTTTTAAGTGTACAGCAATGAATAATTGAAATAAATGCAATTAAGAGTGAGACAGTCCATAAACAGTGAGAAAGTCTCTTTTCTGCCCCCTGTTAAATGTCTGTAATTTACTTTAAAATATTTTAGTAAAAGCAGTCTCTTATTATGCTTATGTTGGACAATTTAAGTCATACTCCAGGGCTATCATTTTCTTAACCAAGGACTCACATCCAGGTGAGGTGGCTAGGATTGTATCAGAAAGGCCCAATTCCAATAAAAACTAAACAGTATTTGCATATAAACAGTCACACACTCAAAACCAACATGGCTATTTAAAAGACAGAATACTGAATTAAAGACGCACAGATAAAGGTGTCCTTCACCACAGATAATTTGATAGACTTCATCATAAGTAAGTCCACGGGCCCTACTGCTGGGAGCACCAAAATCAACCTCGTTTTCGTTCTTTCCAGTTGACCCAGCGATCCTGTTCTTTCCCTGCTTCGTACTACCATGACATCGGTCAAGAAACCCTCATTGTAACACCATCGTGCATGAGATGTTCTGAACCATGTCGGAGGTTCTGTCAATCTTGCCCTGCACCAGGTTTATAGGATGCATCTTGCCAGCTTTGTCCTGAATGGAGGTGTCGTGACACACACACCTGGGTCAGGGACAAGACTAAGCATCCGGTTTACACTCCTTTCTTTCTACCCCTTTCCCACCAGTATGAGAGCTATTACTATTACTAGCTGCAAACCCAGAAAACACCCCTAACAAAGTGACATGAGGCAGTGGCTCCTGATGCTGAGAGAGATGTGACATGTGCATTTTCCTGGTTCTGGCCTCTTAACTCACTGTTCCCATTTCTGTTACCTTTCCCTCCTCCAGCCCCTCACCCCCAGTGGCCTTGATGTCCCTGTGAGTCTCACTGGCTTACAATTTGGCCTCCTGGTTATGCTGAAGAAGAGGGAGTGGCTACCTACCTGAGGTGACATCATGGTTAATCCCACTGACAGAAATGACAGCCTTCGGGAGATAATTATTATTCTCATCAAGCACCATTCCCTTGATGCCTTGGTGTACCTGTCGGAAAAAACTTACGGTATAACTGTGATCATAAAACATTGTACAGTGTTTTAGAGTCCCTAGAGCCCTGTCTCATATGCTTTTGCATTTAACCTCACAAACATTAGCCTAATAACCCCTTAACTGGTCTCTCTGTCCCCTCTCCTTATACCAAATAATCCCTTTTAAATACAGCAATCAGGATAACCCCATTAAAATTTAAGTCAAATCGTGTCATACGCAAACCCAGCTCAGAGCAACAGTAAAGTTCTTGTGATGGTCTCTAAAGCCACAGCCTCAGTTAGCTGACTGATTTCATCTCCTGCTACCTTCTCCCCTGCTCTTGTAATTATTACAACCACAATAGTGTTCTGGCTTCGTATTTTTTTTTTTATTAAAAAAATTTAAATTGTGATAAAATACATGTAACATACAATTTCTTATTTTAACCATTTTTAGGTGTAGAGTTCGGTAGTGTTAAATATATTCACATTGTTGTGCAAGCAATCTCCAGAACTTTTTCATTCTTTAAAGCTGAAACTCTATACCCACTAAACAAGTCCCATCGCCTTCTCTCTCCAGACCCAGGCAACTACCATTCTACTTTCTGTCTATAAATTTGACCACTCTTTTTAAAAAACATATATTTTTATTAATTTCAGAGCAGAAGGGAGAGGGAGAGAGAAACATCAATGATGAGAGAGAATCATAGATCGGCTGCCTCCTGCACACCCCCTACTGGGGATCGGCAGCAACCCAGACATGTGCCCTTGAGCGGAATCAAATCGAGGGCCCTTCAGCCCTCAGGCCAACGCTCTATCCACTGAGCCATACCAGCAAGGGCTTGACTACTCGTGATATGTCATATAAGTGAAATTATAAGGTATTTGTCTTTTTGTGATTGGCTTATTTCACTTGGCATAATGTCCACAGGGTTTATTTATGTTGTAGCATGTGGCAGAATTCCCTTCTTTTTCTTTTTCTTTTTTTTTTTCCGGTTAATCCTCACCTGACAATATTTTTCCATTGATTTTTAGAAAGAGTCAAAGGAAGGGGGAGAGACAGAGAGAAACATCAATGTGAGAGAGACACATCGATTGGTTGCCTCCTGCATGCAGCCCAACCAGGGCCAGGATGGAGTCTGCAACCAAGGTATGTGCCCTTGACCGGAATTGAACTCAGGACCCTTCACTGAGCCAAACTTGGCTACAGCCAGAATTTCCTTCTTTCTAAGGCAGGATAATATTCCATTTAATGTATAGATCATATTTTGTTTATCCATTTATCTCTCATTGAACACTTGGATTGTTTCCACCTCTTGGCTCTCACGAATACTGCTGCTATGAACAAATACCTGTTTAAGATCCTGCTTCCAGTTTTTTGTTTATTTTTTTTTTTGTTTTTGGGGGGTTTTGTTTTGTTTTTTTGGTATCTACCCCGAAGCAGATTGTTGGCTCATATGGTGGTTCTATTTTTAATTTCTTTGAAGAACTGTAGTACTGTTTTTCACAGAGGCTGCACCATTTTACATCCCCGCCAATAACGTACAACGGTTCCAATTCCTCCACATCCTGGCCGCCAGTTGCCGTGCTCTGTCATTGTTTGTTTTCGAAAGCAGCCGTCTTGATGGGTGTGCAGCGGTAGCTCACTGTGGGCTTGATGTGTATTTCCCCGGTGACTGGTGTGTTGCACCTCATTCGGTGTTTGTTGTTGGCCTTGCAGTTACTTTTGTGTCCTCACTGAGGAACCCCCTTTTCTCCAGACATCTGCATGGTTCTCTCCCTTCCCTCCTTTAAGTCTGCTTAAATGTCACCTTGGTAAGGCCTCTTCATAGCATTTAGCATGTTATGTGATTTATTTGATTACTTTGTTTATTGTCTGTCTATCTCTTCTCACTAGAATATAAACTCCCTATGGATAGGGGTATTTGTTTCTGTATATGCACAATCCCCAGCATAGAGTACAGTTTCTGATGGATAGTTTTGCTCAGTAATGTTGAATGGATACATTTCATTGGTAGAAGAAGCCCAGATATATTGATGAGTCAGAGCAAAAGTGAGACTTGAGCCACACAGGAAACCTTGCCTGCCATTGGAAAAACCTTCTCTTTCCGTAACCATAAAAGTTAAAAAATTCAATTTTACCTGCTCCAAGAATTGGATTAGGGCTTCCCGATTACCCAGCCACTCGCGCTGTAATTCCTCTTGGCGGGGAAATTTGTCACAACTCAGTTCCAGAGTGATCTCAAAGCAGTTGGTATGGAGATAGTTAAAGTCTTGCATTCCTAGGGGAAAGAGCAGGGGCAGATTTGAACAACCAGGTTCCCGCCCGACGGCAATTTTAACTCTCTTTAGTCACAATCTCTCCACACACACACCTGGTTACCTTCTATCCTACCTCTTGATAGTCACTTCCTCCCCTTACCCTTGCTGAGCGAATACCAGGAAGCCCCGTTGGTGATGCCGTCCGGGAAGTAATCCCCACAGTTCCAGCCATGGTGCATCCATCCATGTGCGTAGGAGTAGACCTTGGCCAGCTGGAGGGGAAGGGGGCAGACATGACCTTGAGCGTTCCCAGCGCACACTGCGATGTTCACACTTAGAAGTTGCGTAAAGCCAAGAAACCCCACTAGGTATAAACTACTGATTAGTTGCTTTAGTGGAAGAAAATACCAGCCAACTTAGGGATGGCACGTGTGAGTGTGTGTGTGCAGAGGATTATAGTTAAGCAACCTGAAATCTGATTTTCCACTATCTTGGGACTACATTTCTCCAAGTGCAAAGCGAGGGGTGACACTAGATGATGTATAAGTTCCCTTCCAGGTGGACACTTTCTTTTTTTATAACTATTTATTTTTATACTTTAAAATTTATTTTTCAATTACAGTTGACATACAATATTATATTTCAGATGCACAACATAATGTTAGACATTAGACATTTCTATACCTTATGAAGTGATTGCCCTGGGAAGTCTAGGACCCACCTGACACATCCATAGTTATTACAATACTCCTGACTGTATTCCCTACGCTGTGCTGTACGTCCCTGGGACTTTTTTTATAACTGACAGTTTGTACTCCTTAATCCATTTTTGGTGTTCCATTTTCTAGCTGAGTTTTGTAAAAGAAAGAAGCAAGTAAGATAGGACTTTGTCAGGAAAAAACTATTTTGAGGGTGAATTGTGTGTTAAGAAAGGAATATATTTAGAATCTCTATTAATTCTCTTTCATTACTATTTTATATCAGTGAAAAAAATGAGATATACTTGCTTTGCAAAGCAAAAACTGGTATTATTCTCTATGTAATTCATTAATTGATAATTAATCATTAATGTTATAATTGTAATAATAAATGTTATTAAGTTATATAAATTATATGTTATTAATAATACATTAACAATAAAATAATGTTAATTTTATTCTATTGCCATTTTGAACTATGTGCATAGTCTATTTTTCATAAATATAGCCTTACTATCATAAAATTGCAAATTAGAGCCCCCAAAATTCACATTTAATGCCACTCACTTACCACCAGCACTATTAGTCTTTGGGCATATTTCTTGCTTGTCATTAGCTTAAGTACTTTTTTCACACTGTGGTAATTGTACTATAAAGCTTTCCTAGATGCTTATTTTTTTCATGACACTTTGTCTTATCACTCAAAATAAAATGCCGTTTTCTAGACTGAGCGCCTAATGAGCAAGCAGTGCTGTCCGTTACTTTCTGTGGTCTGTACCTACCAGGGTCCTGTGTTACTGACTTGGCCTGAGTTACTCTCCTGAGTCCCACGTTCCCAGCTGGACAAGCCACTGCTCTGCATACCTTCTGGAAAAGCTTGTCGTCAGGCGTGGGGGTGTTGGCAGTGCGGCGGTAACCCCGGAACCGATGCTCCAGGGACTTGTCATATGGGTAATTGGCCACCACCGCCCCTCCATGGAGATTGGCTGAGAGGACAAAGTTGAGGGAGCGTATCCACTGGATGACGGCCCGAGTCTCGGGTTCCACCTGAGGAGAGATGAGAGACGTCTGAATAAGTTTGTCGGTAAGTGGCCTGAGGAGACAGCATGTCCGGATAAGACAGGTCCTACCAGGTATGGAAGTGTCGGTGGGGAAATTTTGACCTTTTGCATGATGGTTTTAAAAAATTAAGTGGATGGTCCTAGTCAGCTAGCTCAGTTGGTTAGAGCATTGTCTCATACACCAAGGTTGCAGGTTCAATCTCTGATCAGGGCACACTTAAGAAGCAACCAATAAATGCATAAGTAAGTGGGCAACAAATCAATGTTTCTCCCCAAACCTATAGAATGTACACATGAAGAGTGAACGCTAATGTAAATTATGGATTTTGTATAAGAACGATGAGTCAAGGTAGGTTCATCACTTGTAACAAATGCACCACTCTAATGCAGGATGTTCATGATGGGAAGCGGGAGGGGGGTGTGTGTGGGGGGGCGGTGAGGGGGGAGGGAGGAGAAGGTATATGGGAACTCTCTGTAGTTCCTACTCAATTTTGCTGTGAACCTAAAACTGCTCTAAAAATAAAGTCTAGGAGAGAGAGTGGTGGGGAGGAGAGCGAGAGCGAGCGGGGAGAGAGGGAATGAAAGGGAGAGAGAAGAGCCCAAGCTTGACCCCGTCTGGCCCCAGGGAAGAGCCCTCCAATTCACCCACTGCTTCAGTGGCTTCTCAGGCACCTTCGCAGAAATTCGGGTTTTGGTGAATAAATGTGGAAAACGCTGGTTTGCAGTAAAGGTTGCCTACCTCCTCCTTTCCCTAACACATCTGCTGTGATGGTGACACGGTCATACCCCAATTCCATGGGTGAGAACAGTGTAACATGGGCCAGGCTTGGCTAAGAAGTAAAATCCCACCCTACTGATTGCTTATTACAGGGCTAATGAGTGACGGTGTTCCAAGGAAAGCCACGAACCCCCTGGGCTTGCAGTAATTTACATCCTCCCTGTCTTTCCTCCTCTCGGGGTGGATGTGCCTAGAGGTTATGTGGTGTTAATGTGTCTCAGGAGCAGGCCCACCTGCAGGATGAAAGCATTCACATTACCAGAGGTGACAGGACAGGCCTCCTGGGGAGAAAGGCTTGGGACCATCGAATGGGATCCTCTGAGTGGAGAGGAAGGGAAATGAGAGTACGGTAAAGTAGTCAATGCTCATATGGAAAGGAAGGAGGGAAAACTATGCATAAGAGTAAGACTCTCTCGCCCTGGCCGGCTTGGCTCAGTGGATAGAGCTCCGGCCTGCGGACTGAAGGGTCCCGGGTTCGATTCTGGCCAAGGGCACATGCCTGGGTTGCAGGCTTGATCCCCAGTAGGGGGCGTGCAGGAGGCACCCGATCAATGATTCTCTCTCATCATTGATGTTTCTATCTCTCTCTAATTTCTTTCTATAGCTCATTGCTGATGAGCACACAGTCCACATGCAAGAGAGCTTTCTCTATAGACAGAGTTCTGTGTCAAGTACAGGGCAGTAGAAAGAATGTTGGATGAGGAGTGGGGAGACCTGGGTTTTAAACCCGATTCCATCAATTACAGCTGTGAGAATTGAAATTACACAAGCGTAAAAAAATAGAGATGGTAACACTGAGGGATGCACTCGCCACACAGTGTTACGGTGATCAACTGAAATAATTTTATAAAATACTGTGCAATGTATGACACCGCTTTCACGTCCCTCACTACCATGGCCACTAACATCAAACATTTTGTGAGCAGGTGCCCCTGGGAGGTCCCTATGCTGGGGGAGGGGATCAGTACGAAGAGGCAGTTCTTGCTGCTCTGGGCACACTAACATGGAGCTGAGTTGATGTCTCGTTCTCGCCTCTTTAGTTGATGTGAAGATTTCCAGAGGAAATTCCAGGTGTGGATGCACCTGCTTCTGTATGTGAATTTCTCCCGTACCTGGCTTTTCCAGTTGTCTGGAAGGGGCAAGTGGTGGTTGGGGCCTCCGTACTTCTCATTGTAGTAGATGTAGGTGTTGAGGTCGGGGAAGTTGCGGTTCAGGTCCACGCCATTTGCATTGTTTCTGCCAACCAGATATCCAGAAGCGTCTGGGCCCTCGTGGGGAAATGGAGAGAGGGAAAATGAAGGTTTCAGACTGAATCCTATATTTGAAGAACCCCTACTTCAAAACAAAACAAAAAAAAGCTTTACTGAGATAAAACTTATGTACCATAAAAGTCACCCATTTGAAGTATACAATTCAATTAATTTTAGGATGTTGACAGAGTTTTACAACCATCACCCCATCTAATCTGAGAACGTTTTTATTACCCTAAAAATGACCCTCATGCCCTTTTACAGTCACTCTAGCTATTGTAGATTTGCCTTTTCTGGACATTTCACATATGTGAGATCATACATTAGGTGTTTGGCTTTTTTCACTAGACAGTGTTTTCCAGGTTCCTTCATGTTGTAGCATGTATTAGTACTTCATTCCTTTTTATTGGTGAACTAGAAGCCCAGTGCATGAAATTCTGCACTGGTAGGATCCCTAGCAGCTGCCGGCTGTTGGCCGGGGCCTCCCTCCCTTCCCCCAGCCAGCCCCACCCCCTGGTCCAACTCCTGGACAAACTCCCAGTCAAGGGGACAATTTGCATACTATGCTTTTATTATATAGGATAACTCCATTATATTTAACACATTTTGTTTACCCATTCACCAACTAATAGACTGTATGAGTTGTCTGGGGCTGCCATAACAAATTACCACAAACTAGATGACTTATAACAACAGAAATTTGTTCTCCCACAATTCTGGAGGCTAGAAGTTTGAAATCTAGCCATGCTTGCTAAAGGTTTAGGGGACGATCTTTCTTTGTCTCTTCTAGCTTCTGGTGGCTGCTAGCAACCCTTGCCGTTCCCTAGCTTGCAGATGAATCACTCCAATTCCTGCTTCCATCTTCGTATTGCCTTCTCCCCCTCTGTTTGTGTCTCTGTATAAATTTCTTCTTTTTTTAAAAAAAAAGTTTTTATTGATTTTTTTTTTTTAGAGAGGGAAAGAGAGAGGAGGGGAGAGAGACAAGGAAGAGAGAGATAGAAACATTGATGAGAGAGAAAAACATGGATTGGCCGCCTCCTGTATGCCCCCTACTGGGGATTGAGCCGAAACAGGGCATGCACTCTGACCCAGAATCCAGGTGACCTCTTGGTGCATGGGTCGATGCTCAACCACTGAGCAATACCAGCCGGACAAATTTCTTTCTTCTTCTAAGAACAACAGGCATATTTGATATAGGGTCCACCCTAATGCAGTATGACTTTATCTTAACTTGATTACATATACAAGATCCTTATTTTTAAATAAGGTCACATTTACAGGTTCCAGGTAGACATGAATTTGGGGGGATACTTTTTCAACCAGTACATGGACATTAGGGTTGTTTCCACTTTGGGGTTATCATGAATAATGCTGCTATGAACACGTATGTACAATTCTTTGCGTGAATCCATGTTTTCATTTCTCTTGGGCAGATACCTAGTGGAACTGCTGGGTCATAAGGTAAGTCTATATTTAACTTTTGCAGAAATAGCTAAACTGTTTTTTTAAACTGCCTGTGCCATGGACACCCCACCATCACTTCTAAAAGTTAGTACACTTGCTTATCTTCTGAATAATATCAACCTCATGCTTACACTTCAGACTTTATCACTTATTTGGTCGTGAATTCATTCATTCTTTCATTCATCCATCCATCCATCTAGTTAACCAACACTTATTTAAGTCCATCTCTGATAGAGACAGGGGAAAGATAATAATGAGACATTATTTTAACATTCTAAGAATTCACAGTATATGTGGGGAGACAGATGTTTATATAAATAACTAAAATAAATTCCATGTAATGTTCTGGTGGCCTTGGAGGAGGGGACTAGTGTCCACTGAGCCCTGCTGCCTGAGAGAGTAGAGCCCCATGTGGTGGCTAGTCCTAGAAGGAAGGAGAATGGTTCAGTGCTGGGCAGCTAAACACTCACAAAGGTACTACCAGTTTCCTATCTTTCCAAGAAATCTATTTTTCACAGATTTCTTCATTTTCATGGCATCCTGCTTATATTTTATCCTTAGATCTCATTGAGAACATAATGTTTTTTGAAGTTCTCTTACATTTCCTATATCAATGTTGTCCAGTGGAAGACACTTAACTGATTTTTCAGTTTGGAGTTTGATTTTTCACTTCATGAGATAATGATTTTTTCTTATGCCTCTAGGGGTTTTTAACTACTTTTCTATTAGTATCAACTAGCTCTTACCTGTTCATATGAACAGCTATGTTAATTTACCTATCAGTATTACTGCTCACATGAGGCTGTTAGCTAAGCAGACAGGTTCCAGGGATTAGGACTTGGGCGTCTTTGAGGAAGTGGAAGGGGCATTATTCTGCCTTACCCATAGCTGGCTTTTTAAAAAATATATATATATTTTTTATTGATTTCAGAGAGGAAGAGAGAGTTGGAAACATCAATGACAAGAATCATTGATTGGCTGCCTCCTGCACACCCCCTACTGGGGATCAAGCCCGCAACCCGGGCATGTGCCCTTGACTGGAATTGAACCCGGGACCCTTAAGTCGGCAGGCCGGCAGGCCGATGCTCTATCCACTGAGTCAAATCGGCTAGGGCCAAAGCTGCTTTAAAGTTTGGTGGCCAGGCTGGTCTTCCACGCAGACAGGTTTCTTCTGGGCATGGCAGGTAACTCTGAGAGTTTGATAACCTGAGGGGTCCTCTTTGGGTTCAGGCTCAAGCTCTGCTCCTTCTGAACAAGTGCACAGCAGGCAAGCAAAAGGGACTGGCTCCCCAAAGATGCCCCTAGGATTTAGAGAGCTGGCGGGGTTTCCCCACCTCCTCCCACCCCCACTTCATCCCACAAAAGATGTGGGCAGGGAAGGGTCAAGAGAAGGAGAGCAGGCAGGCTGGGGTGCCACCCCCTCCCCAACTCTTTCAAATTTTTCTGCTCTTTTGGAAACTCAGGTCTCAAGCCACCTCTCTGATTTCCAGTGAAGGGAAAAGGTTTTGCTGCTTCATTTGTTACATCACACCAGCAGGAAGTTGGGAGATTGCAAAGGTCAAATTTGTGTTGAGTTCAATATCTTGGCTCCATTCCCCATCCTGTCTCTGCTCACCCCCCAGCCCTACCCTGCTTACAATACTCTTGGTCGTGAAAGGACAGGTACTGTGTGGTTCTACCTGTGCAGGACAGCGTGGTCAGATTCATGGAATCAGAGTGGCGGGTGGCTGCCAGGGGCTGGGGGAGGGGGAGTGGGCACTACTCAACGATGGGCATTAGCTTTTGGTTGAGCCGGAGGGATCAGTGCCGGGGGTCTGCTGTACGACATTGTGCCTGTGGTTAACAATACTGTACTGTACACCTAAAATTTGGTTAAGAGGGTCGATCTCATCTTGAGTGTTTTTACCACACTAAAATAAAATAAAAAATTAAGTAAAGCAGTGAATTCTAGATTTTAAAATGAAAAAAAAATTCAAGCCTGCCCCAAATAAACATATTTTTAAATTTAAAAAAACTTTACACCCCAACCCCCCCCTTCCCCCCAAAACAAATCAGGTTCAAACATCGCTTTCAAAGGAACGTGTTCATTGCGTAAGGCAGGTGTTTGGCTTTGCCCTTGAATATTCTAGTTCAGCTGCGGGAAGAGGGTGGACTCTGTATTTCAAAATATTCACTTATGACTTTTTTAATGCACAGCCACAAAAGAATTGCCTCTTTAAAGTTAGGCACACTGACATTTTGAATTTATGTTCATAAAGTAAAAATCCATAGAATTCTCTCCCCTGCAAATGAAACTCTAAAATAAAGAATTAAAAAGTTGAATACTACACTAGTAGAGGGGAAAAAAACCTACAGAAATAAAGTATGAAGAATCTAAAATTAACTCCTCATTTCACAGTTCTGGGAAAAGCTTGATTTCTCTGACCACCCCCCCCGCCCCTCCCCCCCAACCCCTATGCAAATACAGAGCAGTTAGGGCTCAAAGCTAAAAGTTCCGGGAAGGAGGTCTATTTTGCAATGTCCCTTCATGCCTGCATAGTATTTTCCAGTTTTCAAAGTGTCCTCACAAATATTGCCTCATTGACCTTTCCAATAAAACCAGGAGGTCAGCTCGGTCTGCGTGTCTCAGTGGCTGAGCGTGGATCTATGAACCAAGAGGTCACGGTCAGGGCACATGCCCGGTTGCAGGCTCAATCCCCAGCGTGGGGCGTGCATGAGGCAGCCAATCAATGATTCTCTCTCATCATTGACGTTTATCTCTCTCTCCCTCTCCCTCTTCGAAATGAATAAAAATATAAAAGAAAAACAAAACAAAACAGGAGGTCCACTGGAAAGGTGCTGAGGGAACTGAAATTCAGAGAGATCCCTTATTCATTGCATAGGGTTTTATAGCCCTGAGCCCAAACCTTCATACTTCATTATATTTCTTACAGTGGCACCGAGAGGACACATTGTCTCCTGGCTTTTACTTCATCCCTTAAGATGGCTCTATTCTCTGCCCAGCGCGGTACCTGGGCGGCCGCCACCTCGTAGCCATCCGGGTTCATGGACGGCATGATGTGAATGCGCGTGTCCTGGACCAGCCGCAGGATGCGCGGGTTCGCGCTCCGGAACTCCTCGCACAGGAACTCCGACAGCTGCAGCAGCAGCTCGCGGCCCAGCACCTCGTTGCCGTGCATGTTCCCCACGTACTTGACTTCAGGTTCCACTGCAAGCGTGAGAAAGACACGCGGGACGATCAAAGGTGGGGAACGTTTGCAAGAGCCATGGGTGCCTAACTCTGCAAAGGGACCGTTTCCCTCTTTTTCACCAGCGAATCCGAGAAAATCTCATGCTTCGGTTGGGTCTTTCCCAGTAATCCCCGAGCCCCTTTCCAACAAATTGCAATCACAAACGCTACACGAATCCATGCCCGGGAAAATAACGACTACCACTGACTGAAGCCCTACTGTGTACTAGACATTGTGCTCACTACTGCCAATCTCCACAGAAACCTTGTCAAGGGGTGACGGTTCGCCTCAGGATGAGGGTACTGGGGAGGGGGGAGGGTAAGTAACTTGTCTGAAGTCACCTAGCGCCTAATCTGGTAGAGGCCAAAGCCCAGGGAGCATTTACGCAGGCAGCTCGCTGCTTCTCAGAGACAAGTCTTTTAGGATGAGGGCGGGGTTTCCCCCAGACCTGCTCACCTAAGCGCTCTAGGTTATACCATTACCGTTTCTAATCATCTTGGTTGAAAACTTAACTTTCCTGGTACTTAGGAAACGAAAATCTCTCCATAGTATCTGAGAATGTTGTGTTTTGAGGCACAGAGTGGGAAGGAATCTACCTAAGTCTCATTCCCTAATCTTCTCATTGGCTAAAGTAACTGCTCAATTAAAGCAAGAACTGAGGTCAGGAAAAGAGCCGCTAGAACCCCTTAAAGTAAATAATTCCGGCCCCTTTTTAAAGGAAGGGGAAACGCTCTGGCCAAGTGATTTATCTTCCTCCCTCCATGATTTCCCTTCCACCCTCTTCCTGCCTCTGTGGTTTTTCTGCTCCTGGACCTCTTCATCTCTGTATTTCCAAGTCCCCCTCAACGCCCTGGTAGGCCCTGGGGGGCCATCTTGGGCTCTCTCTGCTGTGAGTGAACTCACTGCTGAACCTCCCTTCTATGGTACCCACCACTTTCTACTCTGAGTTTTACCTAATTTTGCATAGGTCCGATTTCCTTTACTGGACCTGGCCTTTCCAATACATACATTTAAACAAATATTTTAGGGCATTTATCTTAGTGTACCTCCAGCAGTCTTTCCCCCCAAAATGTCTATGACCCACAAGGATCATGTAAATTTTCCATAATGTGTAGTCTTTAATTCTTTGTGCATTTCTTTAATCTTAGATTATGTCTTCCTTACTTTTCTTAGTGTTAAAATAACCCTTCTTTTAAGAAAGGGTGGTGACAGCAGATGGCAGGTAGTATCTTCAACATCCTTGTTCAGTAAAATAAAATTTGGAAAATATAGTTTAGTCTCCTCCAATCTCTCTCTCTCTCTCTCTTTTTTTTTAATTGCTTAAAGTATTACAAAGGGTATTACATATGTATCCATTTTATCCCCCCGCCCTAGACCGTCCCCTAGCCTCCCCTATCACCCAGTGTCTTATGTCCATTGGTTATGCTTATATGCATGCATACAAGTCCTTTAGTTGATCTCTTACCCCCCTACCTCCTGCCCCCCAACCCTCCCCGGCCTTCCCGCTGCAGTTTGACAATCTGTTTGAGGCAGCTCTGCCTCTGTATCTATTATTGTTCAAAAGTTTATAATGGTCTCTATTGTCCATGAATGAAATCTCTCTTATTTATTTTTTAAAATGTTTAACTTCTTTGAAATCTAAAAATGGGCAACTACTGCCCTGTAGAAACTAGCACAGTGCTTTGCACTTAGTAGGTGCTCCCTGTCAAATTCGTTGGTCTCTACTTTCAATGTAGTATGCGGAATACAACCGCTTATAACAACCACTGCTATCGTTTTGGTTTAAGCCTCTACACTCTCACACCTGGATTATTACACTAAATCTCCTACTTGAACTCCCTGCATCTGCCCGGCCCCATTAAAGTGCATTCCCCTGAGTCAAAGTTCTGCAAACTTTTATTGTAAAGAGCCAGATAGTAAATACTTTGGATTGGGAGCTATATAATCTATGTCACAGCTCCTCAACTCTTGCAGTTCTAGACAATACAAAAACAAATAGGCGAGGCTATGTTTCAAAGAAAATTTATTTACCCAAACAGATAACGGCTCTGAGTGATCTTTAAGTTTTTTAAGTCAGATCATGTCCCTCTTCTGCTTCAAACCCTCCAGTGACTTCTGGCTTCACTCAAAGGAAAAAGATAAGCCAAAATCTTTATAAAAGACTGTAAGGCCCTACCCACCCTCCTGTTCTGCTTCCCTGACCTCGCTGCTCTGACCTGTCGCCTGCTCTCCCACTGTTCGCTCTGCTGCAGCGGCAGGGGCCTCCTTGCTGTTCTGCACACATGCCAAGCTCTTGCTCTCTTCTCTGCCTGCAGTGTTTTCCTTCCCAATATCAGTTTTAGCACATACTGACATATCACCTAGACAAAGAGGCTTTTTCTAAATAGCACTGACCACTCCCCTACTCTACCCATAGTACTGTATAACCTCCTCTATCTCTCTTTCCTGGTTTATTTTTTTTCTACAGCACTTACTTTTGTCATATATATATATATATATATATATATATATATATATATATATATATATATATATATATGTAATTACCCATCTATTGCCAGTCTTACCCAGATAGAATTAAAGCCCCGAGAGCAGTGTCTTCGTTTTATTCTCTGTTGTATATTCAGAATTTATAAAAGTGCTTGCATATAGTCATAATCAGTAATATCCTATACAATAAAAGGGTAATATGCAAATAGGCCAAACGGCAGAACAACCAAACAACCAATCAAAGCATAATATGGTAATGCTATGCTAAGGCTGCTCAACTGCTCGCTATGATGTGCACTGACCATCAGGGGGCAGACAGTCAATCAGTCACTATGACATGCACTGACCACCAGGGGGCAGATGCTCTGACCAGTAGGTAAGCTTGCTACAGACTGAGCAAGATGGGCCAGACACACCCTGGAGCTTTCCCGCGGTCCCTCCTGGCCCAATTGTGCCCTGGTGGGATCCCTCAGCCTGGCCTGCACCCTCTCGCAATCCAGGACCCCTCGGGGGATGTCGAAGAGCCAGTTTCAGCCCGCTCCCGCGGGCCACTCCCCTTTGGAGGGCGCCAGATGCAGGGCTCATGGCTGGCAAGCACTGCTGCAGCTGCATGAGCCTCTCCCAATTGGGACTGATTGGGCGCAAGCCCCCAGCGGGCACAGTGGGGCCGGGATGAGCAGGAGCGGCAGGTAGGAGCTGCAGGTGGCATTGGACTGCAGGTTTCGGCCCGATCCCTGCAGGCCACCCAGAGGGACCCCACTCATGCACAAATTCATGCACCAGGCCTCTAGTTTGTGGAATGAATAACGAATAAATGAAAGGAACAAGTGGATGAAAAGCTAAGTTACAGGCATCAGAGAAAAGAAGGACCGAAATGAAAAAGCCTGAAGGAAGACTTGAGTGCTAGGAAGTAGAGGGCGCATCCAGCAGGGGGCATGGAGCAAGGAGGGGCTCACTCCACAATGTCCATTAGCAGCCACATTCTCCCACAAGGAACGCACGACACGAGGAAAGCAGGTGCTTGCTGTGTAATGAGGCTTCAGAGCAAGGCCCTCATCCGCACTTAATCATTCACTCTGCCTTCCTTTAGCCACCGCCCGCCACCCTCCCCCCTCCCCACTGGCCATGTAATATTCTGAAGCGGTCATGGACAGAATCCACCTGGGGTGAGGTTGTCACTGAAGGCCTTTAAGCAGGGGGGTGAGACGATGGTATCAGCATTTAGGAAAATTATTCTGGCATCTCTGTGCTAAATGGAAGGCGCAGAGAGTGGTGGCAGTTCGGAAGTCAGTTAGGAGCCTAGTATAATGGCTTAGGTTGGGATGAAATTTGGGCTAGGGGGAGGGTGTGGGAGTGAAGCAGAAGAGAGATTTGAAGTAGACAGTTTGAAGGAGGAACTGACATAACTTGAATGTCACAGTTGCTTTAAGTAAAGCAGTGAGAAATTAGAAAAAACTCAAATGTCCATCAATAAATGAACAGTTAGATACAACCATGCAATGGAATGTTATACAGCCAAACATGATGATGTAGATCTACATTTACAGACATGGATGCCATTCATAAGAGGCTATGCAGTGAGAAACGCAGTTGCAGTATGATTCCAATTTTATAAAATAAACCGTGTGAGGGGGCTCTAACTATGCATAGAAAATGTCTGGAAAGATATACATCAGTATGTTAGCAGTGTCATCTGTGAGTGGCGGGATTACGAATGAGTTTTTTCCCCCTTGTCTAATTTCTAATTTTAATCCAAACATCACTTGCTTTTATAATAGAAACAAACTAACAACAACAACAAATAATGCAATGACTAAAACTAATACCCCAGACCTCAGACCCTCTCCAGGATACCATACTCTATCTCACCGTCCTTCCCCAAGGAAACATCCCCAAACCCTTCTCAGGTCCTGGCAGAATTAGAAGGGCTAATGGTGTCTGCTTATGTCTCCTGAGGCATTAGGTAGACTGAGGATGACAGAGTAATAACGGGGGGGGGGGGGGGCAATGGGAGGGAAGGAAGCGGGCAGGATGGGGGTCCGGAGCTACTAGAACCTAAAAAAGAGGAACCACCTGGAGCCTGAGCTGAGCTTGCAGCTCCCAGAGGCAGAGGCCATCAGGGCTGAGCAGGAAAAGGTGCTCAGCGCAGTCTGGGGCGGGGGGGGGGGGGGGGGGGTGCTCTTTGGTAGGTGGAGGGTCCGGGACCTCCCCACCGCCACCCCGGGACGGGATTTGTAAGGAAGGGTCCTGCCCTCCACACTCCAAGGACAGCTCGGGGCTTACGGGGCTCGTGGATCCCAGGGTAGTCGCTGAATTCCAGCACGTAGAGGTGTCTCCCCTTCACGCTGCGCCCCACGCTGTAGACACGCGTGATGTGGGGGCACTCGTTGTGCACCTTGTACAGCGTCCGCACGAGGTCGTCGTAGCGGCGGTGGCGGAAGGTCACCGGGGCCGCCAACTTGCAGAGAAGGAAGAGATGGAGGAAGACGGAGAGCAGGCCTGACATCTCGCCGGGCTGCTTCCGAGGGAACCGCGCAAGGAGCCACACTCTCCCCCAGACCTGCTTCTTCGCCAGCCCAGACCCAGGCGCCGCGAACCAGCTCGGGCCAGCGCCCCGCCAGCAAACGCCCGGTGTGTGCCGGCACCTGGGGAGGCGCGCAGCGCTGTGCGCCCACAGCTGGAAGTTACGTCTGCAGCCCCGGGGTGATCACCTCTCCTGCCCCATCCGCCGCCCCTCCGGACGCAGGAAAACCCTTTGGAGGGTTTCGCACGTCCCCAGGTTCGGCGGCTTCACCGATTCTGGTTTACTGATTAACTGCACTGGACACCGGCTCCAATAACTAGCTGCTTATAACCCTTTGATTCCCAGGGAATTTTGAAAAACTTGGACGATGCTTGTTCCCTATGTTATAATTAAATGTGTTTTTAAAATGGATTTCAGAGAGGAAGGGAGAGGGAGAGAGAGAGAGAGAGAGAAACATCGATGATGAGAGAGAAATCACTGAGGAGCTGCCTCCTGCACGCCCCTCAGGGGAGGTTGAGCCTGCAGTCTGGGCATGTGCCCCGACTGGGAATCCAACCGTGACCTCCTGGTTCATAGGTTGCCACTCAGCTGCCACCTGTGTTATAATTTAAAGCAGAGTCATACAGTGGAGCTGTCTGTCCCTTCCCGTCCATCGCACACACTGCCGCCAGGCCATCTTTCTGAAGCACAGCTCTGTCTTGTCCCTTTTCTCCCCCAAAATCTTTTAACAGATTTTTCACTGAAAAAATGAACAGATAAGCCACAGGGTGGAAGTAAACAGTCTTAAGTCATATATCTGGTAATATATTCAGAATACGTCAAGAGCTCTTACAACACAATATTAAAACAAACAACCCAAGTTAAAAACGACTAGAAGATTTGAAGGGACATTTTATTAAAGTAGAGATATGAATGCCCAATAAGCACATGTGAAGGTGTCCAACATCACTGGTCATTAAGGAAATGCAAGTCCAAACCACTTCGTGTCCGCTGGCACGGCTGTACCAAAAAAAGGCACAACAGCAAGTGTTGGTGAGAACAGGAAGACACTAGCATCCACATATAGTCGTGAGTACACAAAACAGAGTTCATTCTTGTATTTTTGTTAATTATCTTATTATTCGTATGTATTACGACCACAAAACCTACATTTGACTACCCTGTATATTGCCAATGGGAATGTAAATGGTGCCGCTACTTTGGAAAACAGTTTTGCAGTTTCTTAAAAGATTGAATATGTATTTACTATATAACTCAGCAATTTCACTTCTAGGTATCTACCTAAAAGAAATGAAACATATGTCCACACAAAAACTCCCTCATGCATGTTCATAGCAGTATTATTCACACTAGAAGAAAGTGGAAACAATCCAAATAATCATTGATTGGTGAATGGGTAAACACAGTATGGCCTATCCATACAATGGAATATCACTGACATGAAAAGGAGTGAAGTACTGATATATTGTGTTATATGAATGAATCTTAAAAATATGCTCAGTGAAAGAAGCCACACACAAAAGACCACATGTTATATGACCCAATTTATATGAAATGCTTAGAATATAGAGACAGAAAGTAAATTAGAGGTTGCCTGGGCTGGAGGTAGAAATGTGGAGCAACTATAAATGAGCACAAGGTTTCTTCTCAGGATGGGAGATGTGTTTTTAAATTAGATTGCGGTGATTGTACAACTCCGTCAATATATCAAGATTCATTGAATTGTATATTTAGAGCAGGTGAGTTTTATAGTATACAAATTATATCTCAAAAAAAAAGCTTTAAATGATTAAGTACAGCCCCCTAAAAGTTAAGTATAAGTTTACTGTACAACCCAACAATTTCACTCCTGAGTACCTTATCCAAGAGAACAAAGATAGTTCATTATTTGTTACAGCTTTTCAACATGTACTTAATACACGTTATATATCAAGTATAGGAGGGACTGGGAGTCCAGAAAGAAATAAGGTATTTTCTCTGGCCTGAAGGACCTTATATTTTAATCAAGGAAGTTAAAACACACACACACACACACACACACACACACACACACAACCACAACAACAACAACACAATTATAGCATAATGCCATGTTTGTAGAGAAGTATGCACAGAGTTTTTTTGAAACACAAGGGAGTGACAATGAAATCAGACCAGGGGTAAGTGATAGGAAAGGGTTAGAGAAAATGATGCCTGAACTTAGTTTGGAAACACAAATAGGAGTTAGCCAAATGGAGGGAGAGGATATATATGTCCAAAACCTGTCCTCTGTTGGTATTTTACCATACTTGTTTTCAAATGGCAAAAACATTTACAGAGACTTTAGAAAGATAGCAAGTTGTTTGGTGTGGTGAGGAGAAAGGAGAGGTGTTGGGGAAGAGGGGCGACCTGACGTTGGAAAGATCATAAACCATAGGTCATGAGGGCCTTGGTGAGGGAGAGAAGTTTGAACTTAACTAAGGAGAATGGAGAACCGATAAAGAGTCTGAACAGAGGAAGCAAGGGGCAAGTTGACACGATGTGGTTGGCTGTGGCTGGCGTGGAAGGAAGACCACGCTGGCTACAGTGTGACCTGTGCAGAGGGAGGGGTGAAGCCAGGCAGGAAGTCAGGTTCAGGTAAGGATGAATGAGAGCGGGACTGAGGTTCTGGCAGTGGAGGCGAAAAACAGAGGCAGTTAGTTATGAGGATCCGCAAGAGTGGAAACGGAGCTGGCTTAGAGGCTTAGAGGTCGAGTGCATCTGGGAAGTGAGTGACAAGGAAGAATTTAGAGCGGCCCCCAGGTTCTTGACTTGGGCAACAGGTGGTGCCATTTCCCAAGAAGAGCTGCTGGGGGAAGAGATGCTGCATTCAGATTCAAACAGATGGCATTTGAGGTCCCTGAGGAATAGACAGAAGGGGAAAGCATCTTAGTCAAGGCAGTAAGAAAATAATAAATATGAGTAATATATACATCACACTGGACAGTGTAGCCAAACTGTTACTGAAAAGCCAGGCAGGCTGAGTGAAGACAAGGAGGGGTGGGGCCCCAGGGGAGTTGGTCTGGGACAGAGCAGCAGCCTGTCCCTGGAGGGCATTGGAAATCCAGCAGGAGAGGGTGAGAGGGTTCAGAAACCAGAGGAAACCCAGAAGGGTTTACCTTCTTGGAAACCCAAGTAATGGCCCTAGTAAAGCAGCACAAAATCCATTAAGGGGTGGCGATTGGTATGCTCCAATGTTTTCAACCACAGATTTCATTTTTAAAAAAATATATATTTTATTGATTTTTTACAGAGAGGAAGGGAGAGGGATAGAGAGTTAGAAACATTAATGAGAGAGAAACATCGACCAGTTGCCTCCTGCACACCCCCACTGGGAATGTGCCCACAACCAAGGTACATACATGCCCTTGGCCGGAATCGAACCTGGGACCCTTCAGTCCGCAAGCCGACGCTCTATCCACTGAACCAAACCAGTTAGGGCACAGATTTCATTCTTAAGTGGCAATTTTTCAATCCACGCTCCGTAATCTGACACTTAATTTTAGTTAAATTGATCTCTTTCCCACAGTCTGTGCAGGGATGTGTTGGCTCTGTGTTCTCACAGATTAAGTTCAAAATTCTCTTCATTTGGCAGGCATTCTGCATAGTCTGGTGTTTATAACTTCTCCCTTATTTATTGGAGGGGGAAGTTCCTTTTTTCTTGTTTGATCTTTTATTTTGCTTTCAGTTGGTTTCAAAAGTTGGAAGTCAATTCACAATGTTCCATCCCCACTATCTTCAACCAGAATAAATATTCTTGAATATGCTTTTTCTAAATGCAGCCCTTCAGGGGCTTCCAAGAAGGGAAATGCTTCTGGGGTTTCCTCTACTTTTGGAGTGTGTGTGTGTGTGTGTGTGTGTGTGTGTGTGTGTGTTATCTTCCTTGGTTAAAATATAAGGTTCTTAAGACCAGAGACAATGTTGTATTTCTTTCTGGACTCCCAGTTCCTCTTATACTTGATATATAACATGTATTAAATACAGTTGAAAAGTTGTAACAAATAATGAACTATCTCCTTTTCATTGACATTTTGTTGACTCCTGGCTCCTCCACATGTCCCCACTAAACCTACTTCCAACAGGGCCATCATTGGCTCAGTGACATGTTGGTTCAGACTGCCCTCTAGCCAATGGATAGCATGGATGGCATGGACTCTGAATCCATTCTGTGTACCAGTGTTGCCTAATTTGTAAACAGCCTGTACCTGTGTCATCTTCCTTGCTGGAAGTAAAGAGGTTCTTTCAGAGTTTGAAAAACGAATGCAATGTGTGTTCTGATATGACATCATATTGGGTATCAGGGTGTCTGGCGGAGGTTAACTGGAAGAGTCTGGCACAAAGTAATCTGGTCATTGAAAAGAAAGGACTAACATAATTTAGACTTTGAACAGCCCTGTTAAGCAGACCAAACATACTAGGTGGCAACTATATTTCATTGATTCTAAGGTGCTGTTTACTTCACATTTTATTGTCTCTGAAGCTGGAAAATATTTTTAAAAAGATGGCATCTTAGATTCAGAGAAATTCAATATTATCTACACTAATAAAAGAGAAACATGCAAATTGGTGTCACTCCACTACACCCACCAGCCAATCAGGGTGATTATGCAAATCAACCCAACAAAGATGGCGGTTAATTTGCATATGCAGGTGCGGAGCGAAGACTGAAGGCTCCAGCCAGAGTGAAGAGTGAAGATTGAAGAGGCTTGGTTTCTCCCCTGCGGCCGCAGCGGAGAAGTTAAGGCTCACTGTGGCCACAGCGGAAAATCCTAGCCTCGAAGCCTCACTGCAGCCAGAGGCAAGAAGCCTAGCCTTGAGGCTTGGCTTCCCCGCTGTGGCCGGACTAAAGGCCTGGGTCCCAGGTGCTGGAGGAAAACTGGTGCCGGCAGCCAGGGGAAGGAAGGCCTATTGCGCGAATCTTCGTGCAACGGACTTCTAGTAATAAGTATAAAAGAATTCAACATGTCAATATTATATCAGAGAAATATGACAAATATTAATTGATTAAATAGTGACTAAGCCTGGAATTTTCACATTAAACTGTGAAACAGACTGGAAAAAACCATGAATGGCTTAAAAGATAAAATTTGAATTTGCACCGACTATGATAGAATTTTCAACGACTTGATAACACAAAAGCCATCATTTATGAGCCCCTGCTAATTGCCAGGGAAAATACATACATCCTCAACTCCCTAACCTAAAAGGTAGGTGTTGCTAATTTCAATTTGTTTAGATGAAGATCAGAGAAAGTCTGGACCTGCCTAAGGTCACACAGCTAGAAAATGTCAGACATAATTAGCTTTCAAACCTACTAGCTTTATTCTGTTCTATGTCCATCCTGAAGCAACTGGGTCATCATTGAAGATCAAACATATCCTTATGTGTTAGAAACTAACAGAGAAGATACATAGGAAAGAGGAGCCTGAGCAAGCTTCTTGGACTTGGTCTATAAGAGCCCTGAGAACTGGAAATTTATGGAGGGTTTTCATCCCAAATGACCATAAATATGAAGCTGAATGCAAGTTCACCAAAAATTCAGAGCTAGAACTGACCAAAAGTTATATATTATAACTTTTTGTACTGGATTATGTTAAGTAAGGTCTTTGAGACTTAATATTTGACATCACTAAAATCAAAGATATTTTGTTCTAAACCTGTCTTGCTGTGATTGCAAATTTGTAGAAATACTTACTATTTACCAGCTAGGACCTATGCATAACTTTCAATTCATCTCACCCGTCTTTCTATTCCATTTCAACTTCAGCCTCAATCTAGCCTGAGTTTCCCACTCCCCTGGGAAGCTCTGGATTGCATTGTTCACTCCCCATAAGTAGGCTGATTCCCTCTAGTTACGGTCATGCCTGGTGCTGGGCTCTTCCCTTTCCCTCACTGGCCTGTCCCACTTCCATACTGATGTTCCAGGTGGCCTTGAGCTGGGATGCTTGAACCTGAATTTTGACTGCTGTGTGCCCTGAGGCAGGGTTTCAAAGGTGCCCATTAGCCATAGAGTACTTACTCGTTATTATGCTTCTACATATCAGGACAATTGTGCTAATTATTAATGATTTTGTGCTTATGCATCTGTACTTTTTGAAAAGACAACTTTATTGAGATATGATTTACATCCTATAAAATTCACCTGTTTAAGGATACAGTTCCGTAGTTTTTAGAATATGCAGAGTTGTGCAATCATCACGACAGCCTAATTTTAGAATACTTTCATCACCCCCAAGAAAATCCTGTGCTCATTTGTAGTCACTTTCTAGCCCTAAGCAACCACTAATCCAATTTCTGTCTCTGTGGATTTCCCTATTCTGAATATTCCATATAAAGGAATCATACGATACGTATGTGGTCTTTTCTATCTGGCTTCTTCCACCGTTTATAGAATATATATCCTTCCCTGTTGAGGCTGAATAATATTCCATTGTACATATATGTATAGTCACATTTTGCTTACCCATTCATCTGTCAATGGATATTTGGGTTGTTTCTACTGTTCGGCTCTTGTGAATTATGCTCGTAGGAACATGGGTGTCAAATGCCAGGTCAAGTCCCTGCTTTCAGTTCTTTGGGGTATTTACCCAGAAGCTCAGCTCTACTTTTAAAGCTCCTTTCCCTCCAGGGTCCCTGGAGGTGGGGCTGCCTGCTGGTTTTTGAACCATCCTTTTGTGGCAGCTGCTGCTCACAGCTGGGCCAGTGCTGGGGTAGTTGCAGCTGTTTTCTGGGTCACTGTTCTCTTGGGAATGCTCAGTCTTCCCTTGCAGCTCCTCTTGCTCTTCAACCCCCAAATCCACCTCTCTCCTCTTTCTGAATAGGATGTGGCTGTGGATAGTTTGACATCTTATGCAAGAAGGTTCTTTGAGCCTGGCCAGTGTGATTCAGTGGTTAAGTGTGGACCTATGAACGAAGAGATCACAGTTTGATTGCTAGTCAGGGCACATGTCTGGGCTGCAGGCTAGATCCCCAGTAGGGGGCGTGCAGGATGCAGCCAATCAATGATTCTCTCTTGTCATTGATGTTTCTATCTCTCTCTCCCTCTCCCTTCCTCTCTGAAATCAATATAAATATTTCTAAAAAAAAAAAAAAGAAAACTCTTTGAGCCCCATGCATACCAATAGTTGCAAATAGATGAGGGTGGTGTAGGGAGAGATTTGTGATAGGTTATTGTTTAATTTCATGTATTTATCTTATCCTAACTGTAGAGAGCCATAACTCATGGAAAGAAATGCTTGAGACTTGAAATAAAGTCAAAAACATACAAAGAAAATCTATTGTGGAAGTAAGGATTTATTTTGTGAATGTGGTGCAAATCCTATACATGCTTTCAATTGGAAATAGAAATCACACACATAGGCTATGATAGTAACGTCCCTGTTCTGAAGAACAGCAGAAAATCGGCATATGTGCAAAGCCACAGAAAGAGTGAAGCCTCTACTATATTGCTAATTATCCCCGACAAAAGCCTCGTGTGGGCCTGGTCTTGGTGCTGCACCGCGTGGTTTATAAAGAACTGTACAGGGTATGAATACAGTGTTTGTGCCCTTGGCGTTTCCAGGACCAGCTCCTTTTTGTCAAGGGATTTGCAGATTTAAACAAACGTCCATCAAGTTTTCGTGAGTAGTGTTTCTGTCCTACACAGTATTTAAAATGAAGAGGAAGACTATTGGGGAGTAAGAGGAAAAGCTATTACTTTGAACCACATTGTTAAGAGAGGAACGTTCTTTCATCTAGGAAGAAGGCGCAGCCTGAAAGGCGGGGGGACGTTGAGGAGCCCAGTAACAAGGGGCTTGATGTCTAGTTCCCTGGGCTCCACCAGGGGCTTGAGGGAGAAGTTTTGCAGGATGGTGGTGAGGAAGAGGAACAGCTCCACGCGGGCCAGGCCCTCGCCAACACAGGCCCGTTTCCCTGGAAGGAGGAGACATCCCCATTAGTTCGCTCCAAATGCAAATACAATAAACAGCTCATACTCAGATACAATGTGCCAACCAAGACAACCAATACAATATGCCCCTAAGAGCCATGGAAAACACTGATCAGAAAAGGGAATTTTATCAACTGCCAGAAGCCAATTATTTGTCAGTATATATCAAAACTCTCTCAAGAAATGTTCGCTCTTTAATTGGGTTGTTCTCCTTCTGGGTATTTAGCCATAGGAAAGAGAGATGCATCTATTAGGATGTCACTTGCATTGTTATTTATGATATTGATGAGTCAGATGAAAACTGTATATCCATCTATAACGAACTAATGGAATAAATTCTACTGCATTTCACACAATGAAACCCAAATATGTTAATGTGGAAGATTATTTAACACCACAGTCTGTCTTTTATCACAACAAACTAAGTGAAAATAAATGATCAAAGATTGTACAGAATGAACCAAATTTTATTTTTAAATATACATCTATTATGTATGCTTAGACAACAGTGGTTATCTCTGTAGAGTGAAATGGCAAATAATTTTTATTTCTTTCTCTTTTTTTGCTTTTCTGCATTTTCCATCTTTTACATTATTATCACTGTAATTAGAAACAAAACATCTTAACTGTTATTTTTTAAATACTTAGCAAATGATTGAATAAGAAAAGGAAAAATAATGTGTGCTGACCAATCCTAAGTTGTCTTTATAACCTTATGGGAAATAGTAACTGGGAGCCAACCAGCTCTTGACAAGAGGCAAGGGTATGTGGGGCTCAGGTTTCAGAGGGGAAGAAAAAATACGAAGTCGCCAAGTCTCTTTGATGGCCTCCGGCTCTAAGAATCAGAAAGTTAATAATCATTAGTAATTTTAAAAGAAGATAAAAACTTGTACATTTGTTTTGGAAAAGTCAATATTACAAAGGGGAAATCAACAGATAAGAGTCTGCAAAAGCAGGTCCCTTTGTCATCTGGTAACACGTGGCATTTGAATTGGCCTGACTTTGGTTTCTTTAAAAACTGGCATTATACTCAGTTACCCAACAACAAAACAGTCCCTGGGTGACTTCCCCAATCCTACTGGTGCACAGACTAAAGTGGCTCCATACAGCTACATCAGAAACTGTAACAGTTTCACACGATCAACTTCGCTATCATCCAGGGATTACTTAGTTATGCCAAAATCTCAGCGAAGCTGAAAAGTTGTCCGAAATGTGCAGGCGTATGGTGTGGATGGATTTACTTGTATTTACCAAGGGAAAAAGGTATGAAGTAATCTGTTTTCCTGAGGCTGCCATTTTTATCCAAAAAGTGGCCTGGGTCAAACGTCTCTGGATTGGGGAACTCCTTGCAGTCCAGCAAGACTGAAGACAATAATGGCAATACTGTGGTGCCCTGAAACCAGAAAAGAGAGAGGGATTGTACTTGATCGTGCCTATCCTTGATCCATTAACAAGGCTGACACTCCTTATTAGTGGATGGAATAGGACTGAGCACTCTTAAGCTTGCCTGGGGAGTGACTGTCTTGAGTTATGGCTATTTTATACATGCTATTATCATACAATACTTATTGGGTAATGAGATAATTCTCTTTGGGAAGTGTGGGGTCATGATCAATGTGAGGTAACCAGTTATTGTTGATAAGCGGGGGTTTGCCACCCACATTGTCTAGACATGACCTTTACTGGAATTGCTGCCTCAAATCGGAAGAGTCTACTTTTATACAATTTGTTCCTTTCTGAATTCAGGTGTGAATGGAAGAAAGTGAGATACGCAAACTTGAATCTACTGAATCAGACTCCACTTCCCTCATTTGAAAAATGGGGTGAGGTAACAAAAACACAGGCTTTCCTCCTAATTTACAGATTTCTGTGAGGCTTAAGTGACAAAACAATATTAAAAGCTACCACTGTGCTTAGCTGTTTATAAAGTGTATTTAATTCTCACTGCAACTGTATCCAGCAGGCTCTCTTCTTGTTCTAATTTATAAGTGAGGACATTGAGATTCAGAGAGGAAAAACAGCTTACTTAAGGTTACACTTTTAGGAAGTGGCATACTTAGAATTTGCCCAAGTTCTATCTGATCATAAAGCACCTATTAAGTGAAAGCTGCCTTTTTTCCATTTTCACTTTATTTTCTATGTCCTTAAATGTAATTTTAGAATTATTGGAGGGGCAATATATGCACATGGAATAAAGTACCCCAAAATATGTACAAAAGGGTATAAAGTAAAAATAAGTCTCTCTTCTTATACTCAAGTCCCCTGGTTTTCTTCTTGGTGTAATTACTGTTAGCATTTTATGATCCATCCACTGGGAGATATCTTACGGATTTAAAGAAAGGACACGTATAGACATATATTCTCCACTATTTTCACACAGATAGTAGTATCCTATAGTGTGCTGCAGCTTGCTTAGTATTCCACTTTATAGAAATAAAGGAAGTGTTAAAGTCCTTTGTAAATGAACATTTTGGGGTTTCCCAATCTTTAAGTATCACAAATATTGCTGCAATAAATATTCTTATTTTGTAGAAAGTACGCAAAGGATAAATTCCTAGTAGTGGAACTACTCTTCAAGTTGTATGTGTGTTTTGAATTTTAATAGATATTACCACATTGTCTTCCATAGAGGTTACACCAATTTATACCACTAGCAAAACTATATGCTTTTTTACACCCTGCCAACATATTATGATAAGTAAAAAAACTTTTCTTTAGAATTATTATTTTCATTATATTTCATTGTGTGAGTATATTTTTACACATTAAAAAACCATTTGTAATTATTTTTACTCAAACTTTAATTTTGTTTTTCTTGTTCTGCATCTGTTGGTTTTGGGTTTGTTCAAACTGACTGTAGGAGTTCATTTTATTTTTCAGTAATTAGTTCTTTCCTCTTATGAACCATGCAAAATTTCCTCTCAGTTTGTCATTTAGCTTTTGACTTTATTTTTCCAGGCAGATTTTTCTTATTTGCATATAGCCAAATGTATCGATTTTTAAATACAGGGCCCTCTTACTCCTCTCTTTTTTGGTGTTGGGAGTCAATGTTAGAAGTCTTTTAGAGCTCTGAAATTCTAGAAGAAAAAAAAAAAGTCATCGCTTTTATTCCTAGTCCTTCTACAGTTTAATATTCTATGTGTGTATATTTGAGCCTCCAAGAATAAAGTTTCATGTAAGATATGAGGCAGGGATCTGTTATTATTATTTTCCAACTCCCCCAAGAGTTTTCTAACCTCTGTTGAATACTCCATATTGTCCATCTAAGGCAGTGGTTCCCAACCTTCCTAATGCCGCAACCCTTTCATACAGTTCCTCATGTTGTGGTGACCCCCAATTTCATTGTTACAAATTGAACATAATTAAAGCATAGTGATTAATCACAAAAACAATATGTAATTATATATGCGTTTTCCGAGGGTCTTAGGCGACCCCTGTGAAAGGGTCATTCGACCCCCAAAGGGGTCACGACTCACAATATCGCGACCCAATATTTTGAGAACCGCTGCTCTAAGGGGAAGACACCTTCATCAAGTATGAAGTTTTCATGTATAATTAAATGTATTTCTAGACTTTATTCCTTGACCTGTCTTTTCAGGAAGGTATAGTACACTGCTTTAATAACTGTGACTTTGTATTACATTCTAACATTTGGTAAGACCTACCCCTGATTATGTATTTTTTTTTCCATATCAAATTTAGGATCTGCTAGCTTAGTTCTAAGAAAATCTGGTTGATATTTTCATTGAGATCTCATAAATGTATAGATTTTTTTGATTTGGGGATAACTGCTACTTTTCTACCCAAATGCAGAATAAATCCTGTAATTTATTCAAATTATAGCTCTCATTAACATTTCAGTTTTCTTTTTATAGATCTTGAATTTTTTTGTTCAGTTCATTCCTAAATATTTTATCCTTGTTTTTATTAATGAAAACGTATCTTCATTATATTTTTAAAATCATTTTTATTTTATATAGGTGGCAATCGATTTTTTTAAATAATAAATTTGTACCTAACCACTGAATAATTGTTTTTGCAACTGTGCTTTGGCTAATTTTCTTTTATTTCCAGGTATAATTATATCGTTTACAAAGTTGCTTCTTTGTTTGGAATGTTTTATCTCACTATTTTTTTCTAATTCTATTTGCATAATATTAGTACTGGTAGATAGCCTTGTTTTACTCCTACTTAGGAATGCTTTTAATCTTTCATCAATAAGCATGATTGGGAAATTCGTTTTTTTTTCTGGCTAAAGAGATGTTCGTCTATTCCTACTTTATTAAGGGTTAAAAAATAAAAATGAAGTACAAATAGGTAGTTATAAATAGCCACAGGGATGTAAAGTACAGCATAGGGAATGTAGTCAATAAAATTGTAATCACTATGTGTGGTACCAGGTGGGACCTAGACTTATCAGAGGGACCACTCTGTAAGGTATATAAATGTCTAACCACTATACTAATGACTAAAACTAATATAATATTAAATGTCAATTATAATTTGAAAATAATTTTTTAATTAAAATGGCCATTGAATATTAGCAAAAGTATTTTCTGTACAAATGAGATTATCATATGATTTTTCTCCTAAATTTTATTTATTTATATGGCGAATTTTATTAAACTAGATTTCCTGGTGTTAGACCATTCCTGTGTTCTTAAGGATCTCAATTTGTTGGTGATGTGGGGTTTGTAATGTGATGCTAGACTTAATGTACTGATACACGTTTGCATTGATAGTTTTAAGTAAGATCGGTGGCTGTTTTGTAGTATTTTTATTCTGTTTTGCAAGATTTTGATCAGGTTGGCACCTTTTCTTCCTCTTTTATGCTCTGGAACTATTTATATGTAAAACCGAAGCCCCTAATCACTACAGGAGACTGACTATATCCCTGGTGAGCATGTAAGCTTTGGTAAATGCTAAGTGTTCTACAAATGTTAACTGTCAGGAGCAGTAACATCTCCAATGGCCTATACATAAACTTCTGGGAGGAGAACATTTGGGTTAAAGAGGATCGATACTGGCTTAATTACCTTAGAGCAGTGGTTCTCAACCTTCTGGCCCTTTAAATACAGTTCCTCATGTTGTGACCCAACCATAAAATTATTTTCGTTGCTACTTCATAACTGTAATGTTGCTACTGTTATGAATCGTCATGTAAATATCTGATATGCAGGATGGTCTTAGGCGACCCCTGTGAAAGGGTCATTCAACCGCCAAAGAGGTCGCGACCCACAGGTTGAGAACCGCTGCCTTAGAGCTACAGACACATTTTCCACGTCCCCCCTTTTAAAATCTAACCTGAAAAATCAGATTTCAGCTCCCGTAAGATTCTCGTTAATGGAAATCACTGCTCCCAAATACATCCTATCTGAGAGCAGGAGGGGGCCTGGGAGCCCCAGGTCAGCCCCCACATTCAAGGAAGGCAGAGGCCGGCTGCAGAGCTGCAGAGTGGCCTGAGGGTGCACTGCGCGCAGTGACAGATTTCCAACCACGGCCATCTGACTCTGACTGCTCTCGTCCTGCAATAGAACGGAGAGCCTCTCACGGGCCCACTGAGGGACCGCACCGCCCCTCCTGTCCCAGTCCGTTTTCCCAGACACATCTAACCTTGGGGATGACATATTGTCTGAATTTCGTGTCCTTGGTCACGGCATGTGGTAAGTTAGACGGAAGGAGGGTGATGTATCTTTGTATCTCATTCAGCACAGCCTCTGTGTAAGGCATCTTCATCTTGTCCTTCAAGGAGGGCCTCTGGTTGTGTCCAATCACACTGTCAATTTCTTCATGAACTTTGGCTGCAGAGACATGAATCATGAATGCCACTCAAGAGATGTGTTCCCTGGGTACCTGGAAATTACCTGAAATGCTTGCCATGTGCAGCAGAACACGGCCGAGAAGAGGTTCCCAATGTCAAAGACCTGTTGCTAAACAGCCCATTGCTTTGGTCCTGATGGAATTTCTCTTTTCTATTTTGCTGTAAATGCCAGAGACTTGCTGAAGGAAACATAAAGGCTGGATTAACTATCTTCTCAACCTCCTGCCTTCATTGGTTGGTTCTCATGTACGGGTGAGGCAAGGACCTTTGTAGCAGGGATATGGCTGAGCCCATGATTCCTGGCAAAGCAGCCGTAGGGGGACATGTTTGATCCTCATTCTAGCGGGAGCCCTTCATCCAGTCTCCTTCTAGTTTTGTGGGGATGGTAAATACCATTTTGTTGAGCAGCATAAACACTGGCTTTATAAGGCCTGTGCTCTGAGAATGCGCTTGAGAAAATCAACCTACCAACATTTCATCTTTGACTGTTGTTATATCACAGCTAAAAATCCCCTTTGGGAAATCTGGTCCATTTTCAAGTTGGGAAAACAGAGGCCTGAAAGATTAAATGACTTGTTTGAGGTCACACAGCCAGGCATTGACAGGCCTAGGATGAGCACCCAGCATTGTGACTCACGGGTCCCTCATCTAACGAGGGCTTACTCTGTGGCACTGAACCTCATACATAAGACTCAGGATTCAGAAGTTCCTCTGCTTCCAGTTTAAACAACAGCCTTTCAGTTCTCAAAGGTGCTTCTTCCTTATCAGCATTATTAGATAGAGTTCTAATCTACAAACGCAAACCACATACATGGCCATTTGCATGGTGCTCTGAAAGGGGCCCAGAGAAAGCGAAGCAGTCACGGTCAGCAGTGTCTTCCCACCCTCGCCTCGTGCCCTGATCACTGACATGCTTGCTGTACCTTGCACCTCTGGATGTTTCATGAGGAGCAGGAGCCCGTATCTCAGGGTGGAACTGGTGGTCTCTGTTCCTGCCACAAACAAGTTGGATCCACAGACTGCCAAGTTCTCCAAGTCAAATTCAGACATGGGGTTGTGTTTCTCCTGTAGGGGGGAGAGTTAATGGCTATAGGAGTTAAAAAGAAGGCAATGGCTTATCAGAGCTCCATAATCACACACCTTTACTAGTAATTGGCTTCATTTTGTGCACTGTTGTGTAATGGATAGAAAAAAAAAAAGTCAGTTGTGGATCAAAACTCCAAGGTTCAATCCGAGGTTAATCAATGAATAGATGTGAGCCTTTGGCAAGTTACTTTCATCTCTACTCAGTTTCATAATCTGTGAAACGTAGATAAAAAAAAAAATAGAACATGCTCCATAGGCTTATTATAAAGATGAAAAGAGTTAATTAATGGGTGGAAGCTCTTAGAACTATGCCTCAAATATACAAATACTCAGTGGACGGTATCTGCTTTTATTATATTTAATGAAAAAGACCAGATGATAAACTCTATGCAAACACAATGTAGAGAAAGCACTGATTTATAACTGGTCCGTTTCCTTCACTTACACTGACTTAGATGCTCTCGGCCCCACCTTCTCCCACATGACATTCATCATTATAATGGCATTTCTAATACGAAGACTGTACTTGTAGGACATTTTCACTCATAATTTTTAAATATATATTTTATTGATTTTTTACAGAGAGGAAGGGAGAGGGAGAGGGATAGAAAGTTAGAAACATCAATGAGAGAGAAACATCAATTCAGCTGCCTCCTGCACACTCCCTACTCGGGATGTGCCCGCAACCCAGGTACATGCCCTTGACTGGAATCGAACCTGGGACCCTTCAGTCCACAGGCTGATGCTCTATCCACTGAGCCAAACCGGTTAGGGCACTCATAATTTTTTACATGGGGTCTACAAAGTGTTTAGACAATAAATTGATCCAGGACTTAAAAATAGTGAGTGAGTTTCCTATTTTAAAATGATTCTAGTAAAAATAATAAGGATTAAGTCTTTGTGGATGTATCCCACACACCTGGCATAAAAACGGGCACTAAACATTTGAATGTTTAATGCTATTACACTAGTTAATAAAATTTCTATATTCCTATATATTTAGATTATTTTCATTGCTGATTATTTTTGGTGGGCTTTTAATACCATTGGTTTTTAAATTTGAGGAAAGTACTAGAGTACTTGTTTTTAAGTTTGCTTTACTTTTAAAACTCTGAATCAAGTTTTTCTTCACACAGTTTCTTTATACTATGTCCCTTCTATTCATTTCAGAATGCAATTATTTCTGCATGTGGAAATTCAAATTTTTAGGCATATTGTCGTTTCCTACCTATAGTCCTTGCTGTCTTTATCTGGAATCAAGAATATTGAGTATCTAAAACTCCCTCACAAGAGAAAGTTCAGTTCATTTTTGTTGTTATTATTGTTTTAAACATTTTTAATGATTTTTAAAGGGAGAGGAAGGGGGAAAGAGAGGGAAACATCAATGTGAGAGCAAAACATTAAGCCTGAAACCTGGGCATGCGCCCTGACCAGGAATCCAACCAGCAACCCTTCAGTGCATGGGACAATGTTCAACCAACTGAGCAATACCAGCCAGGACAGTTCAGTTAGTTTTTAAAAGTCTTTGCTGATGAAGAGCGTTAGGGAGAAAATGGAAATGTTAACGTATATTTTATTTATGTTTTAACTATAACTTCAGTAACTAGGTTGAACTCCACTGTTTTATTTAATTCTTAGCATAAGCCAAATCTATTATGCAATAAGATTATACAGATTTAATATTAACTTAATTTAAAACAGAGTGAAACAAACCTTATAGGAAAGCAGAAACACTTCAAAAACACTTCTATTGATAGTTACCTTATAGGAAACAGACGTGGAGAGGAAGTTCTATTATTACTGATAACAGTGTGCCCCATTGCCATAGCAATCAAGAATTCCCTCCATGCTGTGACTGTGCTCTCATGCTCTCCCATGGGAGGGGACGATGCGGTGCTGGGGAGACGGTGCATACAGTACCTGCTCCATCTTGCTGAGGAAACAGTCAATGTAGTCTCGGGGGTTATTCTGATCCAGGGACTCCTGATGCTCCTTCACTTTTTCCAGAATGAAATTTTTAACATTAGTGAGCCTTTTGGAAAATGATCTGTGCTCTCCAGGGAGATGCTTTATGAGTTTTGGCCACAGATTGTACATCTGAAAGTGAGGGGAGGGGAGAGACACTGGAAATTCAGTTTGTGAAGAGGAACCAGAGCTCCTGAATGGGCTGCCTAACCCTCTCTGTGGTCTGGCCAGACACAATCCCTTCCTCCAACTTCCAAGCAGAAGAGAAGGGAGGACAATCACGACATACAGGAGAGCGGCCCCTGCCCGTCTCCTTGCTCGTCCCAGCTTTGGCCAACCCCTGAGTCATACAGGAGAGAGTGGCACAAGGCCCTGAAAAGAAACCCAGGCAACTGAGAATGTTTAATCCGTCCTCTTTTGTGTGAGTAAAGCCATAGAGGCAAGCAGAGGGCAACCCTCCAATGGTGCTGGGAGAACTGCCATGGCACTCATTCGCTTGACATACGTGGAGGGAAGGTGACAGTGAATGCTGGCATCAACCCTTGTTCCTGGAATAGGTGAGCTCATAGCCCTTTACTCAGCCTGGACCAATGAGATCAACCACCGTACAGATGCAGCCTCGGCCTTACCTGGTTCCATGGAGAGCTTATTTTCTTAGAATTTTCATTTAACAAACGCATCAGGTAAAGTAACTTCTCATCGTCGTACTGGAAACGCTCGTTGAAGAGGGTGGAGCAGATCACATTGCAGGGAGCAAGTGAAAGGATGAAAGTGGGGTCAAAAGGCTGAGCTGACATGAGAAACGAACAACTCTTAACATTTTGGATTTTCATCAAGAACAGCACCTTCTTCCTGCTCAGACTTATACGTAGGATGGATTTCCTCTAAACTTCCCCAGATTAGGATGTAAACACCTTCTAATAATGCTGACACTATGCTACTAATAATAGCGATTATGTTATTATAGGAATACAGTACTTTCATAGTCATAAGAGCAACAAATGATATTATAGAGCATGTACACGCTGGATACTGTGTAATTGTCTCGCAAACTACATTATTGAACTCTCATTTGGAGGTTGGACTTTTTTAGCTCCATTTTTTCAGATGTGGAAAGTGCATCTTAGAAAAGTTAAGAAACTTGTCCAAATTTCCATGCCCAGTAAGTGCTGAGGTTGGGAAATGAGTCCAGACTAAAGGGCGTGAGAGTCCTACCTGAAAGCTCTGTATCACTTTCTCCCACCCCTTTTCCCGGCCAGCTCCCTGTTAATAGAGCAGGTTGTGGGCCACGGAGTGATTCCCAAAGGAGGAGCTTTGCCGGGGGTGGGGAGGGGGGGGTGCAGGAAGCCCCCTTGCCCCCAAAGGGCTGATCAGTGGGATTCACCCTCTGTCTTTCTGAGCTCCTCCACCAGGAACTGGGCTTCCTCCTGGACCCTCTCCTCGATGCTCCTCTTCCCCATCCCGAAGTTCCTCAGGGTCATGAGGGAGAAGCGTCGCATCTGCTTCCAGGTCTCTCCATTGCTGAAAAGGATTCCTAGGGAAAGCAAGGGGCGGGAAAGTTGGGGTCACAGAGCGGGATTTTCCCCAAAGCTGATCTCTTCCCAGGGCCCCTTGGCAGGGATTCAGCAAATGGCCATTGAAAAGCACAACCTATTCTGGGTTTGGGTGAAATATTTGTCACAAAGAAAAGAAAACCCATGCTCTGGCCACAGGGGGCAGAGACGATGGGACGATGGGGCGGGGCAGGGGAATCCTTGGCCAGGGGAAAACATCCCCAAATGTGGGAAGGGCTCTCTGTCTGGTTTTCTGAAAAATGGTCAAAAGTGGCACGTGTTCTCACAGACTCCTTTCCTGGGTGTCTGTTTTTATACTTCATTTGCCTCCAACGTGTGGTGTCGTTCCCGCTGTGATTTTCTCTGAGAGGATAAGCAAGGCAAAGCAATATGGGATTTAGGGTCTTATTCTTCTGTGAATTTACTACAATGAATGTTAGCCTCGTCCGAATACGACGAAGAAAGGAGCAAAGGAACCCCGTATGTTCCAGACCAATGCGTTCCAATTTCTTCCTCTGTACAAAACCTGTTACTTCGTCTGAGTTTCATATTTCTCCTGATGCACCCTCAGTTTCATCAGCATGTCGTATCCTCTCAGAAGTCAATGCCCGTTGGCAGCTGCTAACTGATCTAAGCAAATGGCCTAAGACTGGACATCAAAACACACACCAACTGCCGGAGTCCATTCATTGTCTTCACGAGCTGAGTTTAGACAGAGACCCCCCAAAAGCTAGTAGCCCTTGAAAGTCCTGGCAAAAGTCAGGGCTGTGCATTACCCAGTTAATTAAGACACCACCCAGTTAATCTAGCTAAAGCATCATCCCCACCTTAGTTCACTGAATTTCTTAGATACTTGTGTAGATCCTTGCTGATTATTGTTGATCAGATACCCTGCCTATTTCTGGAAATTGTCTACCGATGAGCTAATCCATGTGTCATTGAAATCTCCTTACCTAAGGCTACCCCGACCTCAATAAAAGATCGGAGCGGCCTGAGCTTAGGTGGAAGTCCCTCTCCTTGAGTTGGACTTGCCCGCCTGGTCCTCCAATATTGCAAAATTATCTCGTGTCTTTTTTCTCATTTGTATGCGGCCCCTCTTTCAGTACTGAACCCTACTCCATGCGGGACGTGGAGGGAGTCCTACGCGACAACCAACACCTATTTAAGGACTACGAATCCGAAGATGTGACGTATGAGTGAGTATCACACGGGTTAAACAAAAACCATGACCTGTGACTATCACACAGAGGATCAATAAAAGCTTCCATAACTACAGATCAGGAGTGCAGAGTGGCACTAATGACTGACAATTTGACTGTATCTCTTGGACTGATGTTTGGTCAAAAGGAGGGAATCTACACTAATAAAAGAGAAAAATGGTAATTGGCGTACAACGATACCCTTTTCATTGGCTAATCAGGGCTATATGCAAATTAACTGCCAACTAAGATTGGCAGTTAACTGCCAACAAGATGGCGGTTAATTTGCATATGTAGGCACAATGCAGGGAGGCGAAAGGGAAAGCAGGAAGAAGCCCCCTGCCATTGACAGTGATCGGAAACCCAGGGGGGAGCTAAGAGCTGGGGGGTAGGGCAAAGGCGGCCCTGGGGCCGCCTTTGCCCTACCCCCCAGCCATGATCAGAGAATCAGGCGCCTTTGCCGCCCTGGCCAGTGATAGCAGGAAGTAGGGGTGGAGCCAGCGATGGGAGCTGGGCACGGTCGAAGCTGGCAGTCCCAGGAGCTAGGGGTCCCTTGCCTGGGCCTAAAGCGTGGGGCCACTGCAGCTGCGGGTCCCTGCTGCCCGGGCCGGACGCCTAGGCCAGAGGCGTCAGGCCTGGGCAAGGGGCCGATCCTGCGATTGGAGGGTAATGGGGGTCAACGCCTGAGGGCTCCCAGTATGTGAGAGGGGGCAGGCTGGGCTGAGGGACACTCCCCCCCTCCACACACACCCAGTGCACGAATTTCGTGCACCGGGCCCCTAGTTGTTAATAAAAGAAATACAGGCTGAAATGGAGTCACTTTTGCTAAGCCAGTCACCAAACCAAAACTTAATAACCTGATTGCAGTTTCAGCCTCTCCCAGGAGAGGAATTTTTAACCAATCAGCACAGAATTTCCTGATCTATTCCAGCAAGGTAATCTGCATGATAAAACTCCTGCCATTCCCTTTCTCCAAAACAGTAGACGACCTGGTCTACAAATAATTCTTTCTTTCCTTTTGCTATTAACTCCCCTCCCACACCCATCTATTAAAACCTTCCATTTTGTACAACCTCTCAGAGGTCCTCCTCATATATATGGGGTGTTGTCCAATACATGAACAGCTTCATAAAACCAATTAGAGCTTCAACTTTCCTCAGTTGAATTTTGCTATTTAATGGAATTAAGTTAACATTTCTCTGGGACTTGCAATTTTATAATTTTAAGTGGTTTTTGAGGTATATAGTACACATATTTCTTTACATATATCAAGTATTACACAATAAAAATAAAAACAAAGATGGAGCTGGCTATGCCAGAAAGACCAACTATGGATTTAGAAGGTTGGGGTTTTGAACCGAAGGATATCAACTGATCTCTCAACTTTCAGGGAGTGGAAGGAACTAGAGATTGTAATCAATGACTCAGTCCATCATGGCCATGTAATAGCTCTGGACACCAAAGCCCAGGTGAGCTTCCTGGCTGCTGAACACATCAATGGGTAACATTCTCATTTCCAGGGAGAGGACACAGAAACAGAAGCTCTGCATTTGGGACCCTCTCAAACCGTGCCCTCTGTGTCTCTTCATTTGCATCCTTCATATGATAAAACTGTAATTACAAGTTAGCACCTTCCTGAGTTCTGTGAATTATTTTACCAATTATTAAACCGGAGGAGGGCATGGGAACCCCGGAATTTTTCACCAGTTGGTCAGAAGTATGGATGACCTGGGAACCCCTGAACTTATGGCTAGCATCCAAAGTGAGCTCAGTGTTGTTGGGGAAAACGCCCTTAACCTATGGAGTCTGCACTAACTCAAAATTACATTGCAGTATTGTAGCATCTAATCAGTTGCTTGGTGCAGATCAGACACTTACAGTTAGTCATTTTTTTGCTAAAGAAAATGAACCCACATTTTGATTTGAAACATACCATGTCCTTTTTGGAAATCTGAAATAATTGGAATAGGTCCTCTGCCAAGGAATTCATCACCCTGATCGATCAGAGCTTCCTTCACCGCCTCATATCCATGCAAGACCACAGTGGGCGTGGATCCAACATACAACGTGTAAACAGGGCCGTACTCTTTGGCTAACTGGAAAAAGATTCAAGCAGGTACATAAACACTATTGCAAAATCTCTCCACTGGAGACTTGGGTAGAAATTAAGTAATAATTTTTATATAACTTAGACTTTGCCCCATCCATTTCATTTTAGAAATTTAACCCAGGGTATAGTCATGGGTTCAGCCTTTCCTTCATTTATAATATGCAACCATTAAGCAAATATTTACTAAGCACCTGTACTGTGTCAGACACTGTGTACAGCCCAGGAGCCCCCACTGAATTTAGAGTCTAGTGAAAGTGACTGGCAGCAAATGATATTTGCAATACAAATTGAGCATAATTCTATGAAAGTGATAGAGTGCACTATGTTGGATGATAATGGGAAAACTTAACAAAACAGAGAGGTTAGGAATCTATGAGGAGGTAAGATTTAAGGTTCAACTAAAGATGAGAAGGAAGCAGCCAGGACATGAGCTTGCGGGGAGCTCACTAAGCAGATATGAAAAAGGAAGAAGCCTATACATTTCCGATAGCCTTGTTCCAAGAAGAAAAAGAGAGTATCAAACTTCAGCTGGAAGGCAGGGGAGGGTTTCTGGGGTGGGGTGGGGTGGGGGTGGGGGTAAGAGATCAACCAAAGGACTTGTATGCATGCATATAAGCCTAACCAATGGAAACAGACACTGGGGGGAGGGGGGCGGCGGGTTAGGGCATATGCCAGGGGTGGGGGAGGCCCGGGGGAGGTCTATGGGGGGAAAAGGAGACATAGGTACTACTATTTGTAATACTTTAAACAATAAAAAAAATAAAACAGCCAAGAGTTGGGGTATAGTTTTTAAACACCATTCTGCTCTCTACTTCTATAAGTTTGAGTATTTTAGATCCCACATGTAAGTGAGATCATGCCGTATTTGTCTTTCTGTGTTTGATATATTACTTAGGATCATGTCTTCTAGGTTCATCCATGTTGTAAATAGCAGGATTTCCTTCTTTTAAGGCAGTGTTTCTCAACCTTCTGGCCCTTTAAATACAGTTCCTCATGTTGTGACCCAACCATAAAATTATTTTCATTGCTACTTCATAACTGTAATGTTGCTACTGTTATGAATCCTAATGTAAATATCTGATATGCAGGATGGTCTTAGGCGACCCCTGTGAAAGGGTCATTTGACTGCCAAAAGGGGTCGTGACCCACAGGTTGAGAACCGCTGTTTTAAGGCTAAATAATATTTCATGTGTGTGAGACAGAACAGGTGATAGATGATAGATGACAGATATCCCACATTTCCTTTATCCATTGATAGACATTAATAGACATTAGGCTGTTCTGGAGAATATAGTCTTGCATGATGAACTGCTGGTGATAATATCTTTTCTCATATTTGCCAAGGAATGAATGTCAGTCAGGGTAGCAGAGCTGGGCTGTATCAGAGCGAGATGCTGGGGGGGGGGGGGGGGGGGGAGTGAGGAGCACGACACCTCCTCTAGATCATTTAGTGTAAAACAGATGCAACAACAATAATCATATAGGACATTTGACACATTTTTCCATTTGCTGGGCTTGCCTTTTGGTGTTATATGCTGAAGGGATTGGAAGCCTTTATATTAAAGTAAGTTCTGATTGCAGAATGTTCTTATTCACTGAAATCCAACCTATATTTCTGGTCAACATACCTCACTCCCTGCTTGCAAGTGTCCAGTCCAGAAAGAAAGAGGATATGTCTTGTAATACGAAGTAGACATTCCAAAGTGCCTCGGTGGTGAGTCAAAGAAAGAAAGACTGAAGCCCTACCCAGTTTGGCTCAGTGGATGGAGCGTCGGCCTGCAGACTGAAGGTTGCAGGCACATCCCCGGCGGGGTGTGCAGGAGGCAGCTGATCGTTGTTTCTCTCTCATTGATGTCTCTATCCCTCTCCCTTCCTCTCTGTATAAAATCAATAAAACATTTTTTTTTTTTAAACAAAAAGGAAGATAGAGGGAAGAGAGCCAGCCTGCAGTGGTCTCAGGTGCAGAGCCGGAAGGTGAAGATGGCCAGCCCCAGAATGAAACCCCCTTACCTTGCTGAGAGATGCAGGGATGTCCTTCAGGTTTAGCTGCATCAGATTCCCAATGATGGGCAGGGGAGTTGGACCCGGTGGTAGCCGTCCCCATTTGCGACCTTCTTTCCACACCCAAAGGAAAACCAGGCAAATGACAAAAATAATAAAAACAGGAGTCGTGACTCCCAGCAGCTCCATCTCAGCTACTCGATGTGAGGAACTGTCCGAGTGCTTGTTAGGAGGCAAAGTCTTCTGCAGGGGTGTGACTTGGCAGTTCTTGGATTTGGGAGAAAAAAGAAAAAAACACCAAGCAAACAAACAGACATACAAACCCCTGGAAATTGACTTTGGCTTTATTTACTTTGCTGAAGCTTGAGATCAAGACTCATGAGCCCTCCCTCTCATTAAAAAAATCTGCAACTTTGGGTTTTCTAAGCATCTCCATGGCATATACTTTTCTTCTTACAGCACTACTGATTAATTAACTATAAAGTTGCATTTATTTTTTATAACTTTCTGAAACTGTTCAAATAATTAAATTGATAAATTTGAAAAAATAGATCATATATCCTGAGATCTGATTTGGAAAAACAGAGCTGTCAGAGTCATCCTCCTCAAACATAATTTTTTTTTTATCATGTTTCTCATCAGTTAAGAGTCTACTATGTCCATCAACAGATGAATGGATAAAAAGAAGGTAGTATATATACATACAATAAAATATTAGTCACTTTTAAAAAGGGATGAAGACCCATAGCCGGTTTGGCTCAGTGGATAGAGCATCGGCCTGTGGACTGAAGAGTCCCAGGTTCGATTCCAGTCAAGGGCACATGCCTGGGTTGTGGGCTCAATCCCTAGTAGTAGGGGGTGTGCAGGAGACAGCAAAATAATGATTCTCTCTCATCATTGATGTTTCTATCTTTCTCTCCCTCTCCCGTCCTCTCTGAAATCAATAAAATATATATATTTTTAAAATAAAAAGGGATGAAGTTCTAAAATTTGCTACGGCATGAATGAACCTTGAAGACATGATACTAAGTGAAATAAGCCAGACACAAAGTACAAGTATAGTATGATTACACTTACATGAGGTACTTAGAGACACTAAATTCATGGACATGGAAAGTGGACTAGAAGTTGCTAGGGCCTAGGGGAGGAAGAAATGGAGTGTCAGTATTTAATGGGTACAGAGTTTTTTGGAATGATTAAAAAATTCTGGAGCCCGGCCAGTGTGTCTCAATGGTTGAACATCGACCTATGAACCAGAGTTCACATACCTGGGTTGTGGGCTCAATCCCCAGGAAGCACGCAGGAGGCAGCTGATCAATGATGCTCTCATCAAAAATTGTGAATGGCCCTAGCAGGTTTGGCTCAGTGGATAGAGCATCAGCCTGTGGACTGAAGGGTCCCGGGTTTGATTCTGGTCAAGGGCACATGCCTGGGTTTCGGGTTTGATCCCCAGTGTGGCATGCAGGAGGCAGCCAATCAATTATTCGCTATCATCATTGATGTTTCTCTCTCTCTCTTCCTCTCTGAAATCAATAAAAATATATTTTAAAAATTGTGAATGCTCTTAATACCACTGAAATATACATCTTAAAACTGTTAAAATTGCAAATTTTATGTATATTTTACCACAATAAAGAAAAAGAAAACATTCACTAAGGTGATTTTTGAAAAATGTTATCTCATTTGTATTTACATTTAAGATAATTAATCTTCTTCTTTGAAGTAAGTCTTACTATTAACAATAATGTTTATACATTATTTTATGGGGAATTTTTACTGTAATAAATTTTTTTCTAAAATCTAAGAAGTCTACTGTGGTTTTCTATTGCTTATTATTACAAACATTAAATATGTATGAAGCACAAAAATTCATTAAATGTTTTTTTTAAACTTGTTTTCCACATATTTCAGGGCCATCTCTCTGTATTCTCACAACAGACTACAGAATTGCTCATTAGCCTGCATTCGTGGATCCATTAGCTTTGGGGCTTGTGAGCTTTTAGGGAGCACAGTCCCTGATGGGTTTGCACAGGGAGAACTCAGGCAGAGGTCATTAGTTTAAGGGCCTCTGATACGTTTCTGTATTCCTTCCAGCACCTTCTGTGGAACCTGTCCACTGATACTTTTGCTAAGTTGTTTCCAGGTATTCATTTGCAGACATTTCACAGTGAGGTAAATTATTGACCTGGAAATGTTTGAACAGTTAGGACTTCAATGTCGCTTTGGATGTTGAAAGTAGGTGAAGAAATATGGTGAGATGTTGGAAACATGTTGGGAAAGGACAGATTTAAAACAATGTAAGCATATCATTCCCTTGCTTAAACATCTTGAAAGGACTTTTTAAAAAATACTGTTTCTTTTATTATTAACACTTTAAGTTTTTAGAATAGTTTTAGATTCACAGCAAAACTGAGTGGAAGATACAGAGTTCCCATATACCCCCCCACCCCCACCATCAAAATCCTGCACCAGAGTGGTTGTTTGTTACAACCCATGAACCAACAGCTAAGTCCATAGCTGACATTACTGTTCACTCTTGGAGCAGAGATGGTATCTGTCTTATTCACTATTTTGTTCACTGTTGGTCCAATACTTTACACGATTTAGGTTTCCTCATACATACCAGGCACTCAAACATGGGTTGAATTATGTTTGATATTCACATTGTTTCTCGTATTGTGTCAGGAGGGTAACTGTTCCCATTGGGAAGGTTTTAAAGGTCACCTCCTCCCTGACCACTTGGGCTCCTGTCTCCCACTAGTTGAGGGTTGTTCTTGGAGACAGTTTTGTGCATATCTGAGTTGAATATATGTGCAGAATGCCTGCAGCTTCCATAGTGCGGGAGGATCCCTGCAGTGAAACACACGTGAAGTGCAGGCATGGCACTGTTGGGGCAAGGGGAGACAGTGAATTGCATTTTAAAATATCATCTGGTGCTCCCACTGCCTGGAACACATTACACCATCACCACCTCTCTAGCTGGCTGGCTACCTCCTGTCCAACCTTAAAATTTGGCTAAAATCTGACATTGCCTCCTAGAAACCACTAGGCTGGTCTGACCCTCATTTGTGCCCCTTGCATCCAGCGACCACTCGGCAGTGTTATTTACACTGTAAGTGCCTCTTATTTGCTTGCCAGACCCCCAACCCCCACCCACACAAGGGTATAAGCCTCATTGTTACCTCGGCAACTAGCACATTCTAGATGCCCAATAATTACTTATAGGAAGAAGGGAAGGAAAGAAAAAAATTGAAGATAAAAAATAGAAGTAGATGGTGTCTTGGTCTGCTCAGGCTGTTGTAACAAAATGCCATCAACTGGGTGTCCTAAACGACTTATTTCTCTTAGTTTTGGAGGCTGGGAAGCCAAGATCAAGTGCCAGAGACTTGGTGTCTGGCAAGAGCCCTCTTCCTTGTTTGCAAATGGCTGCCTTCCTGCTGTGTCCTCACATTGCCAAGAGACAGGCATCTCTCTCGTGTGTCTTCTCATAAGGGAACCAATTCCATTTATGAGGGCTCCACCCTCACAACCTGTTCACCTCCCCAAAGCCGCCCCTCCGAATACCATCACAGTGGGGATTAGGGATTCAACATATATGCTTCAGGGAGGCACATTCAGTTTATAGGTGATGGAAAGTAGAAAAGCGAATAAATAGGGAAAAAAAGAGAATGGTACGAATTCCAAAGAGACATGGTAAGGAAAATAAGTAAAATGTCATCTGTGCTAAGGTCTATATAATAATGGACACTTGGAGTGAGCAATGAATCAACAGCATCTACAGCTGACCCCTGAACAACATGGGTTTGAGTTGCATGGGTCCACTTGCACATGGATTTTTTTCAATAAATACACTAACTGTATTTTCCTTATGATTTTCTTTTTTTAAAAAATAAATATTTTTTTATTGAATTTAGAGAGGAAAGGAGAGGGAGAGGGACAGAAACATCAGTGATCGGCTGCCTCCTGCACTTCCCCTACTAGGGATTGAGCCTGCAACCTTGGCATGTGCCCTTGACCAGAATCGAACCAGGAACCTTCAGTCCGCAGGCTGACGCTCTAGTCTATCCACTGAGCCAAACCAGCTAGGGCCCTTACGATGTTCTTAATAACATTTTCTTTTCTCTACCTTACCTTATTGTAGTAATCTGTAATACATAGTAACATACAAATATGTTAATCAACTGTTATCCGTAAGCTTTTGGGAGGAGTCAAAAATTATATGCAGAGTTTTGACTTGCAGGGTTGCTCAAGGGCCAACTGTAGAATCTAAATGCTTATTCAAAGACCAGAGACCAGGAGAAAGCTGAGGGGCTGGGGCAGGTTGTTGAGATTTTCCTGGAGGGCTGTGGTCAAGGTTTCAAATCTAACTAGCTTAGCTCACTGCTGCTGAAGACATAATTCCATGTCTTTTATGATGCACTCGTGTATATATAAGGCCCTGTGCTCTCTCCACTACTGAAACTTAAAGTCAACTCAGAGACAGAAAGATGTTGATTCCCATAGAGTGGGTGAACTAACTCACCCAATAATTGCCACTATACTAGGTGCATAAACTTGTTTTGCTGAATCCACTGAGGAGCGAGCACTGCAAGGATGGGTTAACAGGTTCAGAGATGTTTGCTAACTGCTCATTGCTCACATTAAGTCCTGACATGGACACTCTAACCTAACTTCTATGTCCTTTTCCCCCACTAGTCACTTAGCCTGCATTTCACATTCATCCTTTTGTTCTTTCATGCAACACAAAGGAAGAACTCATATGGGCCAGGTATTATGTTAGGTATGAGCAATACTACTACCCCAGGGCAGACCATGGTCACAGTCCTGCCCCCTGGAGAGCTGCATTATTTGTGGGAAAGACATTAAGCAGGCAATGTAAGGCGTGTGAAATGTTACGAAGGGGGACATGTGGGGTACTGACCTGGGCAAGCATGCAGGGTGACCTGTCTGAAGAAGTGGAGACACCATTAGGAGTTAGCAAAGGCAAGTTGGAGCCTTGGGGAAGAAAAAGTGAGCTGGACAGATGGGACAATATATGCAGAGATGGAGAGAAGGTACAATCAAGGATCTGGGCAAGCAGGTCAGTGGGGGCAAAATAACAAAAAAACAAAAAGCCTTGCATACACACATCTGACTGAGACTTAATCCTGAAGCAATTAGAAGTCAGTCAACATCTGATCACAACATTCCTTCCCCACAGCAGAAAGGAAGGTCTGACTTCAATTTAATACCTACCAAACACCTAGAGGATAATTGGTTTCGATTAAACTTCCCTGGTCTGCAGTAGCAGATGTAGGATACTATGGGTTGGATGCTACAGGAAACTGAGTAAAGTGCTGCTGTCCCAACATCACTATGAAACCGTCCCCAGAGGGAATGTCGAGAGCACGGGGAGCGCAGGTCCAACCTGGCTCCTGGGCTAACACCCTCACTGCCAGTGATGATGTGCACAGCTTGTCCTGCCTCTGCGTCAGGGCGCCTCCTCCCTCCCGCCAGCTCTCAGGCAGCCTCTGCAGGGCACACTCCATCCTTCCCCTTCCCCCTGTAGCTGGCTGCATCCCACAGTGACTCAGAACATCCTTACTAGGTGTACCGGTTAATAATGCGCATTTTTTTCAATAGATGGAGTTACACATAGGCTGATATATATGCGATTTGATATGTATGCTTTGTTGTATTGACAGCAAGCTTCAAAACTTCATGTGTCAAATTTTCTGAAGGTGTTAACATCATATTTTTATGCTTAAAAATGTTGAATTTCATGCCAAAGAATAAGAGCATTTGCGGGAAGTTTTAATTCATTACTTTATTTTGAAGGAAAGTCCTGCTGAAAGTTATCACATACTTCAGGAAGCGTATGGTGTACATGCTCCATCTCAATATGCTTGTGAACGCTGGTTTAAACGCTTTAAAAGTGATGATTTCAATGTGAAAGACAAAGAACGTCCAGGTCAACCGAAAAAGTTTGAAGACCAACAATTACAAGCATTAGTGGGTGAAGACGCATGTCAAACTCAAAAACAACTTGCAGAAAGATTAAATATTGCTCAGCAAACAATTTCCGATCGTTTACAAGCAATGGGAAAGATTTTAAAGGAAGAAAAGGGGTGCCACATCAACTGAACAAAAGACAAATGGAAAACTGAAAAGTCCTCAGTAAAATGTTGCTTCAACAGCAGGAAAGAAAGTCTTTTTTGCATCGAATTGTGACTGGTGATGAAAAATGGATTTAATTTGAGAATCCCACACACACAAAATCATGGGTTGATCCATGTCCACCATCAACATCCACTGCAAGGCCAAATAGCTTCAGAAAGAAGACAACGCTCTGCGTTTGGTGAGATCAGGAAGGTGTGGTGTATTATGAGCTTTTAAAACCAGGTGAAACCGTTAATACAGTGGGGCCTTGACTTATGAGTTTAATTCGTTCCGTGATGGAGCTCATAACTCAAATTACTCGTATGTCAAATCACTGTGAGGTTCGCTGTGCCAACTAGCGGTGGGGTATCTGAAGCTGGCTTGTAACCCGAATTTTTTTGACCTTGTAACTCAAAGCAAAAAATCGGCCTAGAGACGGCTCATATCTCAAAAAAACCCGTTAGTCGGGACACTCGTAAGTCAAGGCCCCACTGTACTGATCATTACCGACAACAATAATCAATTTGAACCATGCTGTGATCGTAAAACAACCAGAATGGGCCAGAAGACACTGCAAAGTAATTTTGCTTCATGGTAACGCACCATCACACACTTCATAACCAGTTAAAGACATGCTAAAAGATCTTGCCTGGGAAGTATTAACCCACATGCTGTATTCACCAGACCTTGCTCCTTCAGATTACATTCCAATCGACGGCACACGCACTTTCTGAGCGGCACTTCAAAATGTATGAAGAAGTGAAAAATTGGGTCTCTGAATGGTCCGCCTCAAAACAAGAAAAGTTCTATTGGGACGGTGTCCACAAATTACCTGAAAGATGGGGGAAGTGTGTAGCTAGCGATGGACACTACTTTGAATAGAGCACTTTTGATGTTTCTCTTGAAATTATTGTGTTTTCTTTGGATTACAAAATCCGTATTATTAACCGGTTAATAGTTAACCCGAATTTTAACCGGATAATCCGCATTTTAACCGGATAATCCGCATTTTAAAAAATATTTAAAAATTATTTTAAAATTCTCATACTAGGGAGGCAGTGTTCTGGGAGGCGTATAAGTGAAATGGGCAAGAAAGCCTTGGAGGCATATTAAGACAACAGAAAAGAACAGACATATGGAAAACACAAATCACTGATAGTAAAATAATTTTATTTAGTTTCTTTTTTTAAAAAAAGGTAGCTTTTCACATATAAATTTAGACTCAAGATTACAGTATATATTTGCCAAAAGGAACATCCCTGAAGGAGGGCTAGGCCTAGTGCTCGAGTGAGCCCAGGGAAGCACACTTCAAGTGGAAGTGCTTTCTTTAAAACTTCACCACGTGATTTCCCTGCTCCTCAACTCTGCACCAGGGCTGTGGCTTGTAAGATAACCCACATCCATCACTTGGGGGCAGCAACTTTTAGCTCAGGGGAATAGAAAACATCTCTAGTAATGAAAGCACAAAAGCCAATGATCCAAGTTTCCCACAACAATCATTATCTGCAGCAACAATATATGACAGGTGAAGAGTTTATTTTTAGTTCAAAAGTTCTTTTGCGGGCCGGAGAACACAAAATTCACTCAAAAAGAGAACGCATACAATTAATGAGCAAAAGTGAAAAAATGATTCTCTCCATATTACAAATGCTTTTATAGGATAAGGCCCAAGGAAAAGACCCACTCAAATCTGGGATTCCATTCCCATAAAGTGTTTGGCACAACTCACAACTGTCATGAGACTGAGAGTCAGCTGAGAGGTTGCTGGAAGGATCCCATGACTTTTCTGTCTGGCTTGAACAAAGTCTACACGAAAGGTCTTAACAAGCTGCACATACTCAGGCCTAACTATGGGGCACACTTTTTTAAGAAAGTTAATCTTTAAGGGAAAAAATGTCCAGGTGAAACAGGTCTCTCATAGCCACAGATTAATGTCATCATCTCATGGAAGATTAAATCCACTGGCTGCCCAGGAAGTCAGTGGAATCCTAATCTCCTAGGGAAGGTGAAGCTGGAGAACAACTTTGATTTCAGCATCTCAGGGCCAATAGGGAAGGAGACAAAAATGACGGCGTTACTCTTTGTTCCACACTATGTAGGCTCCTGATGAACAATATTGAGGAGAATTCGTGTGCTAGTAATCATGGCAGCCTAGAATAGAGCCTTTAGGCAGAGGTACTAGGGCAAATGAATGTACCCCAAATCCAGTTAAAAAACTTCCTGCAGTTATGATACAATACTGTGCAGTGAATAGCTAGGAATTGTATGCTGCTCCTATTTCTGGTAAAGCCCTGTCTTGCTCTTGGCCACCCAGAGCTGAGAGGTGACTTATAAGGAGTAGTCTGTGACAAGAAACCAAGTACCTTAGTCACACACAGCCTGAGGCAGTGACACAGACAGTCATCACCCAATGGAGGAGAATTCAAATCCCCAGAACTTTGACTCAAAGCCAAGGTTTCATCTCATCCAAAACTTGAAACCAAGCTCTATCTCAGCCTACTAATGCAATAAACTAGTGATTAGGAACCTCTACAAGGAATCTGGTTGAGTGGCAAGGTGCATGTCCCAGCAAGCCACCAACCTGACTGTAGGAAAACAAAAAGGTACAAATTGTATCAAGTAAATGGTTGCTCAACTGGAAGATCATTTCCTGGGGAACTTCAGCGGACTAGATGCTAATCACATGGATGTACACTGCAGACCCTAAAGAGAGCCCGGGTCCCAGGTGCAGTGAGTCTTCTTTACACTTACCACATCCTGGCCATCTTCTCTCTGGCCTTCTATCTCTTGAATGGCCGAGCACACACTTCCCCTGGGACCAATGTAAACATTATTCAATAGATCTCAGCTTAGGAAAACACAGCTTGTGATGTATGTAGTGTTTAACATTCCAGTGCAGGCAGTGTCTTAGCATTAGACTTTCCTTCTTTCATGAGTACCAATTTAGCAAGGATCACTCACAGCATACTTGATAGAACTGTGGTTGAAAAGACCATTTGGGTGCCAGACAGCTGGCTCTATCCTGGAATCAGCTGGTAAGCCAGGACTACCACAGGAGAGGCAGAACACACGAGCACAGGGAGTCGCGTAACCATTATTCCCATTGAACCCCTTGGGCCACATCTTGATATGGGAGAACATTTCCATCTCTTGCATCAACCTATGCTCTCCTTCTTCTGGACAGGGCTCTCTCCAGAGGGTTCAGCAGCATCCTTAGAGAGGAGAGGAGAGCTTTTCCTTCCAGTCCTAACATCTGAATATTTCACAGCACAAGAGGCGTCCACGAACATGCTCGGAATGTTGCTGCCAAAGTAGATCTTACTGTTAGAAGCGATGGCCTGGTACCTCCTGAGCTCCAGGTACTCCGGGGTCAGTTTGTGCTGGGGGCAAACAGGAGCAGAGGCGTCAGGACACTCTGGTGCACTATTCATCCCTGTTTCCTCACCCACATTTCCCTACTGCACTACCGATAAAATTACTCAAATCTGAATTCTTGCCAATGACCCTCTCTCACTTTGAAGTGTGGCTATCACATTAACAGTTATATTCCAGACTTGAAGTTCCTTCAACAAGCTGTTATAATGTAGGAGAGGCTGTTTATTTTTTAATTAAGAAGAAAAAAAGGTTGGGGGTGGTTTTGAGGAACAATGAATGATAACTCACTAAGTAATGATGATAACATTTCCATAGTGACTTGTGGCTGATGAAGTACTTCCATATGTACTTTCTCATTTCATCCAGCTGAATCAACCTGGGGTCAGTCTGGAATTTCTCCTGGCTCTCCTGATATATGAACAGGTCAATGGATGGGAGTGGCAGAGCTTCAAAGGAAGGGCCTGGGCCCAGAACCTTATAATCAACCACCTTTGATTCTGCTTTTCTTGATCACATTCCAGAACTAGAAAATATCTCAAGAAATCACCTGGTCTGGCCTCTTGCCTCTACCCAGAAACTGGATGTTCAATCTGTTTGTGATGGACAGATATTTGTCAATCATCAGGTTTCTCTCCATCACAGTGTCTTGTTTAAATTGTGATCCTAAGATATATCCAATCACAATCTCTCTGGGTTTGATTAAAACGTATTCATTTCCAATGATCCTTAAAATATACTCCAAAGCCTCTCAGGGCCTTCCCTAGCGATTCTCTCTTCATCAAGTCCCAGCCTGTCCTCCAGGCAAAAGCCCATCTTGTTCTTCATAGCCCTCTGACATCTTCCACTCCTGCACCTACACCTTCTCCAGCTGACTCATATCCCTGCTGAAACACTGCCATCCAATCTGCTCACCGTGTATAAACAAATTACTTTCTAAAGTCTTATTATTATAGGTCAATATCTGAATAGCATTTTTCATTTTCAAAGTGACATAAAACTACTTGCTGCCCTTTGGCATAGGCTGACTTCATGACAAGCTCTAGATATTTGTGCCTAGTCAGCCTCTCCCATGACAGATTTGAAATGTTAGTTTTGTAAACTGAAGTTTCTCATCTCGTCTTCATCTTGACCAAACTCCATTCTGTTTCTATAGAGCTGTGTCCTCCAATATGTTAAGTGTATTTCTAAATTCATACTGAATTTCAAGTCTTATCATTTCTTCTGAATACAGATTATTTGGCTCTTTTCTAAATCAAAAGAGTTTAAGCTCTGTCTCTACCTTCAATCTTTACTCTAATCCTGGAAACTGTATCCTATACCTTAGCAATCTCTGTCTCCATTCTTTCTGTCCAATCTATTCTACAACTAATAACCTTATAAACCTTGGTTAGATCCTTCCCTTCTCAGAAAGCCATAGGGGTTCTAGCTGCCTCTTAATTAAATAATTCCTGCTAACTAGGCCTGTAGTCTCCAGACCTAAACTTACCCCAGTCCCTAAACAAAAATTGGTCACTCATACATCATCCAACCTCCTTTCTCAAGTTATTACACATAAAATGCCTCATGACTAGAACATTTAAAAAGCCCAGTAAACAAGCAATACTCAGTTCATAGCATTTGGAAACACGTGTGTGTGGTGGGAGTGGTGGTGACTATTAAAATAATTGGCAAACACTACTGACATTTAGTAGGTGAGGGCCTGGGGTGCAAAATATCCCATAATGCATGAGATGATCTTCAACAATTAAGAACTATCTCACTCCAAAATGCCAAGAATGTCTCTGATGAGAAACACTGCTATAAACGAGCTTACTCAAAAAAACCTACCTTCTCTGGGAAACAATTCTAAGTAAACTTTACTCTTCTGTTCTTTTTGTCATTTCAGAAGCCCCTCAATTTTCTTGATTACTGAATTCTTATATAGCAGGACAAATGAATGGCTATATGGCAAGCATGTCAAACTCAAAGGCTAACATGGGCCAAATAAACAAGGTTTAAGTTTATGTGGGCCGCAAAAAACAAAAGCTTCAATTTTCATAGAAGCATAGGTTTATTTCGATAGAGACATACTGAATACAAAGGGCTGAAATAAATGAGTAATCGTTAATATAAAAGAGTAGAACATTTTAATAAAAATTGTATTTTTTCTCACCAGACACTGAATATCTGCACAATTAAAAAGCGTAATGCAAATTTCTATTTTTCTTATTCTCTGAAAGCGAACTATTTCCTGTTGTGCACACCAAACAAGTCAGTACAAGACTAATGACATGCAATTGGCTGCTAAAATATTCGCTGCTAGTATTAGTGGAGAGAAATGGTGCGCCTGTGCTTAAGCCGCGTAAGGGAAATGAATGTAACATGATTATAGTAATCAGTCAATAGCGAACGTAGTAGTTCGTTATTAATAATCCTATCTAATAAAAGAGAAAAATGGTAATTGGCGTACGACGATACCCTTTTCATTGGCTAATCAGGGCTATATGCAAATTAACTGCCAACTAAGATTGGCAGTTAACTGCCAACAAGATGGCGGTTAATTTGCATATGTAGGCACAATGCAGGGAGGCGAAAGGGAAAGCAGGAAGAAGCCCCCTGCCACTGACAGTGATCGGAAACCCAGGGGGGAGCTAAGAGCTGGGGGGCAGGTGATTGGTGATCGGAGGGTGATGAGGGTCAACTCCTCTGGCCGAGGCATCAGGCCTGGGCGGGGGGCTGAGCCGGGGATTGGGGGGATATGATGGTCCCCTTGCCCAGGCCTGAAGCCTGGGTCAGAGGCATCAGGCTTGGGCGGGGGGTGGAGCAAGCGATCAGAGGGAGATGGGGGTCCCCTGCCCAGGCATGATTCCTGGGCCAGAGGCCTCAGGCCTGGGCGGGGGCCAGAGCCAGTGATCGGGGGGAGATGGGGATCCCCTGTCCAAGCCTGACACCTCTGGCAGAAGCGTCAGGCCTGGGCAAGGGGCCGATCAGGCGATCGGAGGGTGATGGGGGTCAACGCCTGAGGGCTCCCAGTATGTGAGAGGGGGCAGGCTGGGCTGAGGGACACTCCCCACACACACACACACACACACACACACACACACCCAGTGCACGAATTTCGTGCACCGGGCCCCTAGTTATATATAACAGGATATTATAAAAATTAAGTCATGAAATTTTATTAAGTCGTTTCTTGCATACTGTTATATTAGCTGGGCTGCAAAAATGTTCGCTGTGGGCCGCATGTGGTCCATGGGCCGTGAGTTTGACGTGCTTGCTATATGGCATGTATTTTTATCTATCTGCTTGCCTTTGTCAGAGCTCCCCATTTTTATATGCAAATATACAAAATTCCCTATCCAATAAGTGTGCAATATATCTTGCCAAGTGACTGGCTGATTCTAGAGGGTGTGACAGTAACTATCCTTTCTTGACACTGGATAGATCTCCTTTATCACATCAGAGCCCCCACAAGAGAAACCAAAACCCCAAACTGTGTTACTAGGAGAGTGGCACAGAGAGCCAGTCACCTTGTTCGACGTGGCATATTTATGTGCAGCATAATATTCAGCGTCTGCTTTTGCCTTCTCTCGGGCCAGGAACGCGGCATCTAGCAAAACAACACAGGGTATTTAAAACAAAGGAAACTTGTGATCTATTTCCTCAGCTGGGTAACAAGTTCAGACTCTACTTTAGGTAATAGTCCCATTCTGCACTGCCTGATATTTTGATCACTTCTTTACTTTAAAAGCATATACCAGTAACAACTCTAGCAGTTTCCAAATCCCAGTCCTCAGACAGCTTCTGAGGACTTCACTGGGAATACTCTTGTCAATGTTGAACAACTCCCAGCTCACCTGAGCCCACTTCAGTTTCCACCTAAAAGTGCTCTTTCTTTCCTCCATCCCCATCACCCAAAGCATCACACCCCACCCCACTCTCAGCTTCAAGTGAAATAACTAAATCCAGACACAAAAGCTCTGCTCTATTTACTGAATTCCCCCCCCCCCCCCCCGCATTTGATCTAAACAATAGAAAGCAGCAGTATATAAGCAGAAGAGGTTGAATGTTTGGTCTTCAAGACTATGAGCTAAGAACATCTCACTGTGAAATCAAGGAGTTTGAGAGTTCTGTGAAAACCGTGGCTTCTTTTTTCCCAGCTAATTTGTATGATGTGTTTTTTTCGTTGACAGGTAGGAAAGAAACTGGTTGTGTTGGGTTTTCTCATCTTATATATTTTTTACAACTGATTATGGGTAATTATCATACTGCCTGAGAACAAAGTAGGAGCTAATAAGCCCTATTTTAAGTCAGAAAAGGAAAGGCTGAGTTAGCCAAAGTCACAAACCAAACCAAGAGCTAGATATGTAATGGCAATTTTAAAAAAATTATCTAGAATATCAAGTCAGCCACTTCCTTCAGACTATTCTGTCTATGGTCTTCCTACCCACCATAGAGCCCAACCCCTGGGGCAGAGAGGCAGATTAGGATAGTCAGAGCCTCTTTTTTCCTGATGTACCTTCAATTTCAGAAATGCGTTTTTCAGTTTCTTTCTCCATCACCTTCTGCTGAAACCAAATTTTTGCCACTTGTGCAATCTTCTCTGCTTCTATAATCATACAAAAGAAGACACATTCAAAAACATTTCCCTAGCTCCACAGGTACTTAGAATCAGCAGCACACAGTCTAACGTTTACTTACATAAGGTGTTATGGTCTATTTCATTAAGTTTTATCTAACCACATAGTAAACAACTCAATGGAATAGAAGGGAGTCTATTTCCTACTTTACTGTTCTGTTTTGACAGTGCTAATTTTGTGGGAAGGGGAATACAAAAGTTAACAGTTCCAGTCCTTTAAGGGATTAAACAGCAATGGTCCACAAGCTAATGGGGGATTGGGGGAGGGGGGGAGATACTTCATCAAAGTACTCAACACAAAAACATAGCAACATAAATGCATGGCAAGGTAGGACAATTAATATAATGTGGTAGGAGAAAGAAAGGTAAGTTACACCAAGGAAGGCCTTCTAGAAGAAATCTTAAAGAAAATAATGGACATGACCTAGGAGGACAAGGCAGAAGGTGTAAACAAAGACAAGAAGGTACGAAATGAGCAAGTGAGAGGTAATACAGAATCAGCTGACAAGAGATACAACAAAAAGTAAGAATAGAAAGAGGGCTAGAAGACACCTGTCTTGAGTGACAGCCTAAGGAATTTAGGCTTTAAAATGCTCAGGATCAACTGTTAAATTGCCATGAAGGAAATAACACGATGAAAATATCAGAGAAGGAATACTGACTGCCATGGAAGGTAAAAGAGAAAGAAGGGCAATTCATCTGAGAATGTACAAACAGTGTTGGGAGTGAAAAGCTTAGCTGCAGCAGGCTGTTACAGGCGGGGAAAATGAGAAACATTCTTAGTAAAACTCTGGCCCAATCAAAGGATCCAGGACCAAGGGAGAAAGACTCTAATTAAACTTTTATTTCAATCACTGCATTTCTTGAAGAAGTTCTCAACTCTCCTTTTCAGACAAAGAAGGTGAATATTTTAACACATTTTATGCACTTCCCAGGGGAAATGCATAATGTTAAAAAAAATTTCCAAGTGGTTTTTTCTTTCTAGAAGACAGTAGCCTTTCTCAACTACTTCAGGGCACATTTCTCTATCAGCCATAAAGTCAATTTATATCATACCATCCCAAAAATAGGCTATATTCAACTGGGCTAGAAATTTAGCGATAAGCAGAAACTGAAGATAAAACTTGAATAAAAGGTGGGGGGATCTGGCATCTGCAGCTAGAACCCTGAGACTTGGTGTTTCAACATTAGAGAACTGCTGCCATAATCCCATTTAACACTGCTCTTTAATGTGTGTGGATAAAGCCATAAAGAGTATGACTAAACTTCTAGTCTAGAAAAATGGTGCAGTAGGCTAGTGAGAAAAATCCTTCAGCTACCAACACCTTAAAGCAGCAACTTTCAACCTTTTCATCTCATGGCACACATAAACTCATTACTAAAATTCTGCAACACACCACTATATTTTTTGTCAATCTGACAAAAAAAAAAGGGTATACTATTGATTCATTCATATCGGACAACTATTGTTGTGTTTGCTGTTGTGATTTTTTTATTTGACAATCTAAGGGATAGAGGTCAGTTCCCTGACTAAATATTCAGGTATTAAAAATTTGTACAGCACGCAAGTGTTCCTGCCTCGGCACACTGGTTGAAAATAACTGCTTTAAAGTGCTAGATAAAATTTAACAAATTTGTTTTTTAACGCATGACTGAGATTCTAAGTAAGAATTTGTTTTTTAACCCAGGGCTGAGATTCTAAGAAAAAAATGGGAGCTACTCAAGAGACATAAGCAAAGGGAGAGCTGAGAGTCTGCATAGTGGCAGCCCAGGGGTGGTTATCAGACAAGTAAGGGAGAAGAACTTTGGTTATTGCCCAAGCAGGGGGGTCAGAAGATGAGGACTTGAGATACTGGAACTGAGACTCCTGTATACAACAGAGAGACAGCTACAGAACTGCAACTCCAGTGAGACTAAAAAACTCTATCTTGCCTGACCAGTATGGCTCAGTGATTGATCATCAACCTATGATGAGGAAGTCATGGTTCAATTCACACTCAGGGCACATGCCCGGGTTGCATGCTTGATCCCCAGTAGGGGGCGTGCAGGAGGCAGCCGATTGTTGATTCTCATCATTGATGTTTCTATGTTTCTCTCCCTTCCTCTCTGAAATCAATAAAAACTATAATAAATAAAGAAATTAATTCATAAAAACTCTTTCTACCAGCCCAATGAGAAGTAAGCTTTTCTCTACCTGGACACATCATAGTGAAACTGGAGAATAACCAAAGACAAAGAGAAAAATCTTAAAAGTATAAAGAGAAGAGGCTAAACAAAAATAAAATAATACCACCAAAGTAACTAAGAATAATAATTGGATTTAGAATTATAGGTTAAATTATCATTCAAGAATGAAACAAAAGCATTTCAGACCAAGGAAGACTAAGTAAGTTTCCACTCTAAACCTTTACTGAAAAAAACTAGCAGGGAAAAAAAAATGAATTGCTAGAAACAATGGAGAAGAAAAAATTACATAATACATGTAAATTGAAATATTTACTGTAAGAATCAATGATGATTATAATAATTAATGGGGGAATAAAAACAACATGAAACTAAAATACTAGACAACAGTAATATGAAAAATTGGAGGACAGTGATAAGAATTAAAGTATTCTAAGGAATTATTCAAGAAGAGAATAGAATAACTTTAGACTTTGTCAAGTCAGGTATGCTTGTTAAACATTTTACAGGTCATGACTAGTTATAATTCTAAAAATTAAATGTAAAACTTCCAATCAAGTAAAAGAATAAAGAAAATCCAATCAATTCAATATCCATCAGAAAAGAGGGGGAAAATTAGCAGAGAAAAAGATGCATGATAAATAGCACAAAATTAAATAATATAAACAAACCCAAACATAGCAGTAACCACAATAAATATAAAAAGACTAAACTCACCAGTTAAAAGACAGAGTCTCACATTGGATAAGATAACAAAATCCAGCTATATGCTGTTTACAAGAGACACACCTAAAACATAATGACATAGAAAAGTTGAAAGTAAAAGGATGTGAAAAGATACAACAAGAGAATAACTAATCAAGAGAAATTGGTATAGCTATATTATCATCAGAAAAAATAGACCTTAAGCCAAAAACATGTTTGGGATAAAGAGGGTTACTACATAATGGGTGCAATTATCCTGGGAGATGTAACAATCTAAACCTGAATGCTCTTAATGATATAGCCCCAAAACACATAAAGAAAGAAATGTAAGTTAACAAATCCATAGTCATAGTGGGATTTAACACACCTTCCTCAGAAACAGACAGCTCAAGAAGGGAAAAACTGGAAGAACACAGGTGTGAACAACACCAGCCTCACCTAATGGTTATACAGAGAAACCTGCATCCAGCATACAGAGAATGTATATTCAATCTTTGTAGGCGGGCAGACATTTACCAAAAAAGGGCCATGTATTGATAGGCCACGAAGCAAATGTCAACAAATACTTAAGAATTCATATAACAGATAACATTTTCTGACTATTGGAAATCAACACTGAAAAGGTAGCCTCTAAAAACCCTTTTAATAATTCATCAGGCAAAGAAATCATAATGAAATTTTTTTTTCTAAATTAAAACTGAAAACCAATAATAAACTACATTTCAAAATTTGAGATACACCTAAAGCAGAACTTAGAAGAAAACATATAATCTTACATATTTTCATTAGAAAAGACTGAAAACTAAAGAATTAACCCAGTTAAGTTAGAAAAGAACCAATAAGTAAGCTCAAAAAGGTAGAAGAAATAATAAAACTAAGTGTAAGTGATATTATTTTTTAAAAAGTGACAATAGAATCAACCAAATTAAAATCCAGTTCTCTGAAAAGATAAGTAAAATAAGACAGACCTCTGGCAAAATTGATTCAGGAAAAAAAAAAGGCACAGTAAATAATATTAAAAATAAAAAGGGAGCAGCATACCAATTTGGTAGAGGGTTTTAAAAATAAAATAAAAATTCTACAAATTTATGCCCCCAAATTTGAAATAACAGATGAAATAGATAATTTTCTAGAAAAATGTAACTACCAGAACTCAAAAAGAAACAAATATCTGAGTAGGCCTATATGCTTTAAAGAAATTAAAACAGTAAGTTAACTATTACCACAAAAAACGAAGCATACAACAAGCAAACAAACAAACAACCAAAAAACAAACGCAAACCCCACTGAACCAAGATGGCTTTTACAAGAGAGTTCCGCCAAAGCTACAAAGAAGAGATAATATGTAGTTTATACAAAATGTTCTAGAAAAGAAGTGTTCTGCATCTCATTTTGAAGCGAATATAACCATGATACAAAACCTGACATTAAGAATAGAAGGAAAAAATTATAAGCTCATCTCAATTATTGAAATAAAAACATTTTACAGAAATAACCAGCAAACCATATAAGGAAATGTATTGGGGTGAACCTCTTCCATTATGACCAAGTAGATTTATCCCAGGAAGACAAAATTATCCAATAATAGAAAATCTATTACTATAATTCACCATGTTAACAGCTTTAAAAAGAAAAAGCATATGGTCATTTCAACAGATACATAAAAAATTCTAAAAGTTTTAACAGCCATTAACGATAAAAATCTCTTGTCAATCAAGAGGCAGAAGGAAACTTCAATAATCCAATAAAAGTTAAGTGCAGCCAACATCATTGGGACTATGTAAAGTTAGGAACAAGACAAGAATGCCGATTACCATCTTTCTTTTCAACAAGGCATAGCCTAAAGCAGTAAGATAGAACTAAAAAGTGTGGGACTACAAAGGAAAAAACAGAACTGATTTGAAGACAGTATGACTGCTCACATGGGAAATCCAAGAGATTAGAAATATCATTTTGAACAAGATTGCTAAGTGAAAAAACCAACAGTATACCTATACAAAAGCAAAAATGTCAGAAAAAGTACCTTCAAAAAACCATATTATAATAGCAAAGAAGTTAACATAAGAAATAAATCTCTAACAAAGAATATGCAAGAACTTTAAGAAAATGACAGTTTTTGAAAGACATTTCTCATAAATGGAGAAATACAACAGATTTATAAGACTCAATATCATAAATATTATAATTCTCTATAAAGTGATATATACAAGTGATACAATTCCAATCAAAACCCCAATACTGTATTTTACAGAACTTGAGGCACTGGTTCTAAAATGTATATGGAGGAATAAAGGGCCTGGGATCGTTTTCAAGCCAATTTTAGTAATAGTTAGGAACAGTTAAGAGAAATAGTTAAGGAGAAACTTGCTCTCCCAGATTGTAAGACTTAACATAAAATCTACAATATTTAAAACAGGGTAATATTGGAGAAAGCTAGACCAAGAAATTAAAACAAAATAGAGACTCAAGCAACAGAACAAACCATATATAGAATCTTGTTGTATGACCAATGTGGCATGAGAAACAAGTAGAGGAAATAATGAACTACTTAAGTCTGAAGTCAATTGGTTTGCCATTTGAAAAAACTAAAACTGAATTCCTATGTCACACTAAACAAATGGATTCAAGACCTAAATATAAAAAGCAAAACTACAAAACTTTTAGAATAAAACCATTATTTGGGGGCTAGAAAGAATTCCTAAACAAGATGGGAAAAGCACAAACCAGAAAGGAAAAAATTGATGAATCTAACTTGTTGAAAATTAAATATATGTGTATGTCAAAAACATCATAAAGTTCAAAGACAAGCCACAAATTGAGAGAAGATATCTGCAGTGTATAAACATGGGAAAGGATTAAAATCCAGAAGATATAAAGAACTTCTACAAGTCAGTTCAAAAAACATAATCAAATAATGGACTGATGATATTAACATGCAGTTCACATACCACAAAAAAAGGGAAACTGAATGATCAATAACAATATTCAACTTTACAGTATTGAGGGAAATTCAACTGAAATTATGTGATACAATGTCCACCATCAAACTGGCATAAATTTTTGAAAGTTTGATAACTCCAAGGGTTGAGGAGGATGCGCAGAAATGTGATTCAATATGGCCACACATATACTGGAACTCAAATACTGCTGAACAGAAGGTGGAATGGAAAAATCACTTTGGAGAGTGATTTGGCAATAGATTATAAATTTGAAGATGTGTATACTCTGTGACCCAGCAATTCTGCTTCGAGATATGTATTCTAGAGGAATCTGTGGGAAAGCACACTTCTTTTGGGGTATTTCTATCTGTTAGGAATCAATATTTTATAAATTATTAAAAAAATGAAATACTAAGAAAAATATTAAAAACAAAAAGCACAAGCTCAAGTTTTCAATTAGATTCAACAAACAAAAAAAGCTGTAGGAAGCCCTAACCAGTTTGGCTCAGTGGATAGAGCGTCAGCCTGCGGACTCAAGGGTCCCAGGTTCGATTCCGGTCAAGGGCATGTACCTTGGTTGCGGGCACATCCCCAGTAGGGAGTGTGCAGGAGGCAGCTGATCGATGTTTCTCTCTCATCAATGTTTCTAACTCTCTATCCCTCTCCCTTCCTTTCTGTAAAAAAATTAGTAAATTAAAAAAAACAAAAAGCTGTAGGAATTTTTAAACACCCATTCTCCATTTCTGTAGTCCTCTCATTGTGGATCAAAAACAAAAAGCTGGTGACAAACACTACTCTAAGAAAATGCTTGCATGTGTTCACAGAGACCTGGATAAGGGCATTACTGCAGCACTCTTTCCACTGAGCCAAACCGGTTTCGGCTGCAGCACTCTTTCTAATAAAAAAAAAAAAAACTAGAAACTACCTAATTTTCATTAGTGATCTATCAGAATAAATCAAGGTTTACTCATGAAAATACACAGTAATTAAAAACGAAGTAGATCATGTATCAATATGAATAAAACTCAAACAATGTTGGTTTAAAAAAGCAAGTTGTGACCCTGGACAGTTTGTTCAATGGTTAGAGTGTCAGCCCCAGGACTGAAAGGTCATGGGTTCGATTCTGGCCAAGGGTACATACCTTGGTTGCAGGCTCGATCCCCACCCCGGACAGGTGTGTGTGGGAGGCAGCCGATCTCTCACATCCATGTTTCTTTCTCTCTTTCCCTCCCCATCCCTTCCTCTCTCTCTTAAAGTCAAGGTGAGAATTAACAACAACAACAAAAAACAAGTTATGAAATAAAAGTAGAGTCTGATAGCATTTTTGTAGTTTAAAAGAATCTGTGAATTATCACATACTTTCAGTGTCTGAAAATATGGGCAGAAAGATATATATCAACTTTAGAATAGAAGCTACTCTGTGAAGACGGGTTAAAAAATAAGACCAGGGAAGAGTATAAAGGAGACTTCAAACAGATATATAATTTTCTTAGAGCAAATATGATTTGAGGAAAATATGGCAAAAAGTTAAGCCTTCATTATATTGTTCTCTGTATATTCTGCATAATTGAAATATTCAATGAAAGACTCCTTAAGCTTTCAGCATCCAAGGAACAAACAACTGGGGGCCTAAAATGGCAGTCTAATATACAGTACCCTGGAGTGTTAGGGAAGTCACTGACTCAAAGTGAGCTGTAAGCAATCTTGCTGCTTTCGGAGGTGGTATTATTCATCTCCAGATAAAACTATGTGCATGTCAGCAGCAAGGATACGTACTATAATCTTGAGCTTTTGCCAAAAACTTCTCTCTCCTAAATCTGTATAAACAAAAACCCTATTCCACAGAGGCTAGAGCTGCCCCCAGATCCTGTCTACTTTCCCTGTCCTTAAAAAAGACAATAGTCGTGGCAGCCAATGACATGGTGGAGAGCCAAAGAACTTCATTACATACTGGCCTCATCTGCTTTTAAAGGCTTTAGAAAATCTGACTGTATAAAGAAGTTTCCAGAATTCTAAATATGAATGATTCAATCTTATTTGAGTCCCATCAATATCTAATATGAAGCTGACAAAGAACAACAGGACAAACTCACAACACATGTACTTAGAGACAGCCATTTCGGAAAGAAATCCAAGTACCTATAATAGCCTTTTTCCGCTCTGTCTCAGCTTCTTTCTCCACCACCTTTTGTTTCTGGGTAGCTATAAGAAGTTTTGTCTTCTCAGCCTCCCTGTGGACAAATTATTATAAAAATTAGAAATGACATGCAGGCACAAGCAGTAGTTCTGACTCTACAGTGGGTCAGAGAACCATCTTCAACAAGAACTTTCTGAATCATTAAGATAGGCAAAGAGAGGTGTTACCCTATCTGTACTAATAAAAGGGTAATATGCTAATTAGACCAGGTCAACAGGACATCATCTGGATGTCTGACTCCCTTCCGGACAGTTGGGGGGTGACCAGGCTAGCAGGGGGGTAGTTAGGGAGGGACCTGGCTGCCAAGGGGGCAGTTGGGGGGCATCCAGACCAGCAGAGAGCAGTTAGGGGGGGTACCAGGCTGGCAGAGGGGCAGTTAGGGGGTGACCAGGCTGGCAGGGGGGCAGTTAGGGGGCAACCAGGCCAGCAGGGGGGTAGTTAGGGGGGGGACCTGACCAGCAGGGGGGTAGTTGGGGGGGGGCCAGGCCAGCAGGGAGGTAGTTAGGGGGGGACCTGGCCGGCAGGGGGGCAGTTAGGGGGTGACCATGTCGGGATGGGGGTTACGGGGGGACCAGACCAGCAGGGAGGCAGTTAGGGGACGACCAGACCAATAAGGGGGCAGTTGGGGGACGACCAGGCCGGCAGGGGAGCAGTTAGGGGGCAACCAGGCTGGTGGGGGACCAGTTAGGGGGTGACCAGGCCAACGGGGGACCAGTTAGGGGGCAATCAGGCAGGCAAGCGGTTAGGAGCCAGCGGCCCCAGATTGTGAGAGGGATGTCCAATTGCCGGTTTAGGCCCAATACCGCAAGGATGGAGCCTAAGTCGGACATCACCTGAGGGGTCCCGGATTGGAGAGGGTGCAGGCTGGGCTAAGGGACACCACCCCACCACCCCGCACAAATTTCGTGCACCAGGCCTCTAGTTTTATATATAATGAATCTGAGGTTGAAATGTTAAATGATTTGCCCAAAGTTACCTAGAGATAGGAATCAAATTTAGCACCTTTGAATTTTAACTTGACTTTTTCCTCTAACTGTATGGAAATGCCTGTGATTTGGAAGTATCTGGAGTATATAAATGCTCCTTTGTTGTTAGGCCTCCGGCTAACCCATACAGCAGTGGTTCTCAATCTTCCTAATGCCATGACCCTTTAATACAGTTCCTCATGTTGTGCTGACCCCCAACCATAAAATTATTTTCGTTGCTACTTCATAACTGTAATTTTGCTACTGTTATGAATCGTAATATAAATATCTGATATGCGGGATGTATTGTCATTGTTACAATTTGACCCCTGTGAAAGGGTCATTCGACCCCCAAAGGGGTTGCGATCCACAGGTTGAGAACCGCTGCCACACAGCATCTCTGGGCCAATTAACAAAAGGCACCAACTTCTGGGTAGATGCAGTCCTTAGGTGCATGGTTTTGCAAGTAGAACGGGGCTGGATTTCAGTCCCTCCTCAGGCATACACCCTTGTGCAGTGGCCTTATTTGCTGTATAACTAGATGGCAGTTTACTAGGTGGTGAACTGGGGCTCAATGTAAGAAAATTTTTCTAAGAATCTGAGTTTTCTAATAATAGAAATGGCTAGCCTATCACTAAAAGTATGCACACGTGGCAATTGGGTGACCACATGGCAGGAATGATATTTTAAAAATTACTATTAGGTGAGCGATTAGCTTGGATGATCTCAAGATGGCTTTAATTCTGGAAATCCAATAGTCTATAAAATTAGGAAAGATCCAGAATTATCTGAAAAGTAACTCCAATGATTTCCCCAAAACATTTACCCAAAGCTCTCGCCTTTCCTCCTGCCAACACTAATGAAGACATAAAATGACATACTGGATACTATGAGGAATTTGAGAGCAGAGAACACATAGTATTCATCTTTCCATCACCAGAAGCCACCATATTGAAAGCCTAACACCATACTGAGCCTTCAATAAACATTTTTTTCTATGAATGGATCAGACCCATGATCTATTCAGTGTGGCACTCTGTGCTTTACAGTTTTTTTTTGTTTTTCTAAAATATATTTTTATTGATTTCAGAGAGGAAGGGAGAGGGAGAAAAAGATAGAATCATCAATGATGAGAGAGAATCATTGATCAGCTGCCTCCTGAGCCAGCAACCTGGGCATGTGCTCTGACCAGAATTGAACCATGACCTCCTGGTTCATAGGTCGATGCTCTCAACCACTGAGCAATACCGGCCGGGCAATGCTTTACAGTTTTTAAAAAGAGTTCCTTTTCTACAATGAAAAAAGGGAAAATAAAACTCTGCATAATAAAAAACTGAGGAGCAATAGGACTTAGAAGTATATCACTCCATAAAGTACTAGTATTATTACATGTTGGACCCCTTGTATTTATACATCTGTTGTATTCCTAACTTTTACAAAGTTACTTTTCCAGCATTTCATATTTTTCCTCTTAACATGACAGCCAAATTTTCTAGACTTATTTCTTCTTCTCGGTACTGTTGTATGAGAATAATATTGCCATTTTGACTACAGTAAGTATCCCTCTAAAAAGAATCCTCTAAAAACGCTTAGAAACTAATTTCATGTCAAGCAAGTAACTTGTCATACCCAGTCAGCCCTGGACACATAAAAAAGAAAATAATACTCAGGAGTCAACTCAGGAAAAGCTTTCCCAGGGGCAAACTGTAAAGACCCAGGTCTAAATTTAGATACACAACCACATACAAACCAAACCTTATACCAATAAGGAGTCTATTCTTATCATTATAACACAGTAACAAAATGTAGGCATTCTCTTCAACCATAACAGCTAGAACTCTTTTTCTCCCCTATTAATATTTAATTCAAGGTATTATTCACAACACAATTATAGCTCCTTAGGCTTCCAACCATAGTTCTACAGCCATCTGCACCCTTAGTCACTGAAGCTGCTCCTAAAATGTCCATAGAGAGAAAACTAGTAAGAGTCTAGGGGGATTTAGGACACTAGAAGAGGCAATACGGTGGAACCTCGGTTCTGGAACTTAATTCGTTCCGGAAGGCTGTTCAAGAAGAGATTTGTTAGAAAACCAAAATATTTTTTACCAGTAGAAATAATGTAAATTGAATTAATCTGTTCCAGACCCTCAATGATTCTGTTTTAATCTTTGCTACATACATACAGTACACGTCTAAGGTACTGTTTAAGCTATAAGTAAATACTATAAAAACAAAAAGGACATGAAATGTAAATGAAAATTTAACAGAAATGAAATATACAGATCAGACATGCAAACACTTCTATCATGCTTTGTAATTATGTCTTTTTAAAACTCTGTCGTGTTCTCACAACTTTCCTTTTCACTTTGCTGCTATCACTTAATTTCTTAGGACCCATGGTGACTTACTGTACGTGTTTAATAATAATAAGCAGCCACAAAAGCAAAAAACATGAAAATATTCACAGCACAATTTCCTGAGATGTTAACAGGAGGTTTAGCGGTAAAATGACCCAAAATTGCACATTCTCTCCTTTGTTGCCTAAGAGATGAGTAACTGATCATGAAAGGGTTGTTGGGTTGAGAACCCAAGTTTTGTTTGACAACTGAGACATTTTCCGTGAACCAAAATTGTTCAAGATGGGAGACGTTCGAGAACCGAGGTTTGACTGTATTACTAGAATTAAAGTATGGAATATAAACACATAACACACCCCAGAGTGTAATATCTCACACAGACATTTCCTTCAGACTGGTATATTAATATGTAGACAGCCCTAAATAAAATATTGGGATCCCATGCACATTACTCACATTAACTCAAAATTTCTTCTTATGGCTTCTGGGATTTTGGGTTTTGTAACACGCACAGCCTAAAAAATAAAAGTGAAAAAGCCAAAGTATATTTGAAAAATGAATCTTCCAACTAAATCTTCTATAGACGAGCTCCTCAAGTGAGACTAACAAAACAACTACGACATGGCTAGCTGCCTACTAACACCCGTGGGGATCCCACGAGAAAAATCTACTTTTCAGCATCACACCAATAATCAAGGATAAGCTGCCTCTTGTTTAAAAAAAAAAGCCTGATTACAGGAAAACCATTCTACCAGTTGAGGAAATAAACTTCTGTGGGAAAAAGTTCTCTCTTAAAAGACTTTTCACAAAGCTCTTTAGTTGGATATTTTGATTCCTTTTCCAATTTGCAAACCAAAGAAATAAAAGACAGGTAAAATTCCCAGATTTAAATTGTTAAGTAGAAAACAACCAAAAACAAAAATGAAAACAAAAAACCCAGGTGGGTACATGCAACTTAACACAGTGAGTAGTAAATGAATTTACCACTTTCTAAACCAGCAATCACTCAGTACTGGCTATCAACAAACAGCCAAAGACAGAAGGAAAACAAATACCAATTAATAGCTTATATGCTTTCTAGAATCTCACTTTGTAGACACTTTTTGCTAGAAACTTTGTTTTCCTAACCAGTGTACTTTGACATACTTGGGAAGTGTAGTTTTTGAAGGCTGACTTTTCTACATATAGGACTTGATCTCTCACCACATTTTGGTTTTACTAGTTAAACATCCCTCACTCCCTCCTACACTGCAAGCATACACAAAACACTTTGCTGATCTGAAAGTTAATTTTCCTCTGAAAATTCGTTAAACTTTTACTTTTTATAAAACTGATTTTTAGAGAGAGAGGGAGAAGGGGAGAGAAACATCGATGTGAAAGCCAAACATCAATCGGCTCCCTCCTGCTCGTCCCCTACCAGGGATCAAGCTGGAAACCAAGGCATGTGCAGGAATCAAACTTGCAACCTTTCAATGCATGGGACAATGCCCAACCAACTGAGCCACATTGGCTCGGGCTTCTTCACATCGCCCCCTCCCCTGCCTCCCCCCCCCACCCCCCACCCCCGCCATCCTCCTCCCCTCCCTTTGTTTTTCCCTTCCCTCCCCTTCCTTTCCCCTTCCCTTCCCTTCTTTTTCCCCCTTCTCCTCCTTTCTTATTCACTCATTCATTCATTTACTTATTAAACTGGCTAAACTTTTAAGCAACAAAGACTTTAAACATATGCCCTTCTTTTAAGGCATTTGAAAAAAGACTTTTTACAATGTTTAAGCAACATAGCCTCCCTTATGTGAAAGTGAACAGTCAAATCTGCACATAATTTTGAGAACTATCATAACTTATTACAAAAATTAGAGTGAAATGGCTTAAGAAACTGGGTACTGTGGTGAAAACACTCATTACAAGCTGCAGGTGAGGCCTGTAAGGCCATAAGCAACAACTCATGGAGATATCCAGAAGACAAAAATTTAGAGCCAGAATTGGTGAGAGATGCCAGATTTCACCATGTGACTATCAGAAATACTGATGACTTCCAATACATTTTAATATGATTCAAAGAAAAGCATTGTCATATTGCATTTGAGTAAGAAACTAGCTATTTATCTTTTTAGTCTTACAAAAAGAAGCATAAAATAGAACTGTTTTCTATAGATGTCTATCTTGCTATATGAGGCTGAAGAACATACTACATGCTTGCCAATCTTAGGAAACCTTGTCATTTTCAAATATGTGACATTGTAAAGACTTGTAACAGATACCATGAATAAGTTGCATTATGAGATTTAAGAAATAAAAAAAAATCCCTAGCTTGTTTTGCTCAGTGGATAGAGCATCGACCTGTGGACTAAGGGGTCCCGGGTTCAACTCTGGTCAAGGGCTCGATCCCCAGTAGGGGGTGTGCAGGAGATAGCAGATCAATGATTCTCTCTCATCATTGATGTTTCCATCTCTCTTTCCCTCTTCCTCTCTGAAATAAAGTATGTGTGTGTGTGTATACATATTTTAAAAGAATTAAAAATAAAAACATATCCAAAGACACTGACCAAAATTAACATACGCATGGAGTAAGGAGAAAAACAACCCCACAAACTGATGAAATAAATTTATCTGTTGAAACTGACCCCTGGGTTATAAACATGTATTTTAAACCAAAAGTCAGCATATAATATAGTCACACCACTAAATCAATATCAAGGATGTTATTTTTCACCACTCTAATTTGCCATAGTAGTTGTTCAGGAAAAATGAGAAGGGAAAAATTAAAATAGCGAATGTTACAGAGAATATTCATTTAACAACAAATAATAATTGGGTACCCAGTCTGTGCCAAGTGCTGCTGATCTAGGCACCTTGGATACATCAATAAACAAGGCAAGACTGCTCTCATGAAATTTAAAATTTAAGGAGGAGAAAACACATCAGACAACAACAAAAAGCAAATAAATGAACAAGAGAATTTCAGATAATTAGAAGTGTTATGTAAAGAATTAAAATAGGCCGAAACCGGTTTGGCTCAGTGGATGGAGCGTCGGCCTGTGGACTGAAGGGTCCCAGGTTCGATTCCGGTCAAGGGCATGTACCTGGGTTGCGGGCATATCCCCGGTGGGAGATGTGCAGGAGGCAGCTGATCGATGTTTCTCTCTCATCGATGTTTCTAACTCTCTATCTCTCTCCCTTCCTCTCTGTAAAAAATCAATAAAATATATTAAAAAAAAAAAGAATTAAAATAGGATGATTTGGGGACTGGGAAATACTAGATTGTGGAAGGCGAAATCAAGATTTTTTTGGCATAATTATGTAACTAAAAAGATCTAAGGAAATTTATAAAGTTTCAGTTAAGCAAGATAAATAGTTCTTAAGATCTGCTGTACAACATTTTACTTATAGTCAATAATAATGTATTAAAAATTTGTTAAGAGGGTAGATCTCATGTTAAATGTTTTTAACACACACATACACACACACCTCACCCTAAGGAAATTAACCAAAAAATTAGTAAAGATGGTGAATTCACCAAGAATCATTTGCATACATCAATGCTTAGAAAAAGGACTACATATTTAACAGCATTAAGACTCATTAAATTCATGAGTATGAATTTAATTTGGCATATGAGTTTCTAACCTAGATCAGAAATTCTAAAAGGAACAAAAATGATGATGTGTTACATAAAAGCCATAAACTATGCTCCCAATTTTATTTATTTATAATATATTTTTCTTGATTTCAGAGACAGGAACAGAGAGGGAGAGAGAGAGAAACATCAATGATGAGAGAGAATTATTGATCAGCTGCCTCCTGCATGCCCTCTACTGGGGATCAAGCCTATGGGTCGATGCTCAACCACTGAGACACAATGACTGGGACCTATGCTCACAATTTTAAAACTTATACACCAATTGAGGTACCTGATATGCCATAAAAATATCAATAATAAAACTCCTCTGGCAGAAATTTCAGCTAACACTGCTGATGAGAGATTATAAGCTGCTAGTTTTACTGAAAGGCAATTTGGCATTATGTATCAAAAAGTGCCAAACAGGGCATACACTTTGACCTGTCAATCCTACATTTAAGAACTTATCCTAAGGAAAGGATTTTAAAAGATGTATTTATAAGCTTGGTCATTAAAGATGCATATAGTAGTAAAAATTGGAAGCCATAGAGATTAATTAAATAAAACCATTAAAAGAGATAATGCAGCAAATCTTTATTTTTGACTTGAAAAGATGTTTATATATACTGCTAGTGAAAAAAACAGCTATGGCATAATTCTACTTTAGTTTAACATTACTTATACTTATAAACAATATGCTTATTAAGAAGAATCTGGAAAGATACAACAAACTCTTATCTCTGCATAGTAAGATTAGTGGTTAATTTCACTTTATTATTCATCTTTTTCCTAATATCTAATATTTTACAACATACTGCATAACATGTGTACAAAATATCCAGAATATACAAAGTTTTACTAACAAATCAGTAAGAAAAAATCTAACAGATAAGTGGGCAATTCAGGGAGGAGAATAGGAATGGCTACAAAAATAAAAACTAGAAAGATGCTCACCCTCATTTAATAACTAAGGAAATGCAAATCGAAGAGAGAGAGAACTTCAAATCTATCAGCCATTTAGCAAAAATAACATCTGATTGCTTCAAATCTAATGAGTTGTAGACAAATAAGTATTCACACATACTACTGGTAAGAATGTAGAATTGTACAGCCAATTGAAAGATAATTTTTACATATAAGGAGATGTGTCAAGAATATTCCCTACATTATTGTTTACTAACAGCAAAAAAAAAGGGGGGGGAGAACAGGAAACTCCTATATAATAAAACCCTAGTATGCAAATTGACTGGATGGTGGAATGACTGGTCGCTATGACACACAATGACCACCAGGGAGCAGATGCTCAATGCAGGAGCTGCCCCCTGGTGGTCAGTGCACTCCCACAGGAGGAGCCCCACTCAGCCAGAAGCTGGGCTCATGGCTGGCGAGCACAGCAGCGGTGGCAGGAGCCTCTCCCGCCTCCACGGCAGCACTAAGGACCCCTCGGGGGATGTCCACCTGCCGAAGGCACAGGCTGGGCTGAGGGACCCCCTCCTCCAGTGCATGAATGTCGTGCACCAGGCCTCTAGTGGTTATATAATAACTAGAGGCCCGGTGCACAAAAATTTGTGCACTCGGGGGGGGAGGGGGTCCCTCAGCCCGGCCTGTGCCCTCTCGCAGTCTGGGACCCCTTGGGAGATAACGACCTGCTGGCTTAGGCCTGCTCCCGGGTGGCAGAGGGCAGGCCCAATCCCTAGGTGCAGCCCCTGGTCAGGCTCAGAGCAGGGCCAATTGGGGAGTTGGGGCGCTGCCCCGTCATGCACAGAGCAGGGCAGATTGGGAGGTTGTGATGCCACCCTCAGTCACGCTCAGGGTAGGGCCAATTGGGGGATTGGGGCACCGTCCCCTGTCACACTCAAGGCAGAGTCGATGGGGAGGTTGCGGCGCCACCCCCTGTCACACACAGAGCAGGGCCCATCAGGGGGTTGGGGCACCGCCATCTATCACCCACAGAGCAGGGCCGATCAGGGGGTTGGGGCGCCGCCACTCTCACACTCAGGGCAGGGCTGATGGGGAGGTTATGGCTCTACCCCATCACACACAGAGCAAGGCCCGTGGGGGGGGGGGCGGGGTTGGGGAGCTCCCCCATATCAGGCACAGAGCAGGGCTGCTCTGGGGGTTGGGGCCCCGCCCCCTGTCACACACAGAGCTGCAGGGCGATCAGGGGGTTTGGGCGCTGCCCCCTGTCACACTGATCCCGGTGCTGGGAGGCATATTACCCTTTTACTATATAGGATTGAGGCCTGGTGCATGGGTGGGGCCGGCTGGTTTGCCCTGAAGGGTGTCCTGGATCAGGGTGGGGGTCCCCACTGGGGTGCCTGGCCATCCTGGGTGAGGGGCTGAGGGCTGTTTTCAGGCTGGGAGTGACTGAAGTTCCCAACTGCTCCTTTTTTTCTTTTCTTTTTTTTATTCTGGGCCAGCTTTACCTTGAGGCTTGGCTCCAGCTCTTAGGCCTCCGCACGGCTGAAAGTAGGTTTCTGGCCTTTGCTTACAATGTTGCAAACCTTTGCTTACAATGTTGCAAATCTGCTGGCTGACGTCCTACGGTATTTGTTACAATGTTTCTTAAACTGCCCGCTCAGAGGCCTGCAGTCGCAGGCGGGGAACGTTGGTTTCCTCCATCACTGAGGCAACCAAGCCTCATGTTAGTTTCAAGCTGCCTGGCTGCCGGAGGCCATCTTGGCTGACAGTTAATTTGCATATCTCGCTGATTAGCCAATGAAAAGGGTAGCGGTCATACGCCAATTACCATGTTTCTCTTTTATTAGTGTAGATGACAACAAATTCTAGGCAGCTGTTAAAAAGAATGAGCTACATCTCCAAGTAACAAACTGGGCAGAATCTAAGACTCTGTGATATTCACATTATCTTTAAACCTGAAGAGCTACTCCAGCCACAACTGAATGTACAACCAAGAGAATTTTGCAGTTAACTCTGGACATTTCAAATGACCCCTTAACTTTGGTGGCTTCCCCTCAGGCACCCATCAGAGATAATGGCACAATATGAATGAGGATAGGAAAAACGCTAGCCATCTTTCCAGTCTTGTTTATGTGACAACACACGATCACGCAAAAGTGAGTGCACACTCTCAGTAGCAATGAGACAGACAATTGAGACATATGACACCAAACAAAGCATCATCTTTAGCTGCAGTGACGTTCAGCACACGATCAATTGATCTCCTAGTAACTCTGAGAAAGGACACTGGAGAAGCCATATTACCACTTCTCAGGTAATCCAGATCCAGACCCAAGGCTTTCAAATGTTACTGACCATGATATGACCACAGCAAAAACACATTTTACAGTGAGACCCAATACAAAAACCTACCCACATACTTACGTAACACAAAAATTTTACAGAATCTGATTTATTTTCCTATTTAATTCCATTTTACTTAAAATGCTGGTCATGACCCACTAAAACTGATTTTAGAATCCACTAATGGATTTCAATTAAATCTAAAAAATTACTGACTAAAAAAAGCAGGCATATAGCCTCTCACCATTCTATCTCCCAATGCTGTTGCTGCTGCCGCCACTGCCACCACTGCCACTGCCACCACCACTGCTGCTACCACCACCATTAATTTCAGCTGCTACCTTGCCTTTCTTTACTCAGGGCAATCCACCCACTTGAAATACCTTCTTTACTCCTTTTCCCCCTATAAGTCCTATTATTCCAGACATACCTAAAATCCCAACTCAATCACAGTCATTTCTAGGCAGACTCTCCTGCAATGTTCTCTTAAACTCTTACAGCAATAACCCAATCAATTTCCCTGTCAATTAATGCTTCAGGACATCTACTTTGTGTAGAATTATTGTCCAAATCTTATACTTGAAATTCCTTTCATAAGGGATACTCTTACACTGATTTATAACCATTACTGTAACTTAGTAATGCCTCACACTATCAGTATGTGTATTTTATTTCCTTGTAAGAGCCTCAGCTTATCTGTTCCCTCTAGGAATTCATGATTAGCTATAAGAGTATTTTATTTTGGCAGAGACCTAAAGTCAAACTGAGAAAGGTATTCTATAATTCACTATAGCACTTCAACTAAATAATTGCAGAATAAACAGTATGATAAAAGGACCTTTAAATTCAAAGCTCTCAAAATTCCCAGATAATTTTTCTAGGAAAAAGGCTTACCTGTATGGTGAGGCCTGGTGCCATGACATTTAAATCTTTCTGCAGAGCTTGCTTCAGGTTTTCATCTATTTGATCTGTTTTTGAAGCCAAAAAAACAATTCTCATGACACTCAAAAAATTTTTTTTACATTGTCTTAATATTGAAACAAAACCAATTATTAGATCTAAAGTTCCCATGGTACTATTGTTTCATAGAGCTTAAAGTGCTTCACATATACACATATATATAAACAAATATATGTAATATATATATATATGTGTGTGTGTGTGTGTGTGTGTGTGTATATTTAGTTTTCCTTTTGTGTGGGAGAAAGTGTGAGGAATTATCAAAGAAATTAAGTTGATCCAATAAATAGAGAATCTAGGTCGCTAATATCAATTCATTGTTTTTAATTAACACATGTCCTGCTTCTCATTTAAAAAAATTTTTTTCTTCAATCTTTACCCCAAACATCCAAATAACTAAATTTCATTTCCATGGACCTCTGCCTATTATGTTGGATTTAAAAATAGAGAGAACAAGGTGGGTGGAATGGCTCACAGGAAGGTCTTCGAAGCCCACAAAAATGGACAGCAGACATGTCATACTTCATCTGGCCTTATAACTCATGAATTCTGGATCCACCTCAACAGTACAGTCAACATTATTACAAAGATGGGTGACGTGACAAATCAGGACAGAACAGTTTTCTCAGACACCATCCCAATAGTTGTCAATCATTGATGAATCAACTGGTAGCTTTCCAAACTGATTAACCATCCCTATGCCTGCTTCTAAGAAATTCACTAAGAACTCCAGGAAGAAGTAAGGAGCCAACAGCAACAACCCAATCACTGGTCACAGCTTTCACTGTTATAAATGAAAAGTTATTTGTGCAGCCCTGGCCAGTGTTGCTAAATAGTTAAAGCGCTGGCCCGCACACCAAAGGGTCTTGGGTTTGATTCCCAGTCAAGGGCACGTATCCGGATTGCAGGTGCGGGAGGGCATGCGAAAGGCCGATTGCTATGTCTCTCTCACATTGATGTTTCTCTCTCTCTCTCTCTTTCTTTCTCTTCCTCTTCCACTCTGTCTCCCAAAATCAATGGGGAAAAAATATTGTCAGGCAAGAATGAACAAAAAAGGTAATTTATGCAGAAAAAGAGTAAATGTAGGAGGCCTGAAGCTGACATCCTTAGAAAAACCTGTTTGCAAGTTAGCCTTGGCTTGTCACCTGGGAACTGGGACTTAGAGAGGATTTCCATCAACCCCATAATTGATAAGAATAACTCACTGCACCTAAATTGTTCATACAAATAATGTGGTTTATGCCAAATACCTGCTTTCCTTCTGGGAGTCTAGAATTTTGATATACACCATGCAGAGGGTGCCTATATGACCAGCCCCCCCAAAAAATCCTGGGCAGTGAGTCTCTAATGAGCTTCCCTAAGTAGACAACGTTTTCACACGTCGCAATTCTGTGCTGGAGTAATTAAGTGTATGCTGCTTGACTCCACTGGGAGAACACTCTTGAAAGCTTGTGCCTGGTTTCCTTCAGACTTCAACCCTGTCCCTTATTGTTTTGCTGTTAATGCGTCTTAGCTGAGAGTACAACTAAATAATGCAGCGGTTCTTAACCTGTGGGTCGCGAACCCTTTGGCAGTCGAACGACCCTTTCAGAGGGATCGCCTAAGACCATCCTGCATCTCAGATATTTACATTACGATTCTTAACAGTAGCAACATTACAGTTATGAAGTAGCAACGAAAATAATTTTATGGTTGGGTCACAACATGAGGAACTGTATTTAAAGAGCCAGAAGATTGAGAACCACTGAAATAATGAGTCCTGTCAGACCTCCTAGCAAATCATCAAACCTGGAGGTGGGTCTTGGGAAACTCCAGGACACAGACTTCTAAATTTCCCTAAATTATCTATTAAAATAGCAACAAAGCTATTTTTTAGTAAGTTATCATAGAAAAAACAGGATATAGTTATGTATTACGCATTTCAGAAAATGGATATCCTATATAATAAAACCCTAATATGCAAATCGACCAAACGGCAGAACAACTGGTCGCTATGATGTGCACTGACCACCAGGGGGCAGACGCTCAATGCAGGAGCTGCCCTCTGGTGATTAGTGCACTCCCACAGGGGGAGCGGTGCTCAGCCCGAAGCTGGGCTCACAGCTGGCGAGCACAGCAGTGGTGGCGGGAGCCTCTCTGGCCTCCACAGCAGCGCTAAGGAGCAGCAAGCCCAGAGGTAAGGAGCGAGGGATCCGGGACTGCAAGAGGGATGTCCACCTGCTTAGGGCCACTCCCCCAGAGGGGTCCTGGACTATGAGAGGGCACAGGCCGGGCTAAGGGTCCACCTCCTCAGTGCACTAATTTCGTCATTCTTAAAATAGCTTGTCTGAGCAACTAATTAATCTAATCATAAGAAATTTAAGCTTAAGATAAAGAATATTTTAAAGACAATTGCTCTATTTTAAATTCAGAAGGCATGCTCAAATAGCATGTTTACTAATTTTGTTATAGCATCCATAAACAAGTTGAACAAGATTTCCAATTGGTTACTTACATATTCAAAACAAATAAGACACTTACCAAACAATTCAATGTAAACTTCTTGAAGTGTGTGGGCGCTGCAAAACTGGTTCAGTTCGTGGTGGATTTTATTGAAGATTAAGGTCTTGTCATAGTCTGCAGTGTAGTTCCTCACAATATCAAACACTGAAGGAGAGGTACAACCCATGTTTACTCATGTATCTCCTAATTCAGCCAAGGTAAAAGTTACACTGATATTATAATTCTAGTAGGCAAACTTCGAATTCCATACTAAGAAGAGTATACATATCTTAGAGGTATAAGGAACTGACAGTTTTCAAGTGAAGGCATGACACAATCAGATTTGTACTTTGGCAGCAGTATGAAGATGAATTGGGAGGCACAAAGATGAGAGGCAGGAAAGTGTAAAGCAATTACTACAAAGCAAAAGTTTAGCTAAGAGGTAAAGAGGGCCTTAACTAATTGAGGAACAGTGGGAATAAAAGAAGGAAGCAGCTGCAGAAGGCCATTTTCAAAAAGGCAGTTTTTAAAGGCTGTTAAAAAAGATACCAGGCTAGAAGGGAAAGAAGCAAACATTTATTGGGCCAGGCTTTATGCCAGGCAATTTACATATATTAGAATTTCATTATCACAAAAAATCTAATTGAGGAAACTGAGAAACAGAGCATTTCAGAAATGTGCTTAAGGGCACCTACTAATAGACCATACCTGAACCTGTGCTTTACTATTCAAACATGGGGGTTGGAGGATGGGTGAGAAAGGTGAAGGAATTAAGAAGTACAAATTGGCAATTACAGAATAATCATCGGGATGTAAAGTACAGCATAGGGAATATAGTCAATAATATTTTATTAACTATGTATGATGTCAGATGGGAACTAGATTTATTGGGGTGATCACTTTGTAATGTATATAAATGTTTAATCACTGGGTTGTAAACCTGAAACTAATACTGTTCATTAACTATAATTGAAAAGTAAAAAATAAAAACAACAACAACAACACATGCTGCTTTCTCTGTTCAGACCCAAGGACTTGCTCCAATAGCCTTTCCTCGATAGATACGCCACCAATAAATATTTGTTGACTAATTCATTTGCTTGGTCATTTCTAAATGAACTGGTGAACCAATAGTTTCCTCTTTATCTTTGGCCAGAGAAAAGCAATCTCCCTTGCTTCTATTTTTCCAATCACAAGTCATCCCACTGATTTGTTGCCAGGGAAAGTAGATGAAAAAGGACAATGAAAATACTTAATCACTGAAAAACAGAATCCAAATCCACTTGGCAGTAATACAGCCTGTTCTCTGGTATGAACTCCTTTTGCTATTTGTGCCTGATCCAGTGACATGAAATTTAGCATGACCTTACATTCCAATATATATTTGGTATTATGTCTTCTTAAGTAAAATAAAAACTCCTTAGGGAAAAGGTTCTAACTTCACCTTTTAAAATTGTTTTCGACAAATACAGTCTCCTGTACATACTGGGCATGCCAATTTTAATAATAAAGATAAAGGTAGAATGGCAGATCTTTCCACTAAAAGAGACCGATGTACATCCATGTTCATAGATTATTCAAAACAGCTAAAACGTAAAGGCAACCCAAATGTCCATTGATGGATGAATGGATATACAAAATGTGGTATATACATACAATGGAATATTATTCAACCTTAAAAAGGACATTGGTAATTACCAGGGGCTGAAGAGAAGGGGAAATGGGAATTATTGTTCAATGTTTATCGAGTTTCATTTTGCAAAATGAAGAGTTATCAAGATAGAGTTGGTGACGGTGGTTCAACAATCTGAATGTATTTAATACCACTGAACTGTACACTTAAAAAAATGGTTAAGATGACTTATTTTATGTGTATTCTGCTACAAAAAAAAAAAAATTGGGGGGAGGGTTCAAACCAAACAAAGACAGATTTTCTTACGTTTTTTAACAGTACCCACTCCATCTCTAGGTTTTCATCTTTTACCAAGAAAATGTTTTCCCCACAACAAGGACTTTCAGATTGCTTTGCAAGTAATAGCATAACTCACAACCAGAAAAGATTTTTCTATGGTCACAAATCAATGTGGCCTAGGACTTAATCAATTATAGGTTTTTAGCATGCATGAAAATGATCTCTCATCCTGACTGGATAAAATGCTACTTTCTAGAAATTCTAGAAATAATCAATGACTGTCTTGCTCTTTAAAAACAAAGAGTAACCCATACAGTTGCAGAAAAGTCAACACTGTCTAGAACAGCCGTGGGCAAACTACGGCCTGTTTGAAATGAATAAAACTAAAAAAAAAAAAAAAAAAAAAAGACCAGTACCCTTTTATGTAATGATGTTTACTTTGAATTTATATTAGTTCACACAAACACTCCATCCATGCTTTTGTTCCGGCCCTCCCGTCCAGTTTAAGAACCCATTGTGGCCCTCGAGTCAAAAAGTTTGCCCACCCCTGGTCTAGAACTTGTAACCTATTTCTGCCAACATTCTCTTGAAATGGAAAATATTCCAGTGATTATTTTTCTATACATATATAAATAAATGAGGTCATAAAACTTTAAAAGTACCTTTCTATTCTTCAGGGAATCTCTCAGTTATAAATACTCTGATTATAACTTTAAAACAACAGAACAGATCAGTACCATACCTGCATAAGGGGCCAACATATTAACCACTTCTATTCGATCAATATAGATCATGACCCCACCACTAAAGAAAAAAAAAAAAAAGGAAAAAGCATGAGCCAAATACAAATTCTATTATAATCCCAGATCATCAAACATATCCCACAAGATAGAAATTTAGAAGGAAAATCTAAAGACATATATTACTGATTAAAATGACTCCACTAATCACTACTCAAATAACCCTACACTAGTTCCTCTCATAACAAAGGTTCACCTCTGTAACTGTTGTGATCAATTCAGCTCACATGAAGACCAAACCTGTAACCTAAAGCTACTTAGTACTTTGTCCTTATTAACTGGCCAACAGATAACACAGTGCTCTTCTCAAAGTCTTCTATCAAGAAACCAAGTAAAATGGTTCCTCAGGAGGTATGAAGGCTAGCCACACTCTAAAATCCTTTGGGTTTCCTGCTTTATCTTAATAATTAATCGAAGAGTTTTTATGTTTTATCCATATTTATTCTTGTATAAAAAAAATTTGCTCCTCAAGTAAAACTGACACACTAGAAAGATAGGTCTTGTTAATTAGTGGTTCCTATACTTCCTGGGCTACCATGAGGGACATGTGAACTTCAACTTGAGGTACATGAAATTAGAGATTTTGAAACTAAACAACTAAGCCTTCCTACCAACTTACAATGACATCCCCCCCCCCCACAAGAAAAGAGTAATACATGCTCACTAAAAACAAACAAACAAACAAACAAACAAACAAACAAAAACCTGAAAAAGATAGGAAAGCAAAAAGATTAACATGAAATTTACCAAAAATCTCACTAGCTGCCAATTTTGAGTCATCTCTAAAGGGAATCCATAAAAAAAAAAAAATTGACAGACAGACCTAGGGAGAACTTACCAAATAACTTAAAACACAGGAAATTTGCTCCCTTTTAAAAAGCATGTGTCCTTCCACTGATGTCAAAGCCTCTTTTATATAGGCTTGTAATAAATATTTTAGTCATTTAAAATAAAGCATTTAAAAAATACCTTCAATTTTACATTATTCTTTTGATACAATTCAATGTACTGATTATATTCTAGAAATAATATATGCCTTGCTTGCCTTTCTTTCCTTAAAACTCTTTAGTGTAGCGATTTTCAAAGGTCCGAAAACCAGAAATAGCATTACATCACCTGAGAACTTCTGCTAGAAATGCAAATTCTCAGGCCTCATTCCAGACCTACTGAATCAGAAACTCTGGATGGCTTTTAACCCTTTGCGGTCGTTTGTCTACTCTCAGCCACCAAAGCTTTTTTACCGTTCCGGTCGTATGTCTGCTCTCAGCCACCACAGCAAGGAACCGTACGAATCTTAACTCTATGCATTCATGTATCAGTTCATAATTTCTCTGAAAGCTCTTGAGTGTCTAAGCAACCTTGTCACGAACCAAAACACTGCCCCGACAAATCGGAGATATCGAAACTCAATATAAACAAACGCGGTCGTTCACACTCGCCATGCAAAACACCGTGGTGAGTCAGTCGCCTTTTGAGAGTGAAGAAATCGACAAGCTTTGGAGATACTTCGCAGAATTTCAAATAAAGCTTTACAAATTACGTTTAACTGTAATTAGGCATTCTCGCTTGTTAAGATATTTCAAAATAATACTCCAAAATGGCAAAATGAAAGTTACCGAAAGAAGTGTACTACGAATCTGAAAGTAACGATGAAGAGTTTTATTTTGGCACCTTGAATACTGACTCTGACGTAGAAAGGGATAACGTTTGTAGTGATTCTACTAGTAGTGACGTAGTTCCAAAAAAAGAATTAATAAATCTTGTTTATCCTTCATAATCTTGCATGTTATGTATCACTGCTCTTTCAATGGAAATTAATTCCGACCAGTACGACACCCATGTCCAAATTTAATACGACCACAAAGGGTTAATACTACAGATGACAGGTGAGACGATTTCATTTTAAACTACCTATTATTGAGTACTTACTCTGGATCAAGTGCTGGGTTAGGCACTTCATATACACTAATTCTGTCCCTTGGTATAACTGCAAGATAGGTCTTATTACCTGATTTTTACAAATGAGGGAATTGAGCTTAGCAAAGTCAATAAAGGCATGTGTGGCAGCAAGGAGTATATGTCAACTCTGCTCTTTCCGCTCAATTTAGCTATGAACCTAAAAATGCACTAAAAAATAAAGTCTAGTTAAAAAAACAAAACTCAATAAAGCAGCTGTGGCAGTGCTGATGTATGTACGAAGTTAGGTCTGCTGGTTCTTTTCAATAACACCCTAATGACTCTTAAGATAAAAAGCTCCTGCTGGAGACAGGACTTTCCTCATATAATGCCCAGAAGAGAAAACTCGGGGAGTTACTTTCATGCCATTTGAAAGATGTTTAACTGATTATAGCTTATGAACAGAAACTCCATCTGAACTAAAGGGAGGTTGGTTAGTGAGGGGAAAGCTTACCTTGTTCCACAAGGCACATTTTTAACTTCATCAGTTTGTAGTGTTGTCTGGGGAGGAAAAAAAATCTCAATACTCAGGACACATATTGTCAAAGAAGTACCGGTCCCAGAGGGAAAACCTCTGGAGAAGTACTGAGAGGTAAAAATAGGAGCACGCCATTACAGTTCTAGTCACCAAAGATTAGCTATCAAAGTAATTTCTTTTTGTATCCCAGCAGACATGAAAGTTTTGAGACAAAATATTTTACAGTTAATGTTTGAATCAGGATGCACTAGGAAAGTGTCAATGTTCAACCTCTCAGAGTCCCTGATTTGCCTAGAGCTGGCCTGGGGTTACAAACTACATGGCTTTCCCACAAGGATACTACTACGAGGACTTGTGCTCTGAACTTTGATTCCACTGCTAATATTACTGCTTATGACGAAAATAAAAGATAACTATTTTATGCATACAGCTCAAAGGTACCCTTGAGCTGAAAAGCAATCTTTTTCTCTGAAGATGTAGTCAATATTTTAGTTTAGGCCCTAATAATTTCTCAAATGGTCTGTTCAATTTCCTTTTTAACAGAACTGCCACCACCAGCGGTGCTTCCTTCCAACAATCTGGTATTTATTTACTTTGCCCCTTTGTTTGCATCCATAGTGATTCTCTATTGCACTCTAAGGCCTCCAATAGGTGAATACCTAATGAGTGTATTCTAGACACACTGCATCTTATGAAGTACTCAGCAACATATTACTTTATGGAATACAAAGGAGAAAGAAAGTATAGTCCCTGTTTCCAAAGAGCTCATTATCCAACACAGGAGATAAAATCCTTACAAAGCAATCTATAGCAGGTATAAAACAACAGCGTATAAACGGAATTGTTAGGTATTAAATAGCAGAGAGTAAAGTGATAGGTTGAAAAGCTCTCTAAAGTGAAGTATTTATAACTTAGGTCTACAGGGGGAAGAATAAGAACAGACGAGGCAGAGGAACATTTTAGGTTCAATAAATATCCTATTCAAATATACACAGTTGAGAACAAACTGTACATACTAGTACAAGTGACAGGAAGCAGATTGGCTTGCCTGCAGCAGAAGGGGCGATATAGATGAAAGTTGATTTTCTGAGAAGTGAACATGGTGATATTAGGTAGAGAGCCCTGCATGTTCAAAGGAGGGAGGGAGGGGCTTGAGCCCTCCCTAATCTATCTTATATACAGCCACAAAATAAACCTTTCAAAAATATGTTTTTCTTGCCCTAGCCGGTTTGGCTCAGTGGATAGAGCGTCGGCCTATGGACTGAGAGGTCCCGGGTTCGATTCCGGCCAAGGGCATGTGCCTTGGTTGCGGGCACATCCCCAGTGGGAGGTGTGCAGGAGGCAGCTGATTGATGTTTCTCTCTCATTGATGTTTCTAACTCTCTATCCCTCTCCTTTCCTCTCTGTGAAAAATCAATAAAATATATTTTTTAAAAAATATATGTTTTTCTTTAATTCCTTTGCTCATATGTGGTGCCAATCTCAGTATCCATCATATTTAGAGGCAAGAAAACCAGCTAGGAAGCTAAAATATTAATTTATTTAGGCTGATTTAGTAAAGGGTGTGGAAATTAAAAGCTGTCAGTCCAGGAGTCATCATAGAGAAAGGATTAAAAAACTGGTTGCATGTAAAATTCCAGAAAGGAAGAGAATTGAGTTTAATTCAGGGGTTGAGAAATAGGATGATGGTAAACATAGTGACAGGTTCTAGGTAGATAGAGAAAAGTTGAAGAGATGAGCTCAATTTAACTGTATTTCCTTCAAAACATTAGTCATATTCTATACCAACACAGAAGGCTATATCTTCTAATGTGTTCCAAAATTTCATGAAAGTAAAATATTTCATGTCTCATTTGAATAAGAACAATTTTTAAAAAGGGTTTTATTAATATAATTTTTTTCCTAGAATGTTACTGCTTCACATATTAAAAAAGAACATTCCTATTAAGTCACACTGGCTCCACCATTTAATTTTTTTGTAAAGTCAAAGTACATTGTTGACATGGAAATCTCTTTACTAATTTCATTTCCATTAAGTATGATAGTTTATTGCAATATATAAATACAGTAGATCCCCGGGTTACATCGGAGATCCGTTCCTACAGCACGACGTAACGCGATTTTTGCTGTAATTCAGAACCCACCTACATAAGCATCTACATCACTCACATGGAGCACATACATAGCAGTAATGAAGTGAAACAGTAAAAAAACATTTAAAAGATAACAATTCCTGACCTTTACTTGTGGTAAATAAATAAAAAACATAAAGCACATATGTACATACGTCGAAATGATGGAACTTTTTTTTTATAAATAAATGGGAGAAGGCGACATAACCACGAAAAGACGTACGTCGTCGAGTCCGATGTAACCAGAGGACTGTCTGTAGACTTGTATACAAACTATATATTGTATTTGTTATATCTGCAATTAAACTCTAAAACCTATTTAATGTTTATTATCTGTATCTCTTCTATATATCTCCGCATCAGTGTGACTCAACATGCTAAGCTCCAAGAAGGCAGAGATAGATTTACTTGGCTTTGAACAGACCTACAAAATACCCTAATCTCTAAGGGTGTGATGCTGCCATTGATAACATCATCATAAACTGTTTAGGCTGTTGGTGAGATCATGTAATTAAAACTCCTTCTTTCACAAAGGAATAACTGAAGTCTACAGTAGTGAAGTGATTTTTGTAAAGTCATATAATTAATTGGTGTTAACCAGAACTGAAGTCTCCAGGTTTCTGACCCCATGTGTTCACTACACCCTACTGCTCAATTTAACAATGTTCACAAGTAGAAAGGTCAGAAATATAAATGGGTTACAATCCCTGCCTTCAAGAAGCTTGGAGATTTTCTGGAAAGAAAATACACACAAAAACTTAGAGAACAAACAAGACAATATTACTAAAAGAAATAAGACCAAAGGCCAAAATTTATAGTACAGACTTTCAGAGCTATAGATTAAAAGAGGGATTTGCGATAAGCCTTAAGAAGGCTGGCAAGATTTAGATAGGAAAGAAGAAATGAAGGGAAAGATGAGGAGAGAAGAGGTGACAGCATGAAGGAAGGCAAGAGTGAATAAAATAGAGAAAATATGGAAATCAGTCCAGCTAAAGGAAGAACACATTTCACTTCAACAGATACAAATTCTTGCCCTAAGCCCCTGAAAAACAACTTGGAAGGAAACCTGGAAGATTTAAGTATTTATAATGAAACTCTCACTTATCAAGAAGACTAGATTTAACACATTTCATACCACTCAGGAGTTTTCTTGTGTTTCGCGCGCCATCTGTTAAGGACCGCTCACGAGTGTTCTCGTTTTTCACGCCCATGGAAAAAGAAGCGAATCTAGATACTTATGTAAATTTTGTTTGGTCCCTCTTCATAGAGGAAAATGTTTTACGCAGTACCATACGTTAAAAAAGTACTAGGAACTTTAATTGTTTTTGTAAATAAAAATGTTATAATTATTGAAAAACAACACCTAAAGTGCATTATGATGATTTAAATAACGTGCAGTTTGCCCAAAAACGTGCGGTCCCTGGCATATGTCTTAAAGATTTCTATGCGGTATGCAATGTGTTAAATTCCAAGTTTAACTATAATACATTTTCCTCAGTCCTAAAAAATTAGCAGATAGTAGACAAACTTCTGAATCCATAGATTTATGATCATACTGATTAATCCTATTTTATCATCTTATGTCAAAAGATATTTTACTCTTTCCCACGATCAAGACACTGTTCTCAATGATAAGATGCTACTTCAAATATCCTGAAATGCTATCAAAATAAAACATTCCCTAAGGTTCCACATAAAATTGTGCTTAATGTCCCCAGGCAAAAATGTGAGGCAGAAAAGCTGTGTATAAAAATTCAGATCCTCCATGTTAACAATAGTCCAGGAGCTTGCCCCTATGGAAACCAAACACTGTTCTAAACCAGTAATCACTGGTTTGTTTTTCTAGTTGTGCGCTGAAGACCTGCTTTTATTTTGACAGCAGCAACAGAACACACCTGCTGCATACCACTATACACATGTGAGAAGTCAGTTCTTCCAAGTTGCTGAGCTCTTACTTCTAACATACTGCAAGAGAGTGCAGTGGTTCAAAAGCACAAACTGCACTGTGACACCTGCACTCTGTCCTCTAACTCCTTATTTAAGTAAATACCGCCATTGATTAAGCAACAGGAAACCCATCTCCACCCACAAATGTGGCAACTGTTCCTGTCACGCCTGTCTATCCAGTGTTGGGGCTTCCTTAGAAATCGCTTACCTGCACAGATCTGAACGTAGTAATGAAAGGCAACATGATGTGATAGCCCGGTCCACTGGGGGTCGTTAGTAAAGCTCCTCCCCTGCCAAAAGATGTTTCAAATTGACAAAATTATAGAGAGAAATTCTCTTTCCAAATCTAAAATGCTGTAATAAGTATTCACTTACTCATGCTATTGACCTATTAAAGCCTCACTAATATGAATTACACATGATGAACAACTGCTGGTCCCTAAAATATCTGCCACAGCTAAGAAGGTAAAAAAAAAAATCACATTAAACTGCTGATGTTACAGCTTGTTTCATAAGATGAACCAACTATACCTCTGGGTTTCCAGCACTGCTCACAGGTACAAAGGATTTTCAATGGTTTTTAACGGTCTGAAAAATACTTGTAAAAAAATTCTAATGGCTCTCAGTTACTATATTTAGACTGTGCATAACACTAACCAGATCAAAACATAATACATTTAGTCACCAGGTTAAAAAAGAAGATAACACAAACTTTCAAGGAAGGAGAAAATTTCAGAGGCTCAAGATGCTTTTAATCTACCTATATAATAAGGCAATTAAAATACTGGGTGCATAAAGTTTATTTTTTAAAAACATGAAAAAGTAGCATAGCAATATAAAGGGTGAGGGAATAAGATTAAAAGTAGAGAGAATATAACTGTGGACTTGTTCACCAAATTCTGGAATGTGTGAACTATGACAGCACATCTTGGAAATTATTAAAAAAAAAAAAAAAGGCATTTGAGAGACAAATATTAAAAAGAAGTCCTTTTGTACGCAGTGAAGAATAACTTCATAGAACTTAGCTTTCTATTTGAAAATATAAATAGGTATGAAAAGGATTAATAACAAATAACTAGGAAAATATGAACTGTTTGAGGTATAGCCCTAATTCTTTGAGAGCCACACGTTGAAAAGCTCTTTCCTTGATTTTACTAGCAGGACGGTGAAAGGACAGAACGGAAGTGATAGCTGTGTCCCTAACGAAAAGACAGAAAGAACGGAACTGATAGCTGTGTCCCTAACTCCTCTCCCAGGAAAGCCAAAGGCAATGCTGAACTAGATGGAAATATGAACTAACCTGTTATTCATCTACTAAGACATATCACTGAAATTGCATTTGAAACTAGCGTTTCACAGGGAAGACTGTTTCTAAGACTCAGGATGGATTTAAAAGTAGAAATATCATTTGGGGGGGATGATGGAAACAAGTAAAAAGTTGAAGCCCTTTCCAATACATTATTATCGCAATTTCTCCAGATTACCCTCTCTGTGTCTAGGCCAAAAGGAACTGGTGGTACCATGTTGAAGGAAAAGCCATTGGAGCCCAACTAGAGAACAACACATCCCACACAATTCCTTTCCTGAACCTGGAAGGAAGGGTAAGGTGGGAGGAGGGGGGTCCGTCAATGCTGAGTTTCTGTGTCTCGAGGTCCAGGGATGTACAACTGTCATGGTGGTCATGTTTTGGCCTTAGAAGCCAAAACCAGACACTAGGTGATTTTAAGGGGGGAAAGGAGGGGGTGTAAGAACCATCACTAATAGGACCGGCGTTTCTAAACGGCATGTAAAGTTCAAACTGAAGGCCTGTACAGGTGTATGGGCTACAACGATTTACCCATCTCTTCAGTTACAGGTGGAGGGGCCACTGCCTGCCTTCATTCACTTTTTCCTGCAAAAATTGAGCTTACAAGGAATAGGTAGGGACTCGACCTCTGCACAAAACACACATAGCACTAAAATTGTCCAAGAGCTGCAGGGTGCTCTGCAAAAGCCCGCCTCGGCCCCCAAGAGCCAGGACGGAAGTCCCCGCCGAGGACGGGAGAGGGCTCCCCCGACTCTGCAGAGGCAACTCCGCCGGGAGTGCGCGCGCAGCCCGAGCCGACCGCACACGCCGCTCACCTGTAGTACACAGCCAGGTGTCCTTCCTCGATTTTGTGGATGGAGGCATAGAGAAAGGCGACCACCACACCCACCACGGCAGCCACCAGAACCCGGACTTGAGTCATATTCATCCTGTTTCTCCTGAACAAGGGAGGAAAGGACGCCCAGCCCCGTGAGAGACAGGCCTATCCTGTCGGATTTCCACCCTCCGCGTCGCACAACTGGCTCCCTTCCGCACGCCGCGCGGGGAAGTCTGGTGCCCCTTCTTCCTCATTCATTCCTTTTTGCAGGACCCGTTTACTCCCCTACACCCCCCTCCGCGCAAAACGGCCCGCGGGTCGCCCCTGCTCACTTAGCGTCGTGACACCCCCTCTCCCAATGGCCGTCCCGCGGCAGAAGGTACTAAGGGGGCGGGGGGGGGGTCCAGCCGCAGAGTCCGAAGGGAGGCCCACCCCTCCACCGCGCCTCACCGATCAGTGACGCATCGCCCCCGCCCCGCACGTGCGGCTGCTTCCCCGGGCCAACCGCCGCCGACAGCCGACCCCGCCCACTCTCCCCGCTCTGCGGCTGCGCGGGCACGCAGGCCGACGCAGTGCTCGCCCCGCGACTCAAGAGACGGGGAGCGGAGGGGACAAAATTCTCCGGCTGCCTGCAGCGCGATTTCCCGTAAAAGTGCGCGGACTCTTTTCTATGCACTGCTGGTTTCCTGCTCTGGAGAACAGGTCGGTGATCTAGAGTGAGCGGGGATGCTGAGTTAGAAGAGGGCCTCTGGAACAAGGAACTGGTCAGTTCTTCTAGTGCAAAAACCCACTGTCTCACTCCAGTGTTCCGTTTGTCTTTCTTGTGGTTTATTCCGAAGCCTACGTGGCAGGCACATGCTTCATGCACGGGTCCTGCACTGAATTCAGGAGCAGCCAGACTTGTTGGAAGTGGAAGTTCCGAAGAGGAAGGTATTAAATTTAATTGCATAGTCACTCATCAAGTATTTTTCTGAGCACCTATTAATGTGCCCGAAGCTAACCTAGCGAGGACTTGATGGCCATCCAAGCAATAGGAACGGGTCCTAGGAAAATGAAAAGGAACAGGGAGCATTAGAGCTCCTGTGAAGCCATTATGATGGAAAGGAGTGGGATGGTAGGCTAGTCCCAGATTTTGAAAGGCTCAAAGCACCTTTTCTGTAGGGAGAGGGTACTGGATGGCTAGAAAATAGACACGGACGTTCTTTTTACTGCATATTCTCTTCTTTTAAAATAGGCATTATGTGATTATGTTACCGAACACAAAAAGGATAAAGTTAAAGAGCAGAGAAAGGAATGAGATGAACAAACACAGGAAAAATTAGAGTAGGTTGGGCAGTTATGGTTACTGTAAGCCTTCAAAGGCTAGCAGTGGGACCATAACTGTACAAGTAGACTAGGGTAGGAGGGCTCTGTAACCTCTTGGGCAGTGCTTTAGGGCCGGTGAGTCTGTAAAATGGTTTACAGTGGAGAGAGATTGGAGGCAGGGAAGCAAAGTGGTTAGAAAGTGCAGGTCCAAAGTTATAATGGTCCACTATGGAAGACAGTATGGAGTTTCCTTAAAAAACTGAAAATGGAACTCCCATTTGACCCTGTGATCCCACTTCTAGGAATATATCCCAAGAAACCAGAAACACCAATCAGAAAGGATATATCCACCCCTATGTTCATAGCAGCACAATTCACCATAGCTAAGATCTGGAAACAGCCTAAGTGCCCATCAGTAGATGAATGGATTAGAAAACTGTGGTACATCTACACGATGGAATACTATGCTGCTCTAAAAAGGAAGGAACTCTTACCATTTGCAACGGCATGGATGGAACTGGAGAGCATTATGCTAAGTGAAATAAGCCAGTCAATAAAGGAAAAGTACCACATGATCTCACTCATTCGTGGACAATAGAGACCATTATAAACTTTTGAACAATAATAGATACAGAGGCAGAGCTGCCTCAAACAGATTGTCGAGCTGCAGCGGGAAGGCCGGGGAGGGTTGGGGGGCAGGAGGTAGGGGGGTAAGAGATCAACGAAAGGACTTGTATGCATGCATATAAGCATAACCAATGGACATAAGACACTGGGGGATAGGGGAGGCTAGGGGACTGTCTAGGGCGGGGGGATAAAATGGATACATATGTAATACCCTTTGTAATACTTTAAGCAATAAAAAAAAATAATAATAAAAAAAAACAAAAAAAAACAAAGTTATAATGGTGATAACAGGAAATGGGAAGGGGTAAATAGACTTCGAGTCATTAAAGCAAGCCCCCCCAGACCACTCTATCCTCTTCTTTACCTGTGCCATTCATTTGCCTTTTAGTACCTAGGACTGTCTGGGACCTTGTCTGTTCCAGATCAACCAGGGGTGGGGAATGTCTGGCCCACAGGCCATATAAGGCCCGCAAAATAATTTGTTCTGGTCCTGCCAAGGCATTAGGGGTGAGTTAAATGTTTGACCAAATATAGCAGGCTAATTTTTAAGCTGATAATTTTCTGTGGCCCGTGAATGATGTTATAAATATCCAAATGGCCCTCGGTATGGGGCTGGGAACTCTCGCTCCTCAGGGGGACCTCTGCAGGTGAGATGTCCTTCCCAATTTTTACCCACCACACGGGGGTGTGGGACCAGCCCATTCTGCATCTCTGCTCCTCCTACGGGTCTTGGTCTGGTCTCAATGTGGCTTCTTTCATCCCCTAGTTGTAGGACTTCATTCAACCAGGTTTCAGGTGGTTCTGAATGATGGTGGTTCTGCAGTTTAGCTGAAATTTTGATGTGGTTGTGGGAGGAGGCAAGTATCACGTTTACCTATGCCACCACCTTGCCCCAAAGTCCTGTACATAGTTTTTTAAAAATAGTCAGCTGTTCTTATTTGGTGGTTTCATGTCTGCAGATTCAACCAGCCATGACTCGAAACAGTATTTTCGCATTCCCAACCTGTTAGCTGAATTCACAGATGTTAGGGGCCAACTATAGAAGCTAAAGTGATACTCAGATTTTTTACTGTGTGGGTATTGACGCCCCTAACCCCCACTTTGTTCAAGGGTAACTATATTCATCTGATTTTAATGAAAGGAGAATCAAAAAGTAATTTAAAAATCATTTAATACACAAAGTGAAAAACTGTCTATAATACAAAAGCATTTCACATTTTTAAAAAACAAGTATCTTCTAAATTACCTAACAGGTAATAGATCCACAATCCTTTATCTGAAATCGTTAGAGCCAGATGTTTTAGAATTATGAAATTTTCAGATTTTAGAAAGGTAATTCAGTGCATACTACATACACACCCAACAGTCTATGGCAGCAGCTTCCCCACTAAATAATTAAACATGTTAATATTTTTGCAGCAAAATAAATGAAGATTCACACTAGATGGGGTAAGTTGATTCAATTGTCAGTTCAAGTTGGATTTGAAAGCAAATGAGTTTTGTCACCAAGCTTATGAAAAACCTTGTTTTCAGAGCTTTTTGGATTTTGGATTTACAGATAAGGGAGTGCAGACCTTTATATTGGTATGACAAGACATGTAAGATTCTTAAACAAATGACTCATTTTTACAAATGAAAGAAACAGATGTTTTCAAATACATTATAAATTAACATTTCTTCTTTGATATTACTAAATGTACATCTTAAATACATATACACATAGCACACTTTGGACAGTCCACTGGTATTGAAGGCACAGATGCACTATCCAATGTGTAATAAAATTGAAAATGGGATTGACCCAACTCCTTATGATGCCAGAAAGAGCACTGTTGAGTGCAACACAAGGAGGTAGGGTTTATTTTTCAAGAAGTACAATTTTACTTGTGAGCAGTCTCTGCCACAGAAACATAGGCAGACAATGTGTACTTGGAACACATTAATTAAGGTTTCTTCTCTGTATATATTATGTTTGGCCTTATGTCCAAAAGTTATAAGGTATTTTTAGTCAGTTAAATAAGTAATGTTTTACAAAGTTTAAAAACAAATAGATGGCAATGATGCTCCTAACTAGCTGTAGTTTTTAAACAAGTTCACCAACATAAAATTATATCTGTTCAGGAGTTAAAATTACCCAAAGCCAAAATATAGCCTTTGTAAAACCATATGTAGTTTTTGATCACAGCCATTTCTTCCACTGAATGGTGTTTGAAGAATGGTTTCATGGGAAAAAACAAATTTCGAACATGTGCAGCAACAACTTCCATTGGTTTGGGCGCAGTGAATAAGTGGTAAGTCATTCTGTTAACCAACTCCAATCAAGACTCTAAAACCAGGCATGAAAAATTACAATTAGATGTTGACTATAAGTGGTAGGTTTTGGGTGTTCATTTTTGCAAGTTTTCTAAGTATGTCCGTACATTTTATAGTCAAAAGTTTAAAAATTAAAAGCATAAATAAGTTGCAATTAGAATTTAGTTTGCCTTATTTTCTGCTAATTAAAAAGATACTTCAGAGTTTTCATAAATATTTGAAGCAAATAATTAAAGAGGAAATACAAAGAGTTGATGTTGAGACTAAAAGTTAATCCAGTAAACATTTTATTGCAGTTTCTCCAAGTTTTAAATCAGTAATTCACAATAACTAAATCTTATTAATATAAATACTTCTATTAATTACAACTATAATTACAGTATTCATTTGTATGCAACAGTTACTATATTTGAATTAATTATAATTCAAATATAAATCCTGCTTCATCTTATTGGAGAAAATTGATTATTGAAGCAGAAAAGTACAAACCATTTAATTTCAGAGATCATATTGCAAAGAAATTTTATCAATCATTTAATTTGCCCAAAAATGCTACTGTTGAAGATTGTTGATGATATAATCCTAGTATATGCACGAGTAAGAGAAGATGGGGATTTGAGGTCAAGGATATTCCTCAAATGCTCTTTCTCTTTCCTCTCAGTTCTGTTCCTCATATGCATCCCAAATGCCAGTTAAGGAAAGTTAAACCCTTTGCAAAATACCTAAAACACACATCCATGTCCATATAAAACTTACCATCATTCTACTGCTCTGCTCCTCATTTACTTCACGAATAATAGTGCTTAAATGGCCAAGACAGTTCACATTTTCTCCTATCATTTGTGCCAAAGTCTCCCTGTGAAATGAAGAGAAAAAAAAAAAAAAGAAAGAAAAAAAAAAACCTTTTCAAATTCTGCAAAAGAACATAAGAATTTTCTCTACTTTTTGGTCTTCAGGGTCAGGATGATCAATGCCCTTCCTGCACCCCTGCACCCCAATGCAGCTGATTCCTGTAGGCTTCAGTTTCCTTATCCTTCCCACCCAGAGGCAAAGTCCTGCCTATTACTCCAATTGTTGCCTCTGCCCAGCTTTAACAATAAGTCCACTATAATTCCAATCTGATTTTCCTCTGAAATAAAAGTGACAATTATATACAACACACACACACACACACACACACACACACACACACACACACACACACACCCTACCCCAGAAATGCAAGCTGGATGGGGGTGTGGGGGTAGGTCCTTGTGGCACAGACAGATGAAAGATCTCTTTTTGTTTCTGGAATATTTCCCTTTCATTACAATTAGGAAGCACATCACCATGCTGACTTTTCAGAGAAAGAAATGCAGGGGAGAAGATACAAAAGTATAATCTGTTCTGCAAAGATCAGGGAAGGTGAAAAGCTGGTTGGAAACTACAGATGACAGCAATGAAAAAATGAAACAAGCAAGCTGATTCCTGAGGAGAGCAGAAGAAAACAGTGTGACAGGGGAGCTGACCAGAACCGAGAAGATTCCTGGAAGTTTACATTTGCAGGCAATCCTGATTCTGGTTTCCACCTTCCATGCTTTCCTCTTCCATATGGCCCCTATTCTCGCCTTTTACCACCCCTCAGAGTTCCTACCCTATTAGAATCAGCTTGAGGCTATGGATGATGGCCACTATTAGCTTAGAACTAAATTCTAATTCAGCTCCTTTTCAACAGATGATAAAATTGAGGTCAACAGTTCCCAATTCCTGGAGGTTAAGTACCACATAATAATTGAAATCAGTTTTTCTTTATAATGTATTCCTACTGAAAAGTATATTTAAAATTCCTGTCGGATACAGGAATTTTGTTTTGCAAATAACCACAACCTCAAATCTGAAATTCACTGTATAAAGTTGACATCTGGGACCATTAGCATCCCCTAACAAAACTACATGCCTTTAATGAAAGCAAAAAGTTTCGTAATGTATTAAAATTTACATGATTTAACTCTGATTAATAAGATTATTTCCTAAAGTCTATATAATTGATTACAGCCTGTGCTATAGCTGTGGATGTATTATATACCGGGTCAAATCTACAGTGACCCCAAGATGTAACCTGGAACTTGCTTTCTTTAAAAAAATAAAATACCTGTTATCAGCTTGCCTTCCTGCCATGTGCTTTTCTCTCATATAAGTAGAGTACAGAATATGTAAACTGCACGACCTCCTGAGCAGTGATGTAACATGGCTGCACTTCTGCAAAACTAATTATGGGCAGAGCTTCCAGGAAATGCTGGTGCTGTAGAGGTCTCCATGAATTGTGAGAAAAGCGACAATACACAAGCTAGCAAAGAGCCACTGGCTCTGGATACGGCACATCTTATGCTGAGAAAAATAACAGAAATGGATAGTCATTCAGCTTTTAGCAGAAGAGTAGGAATTAATAAAAGAAAATATAGGGCTTAAAACTTCAGTTCTTATTTGCAAAACTGATTTAAGGCATTAAAAAAGTCTGATGTTAGACACACTAAGTTATAAAATAGAGTAGATTAAACTCATTTATCAGAATGATCAAGACCCCAAAATGATAAATGCAAAAGGACAGCAAAATTTCTCAGAGATAAATGATTATGGGAAGAATAAAGTTTGGGTAAAAGAACTGATAAGCCAATAACAGAGAGAGAACTTAGAATATGAATTGAACTAATAAGTAACATTTGCTGAATACATATTTACTTCCCAGTACTTTACATTTGTTGTCTAATTGACTTTTCACAGCAATTCCCATTTTGCAGATGAGGAAATGTGAACATTAAAAGAGTTAACTTAATTGCACAAGGTTATTACAAAAGGACAGTCAGGACTCAACCCTAGTGTATAGGGCACCGAAGACTATGCCTTAACCACTATGCTCTACTGCCTCATTCCTATCACTGCTTATAAAAACAACTATCTTGTTACAAAGTGAACCCACCCATCTTGAGGAGTTACCACACATGACAGAGGATGTTCACGTTCTGCCGAAGTCGGGGGCAGCCATGCTGATGCCTGAGGGGTAGTTACTGCACCATCTAGACTGGACCCTACAAGGGACCGAGCCGAACTCTGTGTCTGAAGGGGGAAAAAAAGATTATAGACAAGCATCTTAGCTAATTTAAACAACTTCCTACCATATTCCTAAGACTTACATTTCTATCACAACTTATATGTACACCCAGAGTATTTCTGCACAAAACTATTTCCAGTCGTGGGTATTACGTATCACTATCCTGTCCCCAGCCCATTCTTCATTGACTAAAACCAAATGTATCTACCCACCTTATTCCACTTTAGTTGGAAGGAAAAAAAACCCACTTGAACAAAAGATCTTTTTGATTAACTAGTCAGGCATGTCTAACCCCAAATCAGGTTGGGATACCACAGTGGTCTAGGGCTTGGAGGTGTATAAAAACATGAGACTGGAAAGGAAAGATAATGAAGGGTGATCATGAAGTCCTTCATCTGAACTGCTGTCAGACACCAAGCAAAGAACACAAGCATCAACCCAACACAATATACACATTCAAGAGGACCCAGGTCATGCTGACAAAAATTCCTTTTGCAGGGAATAAGAGCATATCAATGTCACATTAAATAATTCACTAAAAGTTACTTACACAGGCAATTTTAAGGAGATGCCATATTTCTTTCTGCCTCTTTCCCTGCATAAACATGACAGAATTGTCAGCTTCTTTGATGTTACTGAGGGCCATTTCCACCTTGGGCAGTAGATCAATAATCTTCTGTTTACAGCCCAACAACTTGCTAGAGAGATGAAATCAAAGTCAGACCCTTACACATCCCCCAAGACTCTACAACATACTCCCAAACCCAGGTAAGTAAATAAACCACAATCAGAGGCATATTTAATGTCTGATCTCCAAAGCAATGCACAAAGACAGGACACCTAAATGTACACAGGGGTGGTCAAGATACCCAAGACACTGCCAGAACTCTTCCTGAATCTAATGTATTTATCAAAAGGAATATTATACTTTGGAAGGAATCTGATAAAAATACTCTGGCTTCTGAATAGGAAATAAAATTATTTTTCTACCTCAGATGACCAAACAGCTCCTTCAGAACCCGGTCCTGACTCTGCACAGTATGCACAATGATCTTCACCATCTCCGTGCTGTCACTGTAGGAATGATCTATAAAAGACCTCAGTCAGTGGGTATAACCTCTCTTCTGTATGAACATGTCAGCCTCCAAACAAAAATGCCTAAAAATCTGAAACTAGTTTTAATTGATAACATCTCCACTTAAATTCAAAACTGAGATGATTTTAAGATTATACATCTATAATTATATATCTACAAGTATGTGTTTGTGCATACATAGATACATACATTTATCATTGTATCCTCAGCCACCTTTAACCCATATTAACCCAAGCCTCAGACACATGCAGCCTTTTAGCCAAGAGATCAATCTTTCTTGGGTAATAAACATCATTTATTTAGAAACAGGATAACTTTCACTGCCTCGAAGGAAGGAGGCTCTTGCTTCAACTAGATTGCTTGGATTTTCATGTTTATTCATCTGTTCACTGCCCATAAAAACTTAGAAAAAGCTAGCTGACTTAAGCCAAATCTCATACACTAATGAAAGGACCCAGAGATACCCTTCAAAACAAATCAATTTTTAACTAAAGGTTATCTTGAAGGTACATAATACTTTTTGTTTCTAAAGCATTATACAATACCACACACACACGCACTGAGTTAGTAAAGCTAGGTTTCAACCCCATATTGCAGAAAAGGGAAAGGAGATGGAGAGAGATTAGGTAATTTGCCCAAGTTAGTTGGCCAGGAAAATGTCCAATCTAGAATTCAAGCTTTCCAATTCCCAATCCTATGCTCTTTCCAGTAGCCTATGTTCTGTATTCAACAGATGTTCAAAAAGAATTGTTTTGCCAATGAAGCAAGCAACCAGTGACCAGGTTAGATGAAAGCCTCATTTTCAAGGTAAATTGCTTTGGCCCAGCACATGAGCCTTCTCTCTGACCATTCCACACCTGAACCTGTAGCATCAACTCCCTACCATCCTCTCTAATCTTAACACATTGCGTACCGCATAGAAATCTCTAAGACATACGCCAGGGACCGCACGTTTTTGGGCAAACTGCACATTATTTAAATCATCATAATGCACTTTAGGTGTTGTTTTTCAATAATTATAACATTTTTATTTACAAAAACAATTAAACAATCAAAGTTCCTAGTACTTTTTTAACGTATGGTACTGCGTAAAACATTTTCCTCTATGAAGAGGGACCAAACAAAATTTACATAAGAATCTAGATTTGCTCCTTTTTTTTTAATTGTTTTATTGCTTAAAGTCTTACAAAGGGTATTACGTATGTGTCCTTTTTTTTCCCCCGCCCTTGACAATCCCCTGGCCTCCCCTACCCCCCAGTGTCTTATGTCCATTGGTTATGCTTATATGCATGCATACAAGTCCTTCGGTTGATCTCCTTTTTCCATGGGCGTGAAAAACGAGAACACTCGTGAGCGGTCCTTAACAGATGGCGCGCAAAACACGCGAAAACTCCTGAGCAGTACCAAATGTGTTAAGCAGCACTTATTTTTTTCCAACTTTCCCACATTTTCTTGTTTCCTCTTCCTCTTTGAATCCCCCTTTCCCTCTTTTATTCCTTCCTTTCAAGTTTTCCTTAAAATTTTTTTAATCTCAATTTTCTTGTAACTTTGCCTTCCTAATCTCTTAAATTCTCACAAACTAAAAGCTGTTACATGTACATATCTCAATTGAAATACCAAAACTGGAACTTATTCTGCAGCTGTTTTAAAATCTAATCCCTAGGATTTGTTAGGCTGGGGATGGTTTCTTAAAATGCCTTTGTGTACTATGATGAAAGTGTCTTACCTGGAGGTCTGTGCTTTAACTGCTTATACAGATCAATGGCACGCTGTTCCCTACAAAAGAGAAAATATGTTTCTATGTGAAGATAATTTAATGACTCTAATAATCCACAACTTGAAATGAATAATATTATTTGAAGAGAATAATGATCCAATTTTAAAGTATATATTGCCAACGAATACTTTACAGAGAATTTCACTGAGTGATAAGCAAGATCTTAAAATGCAAAGTGTAATACACTTCTTATCTGCTGTGGTCTACCACCACATATCTGATCCTTGCACCAGAAACACTTAAATGTGCAAAAATTATGGCTTGTGATTAGAGACAAATATCTGAAGTTTCTAATCCAAACATTTAGGAAGTTTACCTCACTTAGGGCACTTAATAGGCAATACCTATGGTAAGTAGGGAAATAGTTTGGAACTTAGAATACTTGAAAAATTCTTAACAGTCACATTGAAAAGATTCTTTGATTAAAATAGCAGAGGTCAACCCTAAGAGTTATTTCCAAAATTTCCAGTGATGAAGAAAAAACTTCCCTTTTAAAAATGATGCCAAGATATTTGGGGAAAGAAAAACTATAGAAAATAAACACATATAGACTAAATATGCCAGAAATACACAGAAGGAGTGATCTGCTACAAAAAATTATAAATACCAATACCAACGACTTGAGTATGTCCTTACAGAGATTCCATCAAGTCTCCCTGACGTCTCCCATAAGGGCTTTTCTGTAGCTCCATGATTTCAGTGTGCAGGCACATGATCTGGTCCTCCAGGTATCCAATGACACCTACCTACAGTATGATGAAACGTAAAAGGAATGACAGGCTCACCACCACACAATACAGAGAAGAACTCAGACAAAGAATGACTCCTGAAGAGGAGAAATAAATGATTTAATAGGAAATACTGATTTTATGTAAGTCTTTTATCTTTCAGATTCTGACAATCTTTCACAAGAGAACATACTTATTCCTAGCTTCTCACTTTTCTCTCCTAACAACAATAAACTACTAGCATTTACTTTCTCCTCCTGAGAAGTAAAAGAATAGGTGTCACTAACAACACAGAGAGAAAATGACCATCAAAACCACTTCATCTCACTTCTATGATTTTCATTGCCTCTTCTTCCCAACTGCCTTGAAATAAGAATGATAAAGACACTGGATTTCCCACCCCAGGATACTAACTGTCCCACCCGTGTTTTTAGGGTAAGTTTTCACACCAAGGACAACAACAATTTAGTGGGACCATAGACAAATGTAAGGAAGGAATCTGTCACCTAGAGAATAACCTATACCTAATGTGACCATATAATTTATTGTCCAAACCTGCATAACGTTGACAATGAAAGTACCATTGATAAGTATGGCAAGACAGGTGCAAATGGACTGACCTAGGTAAATCAGGATGTGCAGCCATCCTATCTAAACCAGTCGTATATCACTGTTGTTTTACAGTGATAACTGCCACTTATTACTTATTACCATTCAATCTGCATAACCTTACTAGAAAAGGTATGTATAGTCCCCATAATATAATATGGAAACTGAAGCTCATGGAGGCTTTAGTTTACTAGTAGTCTCATTTGTCCAACACCTTTATTTTTATCCACTATATACACAAAACACCTTTATTTTTTTCCACTATATCAACTATAGATAGTTGATATTCAGGAATGACATGAAAGATACTCTACATATCAAAACCAAAGAAAGTTTCTAAGGGAGACCTCAGAAATAAGTAAACACACAGAACGAGCTCAGTGATTTTACCTCAGCATAATGGATAGCCTTTTCTTCCATTTCCTTCCATGCTTTTAACATTTTTTCTGAGGCTAAAAAAAAAAGTTTTAATTGGTTATTTCAGAAACAGTCATAGTTTTAATTAGTGACCTACCTACCTCCATGACTGTCAACATCAAAAATGGTGTTATGGGTTGTGTCCCCCCAAAAGTTATGCTGAAACCCTAACTCAGTACATCAGAATGTGCCCTTATTTACAAATAGGGTCACTGCAGATAGTTGGCTAAATTAACGTGAGGTCAATCTGGAGTAGGTGGACAGTTAATCCAGTATAACTAGGGTCCTTAAAAGAAGAGAAGAGAGACAGAGATGCAGATATACGAAGGGAGAGTTCCATTTGACGACAGAGGCAGAGACTAAAGTGCTACAGCTGCAAGCCGAGGAATGCCAAGGACTGCTGATAAACATCCCGGAAGCCAGGAAGAAGCAAGGAAGGATTCCTCTCCACAAGTTTCAGAGGGATCATGGTCATGCCAACACCTTGAGAGTAGACTTTTAGCCTCTGGAACTGTCAGATGCTAAATTTCTGGGGTTTTTTATGTTTTTAAAAAATATATATTTTTATTGATTTTAGAGAGGAAGGGAGAGGGAGAAAGAGATAGAAATATCAGTGATGAGAGCGAATCATTGGTTGGCTGCCTCTTGCACACCCACCAGGCATATGCCCTGACTGTGAATCAAACAGGTGACCTCCTGGTTCCTGGGTCGATGCTCAACAGTTGAGCCATACCCAGCTAGGCAATTTCTGTTATTTTATGCCACCCAATTCATAGTAATTTGTTATGGCATCCCTAGGACACTAATACAGATGGTTTTATCTTTCAAAAGAAGAAATAAAATTATTTAAATGATACATGAAAATGACTTTTTAAAAATCAAACATTATAAAAGGATATAAAAAAGAAAATCTTCCTCCTCTCCACACTCCATCCTATGGGATCTTAATTTAATGTTATACAGACACATACCCTTTCCTTCACAAGTGAGACTATCTATACATGCCTGCCTTACTTTGCTTTTATTCCCCAAATTAAAACATCACTGCCATTAAAGATCCAAGTGATCTTTTAATATCAGCACATGTATGTCTACCTCACTCTTTTTTTTTTTTTGAGTGATACCTATGTATTTAATCTTAAATATAGCTGATATGGATTCTTTCTACTTTACTTTCTTTTAACCGCTGTATCAGATATACAACTGACAAGATAAGTCAAAATAATTTGATGAAATAATGTTTTGCCATTAACCAGAATACCTATAATACATAACTAGAAATAAAACATCAATCATAACCAGCTCTAGTGGGTAAATTTATTCACCCACCTGGACACTGCTGATCACTTATTCTAAGATACACACACCTTATTCAAGACAAGTATACAAACCAGATAAAAAAAGGATTTGTTTCAATGGAAAAAACAAACAGAAATGCTGGTGGTGACCTCTTCAATTTATTATTTGATTTTAACTCTGCTCTTTACATTTCCTTAGTGTATCTGAAGGGAGATAAGCTTGAAGTCAAATACTGAAAAATAAAAAAGTGGGACTTACATAGTAGGTGGTTTGGGAAAAAACACAGAATTATTTGTGTTGTTATTTACAGAAAGATAAGTAGTTTAGGATTTCCCTGGCTAAGAAGTCACTCCAATATGGATTTTGTATCTACCTATCTATATAAAAGCCTAAGCAAATGTCTGACTGGTAGCTATGATGTGCACTGACCACCAGGGGGCAGACGCTCAACACAGGAGCTGCCAAGCTGTGGTGACTTGACAGCTGCAGTCTTGGGTGACATACCTGGAACCAGAGAGGAAGGAGCCCGATTCCAGGGTGCATCACCCAACAATCGCCCTCTCGCAATCCAGGGCCCCTTAGGGGATGTTGGAGAGCCGGTTTTGGCTTGTTCCCCGCAGGCCAGGCCGAGGGACCACACCAGTGCACGAATCCGTGCACTGGGCCTCTAGTTTTTTATATGGAGCTTGAAAATCATAAATTCTTAAATCACTTTTGTATTTTTCAGGAGCTAAACAACTTAACTTTGGTCCAATTCGGGGAGGGGAAGATTCCTGTTAAGTTGTTCAACTAAACGTTAAAATAAAAGCTAATGTTCAAAACAAACATGTCTCTTATTCTAATCTTGAACGCAAGAGAAACAATTGATACAAGGCAAGGAGGCAAAATAGCAGAGGGCTGCAAAAGACTAGACCCTTATTTCAAATACTTTACCCCAAAACTTACATATGCCATAAGTCATCTGCTCACTATATCTTTCCAAGTCAAGCTGAATGCTTTTGTGAAAAAACTCCAGTTTAGCTTTCAGTTGCTGAGATGCTGAGATCAAAGCGTTCTTCATTTTTGTCAAGTTAGTATTATATCTAAGAAGACTTAACCTAAACCATAGCCAAAAAAAAAAAATTTAAAAATTAACATTTCATGAATATTGAACAAAAATTTAAAAACTATATTGCCAATCAGAAAGGATATATGCACCCCTATGTTCATAGCAGCACAATTCACCATAGCTAAGATTTGGAAACAGCCTAAGTGCCCATCAGCAGATGAGTGGATTAGAAAACTGTGGTACATATACACAATGGAATACTATGCTGCGGTAAAAAAAAGGAACTCTTGCCTTTTGCAACAGCATGGATGGAACTGGAGAGCATTATGCTAAGTGAAATAAGCCAGTCAGAGAAAGATAAATACCACATGATCTCACTCATTTGTGGATTATAGAGAACAACATAGACTGATGAAAAGGGACAGACCCAAAGACTGAGAAACAGCGATCAGGCTATCAATCCCCAGAAGGAAAGTAGGGGAGGGCGGGGGTAAGGGGAAGAGATCAACCGAAGGACTTGTATACATGTATATAAGCCAAACCAATGGACATGGACAACAGAGGGATGGGAGCATGAGTTTGTGTGTGGGGGGGAGGTTGGGGGTTAATGGGGGGGATGAGGACACATTTGTAATACCTTAACTAATAATAAAAAAAATATATGTAAAAAAACAAACAAACAAACAAACAAAACTATATTGCCATAAGCCCAATGCCTAAGTTTCTATTATCAATCTATGAGAAATAGCTGATCTATAGAATCTAGTCTCTAAAGACTTTCTGTTTGTGGCAACACAGTTTCTTTTATACTAAGATGTTCTGCTCAAAAACTACTCTCAAGCCATTGCAACTGAATGGTTTCATACCATTAGTATGAAGTCTATAAGTCTGATCAGAAAATTACATTTCAAATTGGTCCAATATTTTAGTATTGCATGAAAAAATTATTTGTGAAAACTGGCAAGATTAATTCTTGAACGTTAATGTGCATGACGTTGTCACTGTAAACAACAGAATCCACTTACATTGCTGCTCTTTGTCCCTGAAAGAGCCTGCTGTAGTCCTCTTTTAGCCCAGACACATAGTGCACTGCTTCAGCCCATACTTTACGCAGCTGTATAATTGGAAGCTGTATTTTGCTGTCCCGTACTATAGGTAAGAGAGAAAAAGAGACTTTTTAAGAGTTACTTTTTAAGATTTTAGAGTTCATTAATCATTCTTTGATTTCCAATCCTTACAAATATCATTCCCATGGATGCTAGAAAGAACCACTTGTCACTGTTTCATTCAGTTCAACATACATTTACTGAGCACCTGTAATACACAAACCCTGCTCCCGATACAAGGGAAAATAAAGATAAGACATAATCACTACATAATCCCAAAGCTTGAGATTATTCCTATAATCTGTTTCTTTTTCTTGCTTTCCTTCAACCTGGAATACTGTTTTTTTCTTTTGCTAATATAAATTCTGTATTCTTTCAATTTTTAAATCAAGTCCCATCTCTTCCACAATCTTCTATGGTCTTTTCTGCCTCTGAATAATGAATTGTTAGCTCCTGAACTGCCAACTCAGCTTCAGGAAAACATACAGAGTAAATAGCAGCTTAATAAGATATGCTTTCTTATCTATTTATAATTCTCTTGCTCTTTCTTTGGTAAAGGGAATACTACTTTCTAAAATCATGGCAAGTGTGGATGTTTGTTAAGTTCAATGAAATGCCATTTTAATGTTTTGAAATTATGTAGATGTGAAAGAGTTATCCTATACTCTAAAGTGGCAATTATATTGTTATTCTTTTCGAATGAAAACTTTCAGAGAAAGGTTGCTACACTAGGGTTCATAATGAAAAAACAGATTATCTGAAGCAGACTTCAAAAATATAAAGTTCCATATCTAAAAAAATCTTTGCCTCCCTAATAATTATTAATAGCCTTGATTAATCTTTCTTCTTATATGATCACACTTATTGCTGAGGTTTCCTACAGTAAACAAAACACTTTTTTAAAAAGAGTCTTGAAGGGAAGCCTGGCCAAAATAAACAATTTCAATCTCCCCCCCCCCCCACCCACCCTCTCTCTCTCTCTCTCTCAATAAAGTCTGAAAGGACTTAAGAAATCATACCCAGTAGCAAGAAGCGCACCTAGTGTCCCAATTGTTTTCTAATACTGTTCTCCAAAAAAGGTACCAAGGTATCTTGGAAAAATGGCTGATTCTAGCACTGGGGCAGGAAATATACAAGTTGAGCCTGGAATAGATTGTGTAGTGCCAGGAAGTAAGGAAGTACTAAAAGAAAGAAAATTCTCATGGATAAGGCAAGTAAAAGAGGCAAGGAAGCCAATTAAAAGAGCTTCTCACCCGGCCAGCATAGCTCAGTGGTATGAGTGTTGACCTATGAACCAGAAGGTCATGGTTCCATTCCTGGTCAGGGTATATGCCCATGTTGCAGGCTCGATCCCCAGTGTGGGGCATGTAGGAGTCAGCTGATCAATGATTATCTCTCATCATTTATGTTTCTATCTCTCCCTCCCTCTCCATTCCTCTCTGAAATCAATAAAAACATATTTTTAAAAAGTAAAAAAACTTCTAATGGCTAAAGCTGCAGCGATTTTAATAAAATAAATAAACTAGTATGAGATTAAAATTCAAAGTAAAAAATAAATATCTATGAATCTACCTGTCTATATAATAACAGGCTAACATGCAACTAGACCAAATAGCGGAACAACCGAACAACCAGTCGCTATGATGTGCGCTGACCACCAGGAGGCATGCAGGAACATGGCAGGCGTTGGCCGTGGCAGGATAGTGGAGGAGCAGATGAGTGGGGGCACCAGACCAGGTGGGGGTGCTGGTCGCTGTCATCGGGGCGAGCCTCTGGTGGTTACTGAAAATTCCTTGCTCCCCTGTGCCGCAGTCCTGCCCAGCGCTTGCACCTGCTGTTGGCGCCAACCCCACTTGCACCAGTGATGGTGCCAGAGCTGCTGCTCTCACGCACTGATGGCGCTGGCCCCGCTCGCACTTGCTCTTGGCACTGGCCCCAATCACTCCACGCCATCAGTGGGTGGAAGCAGGGCTGGCGCCATCAGCATGTGGGAGCAGTGATGGTGGGAGCGAGGCTGCTGGCAGACAGGGAACTGGGGGCGTGGCAGGAGGGGCTGGGCGGGGGCACGGAGGATGGGCTGAGACCCGCCCCTGTGCCTACCGCAGCCTCAGAGCCACAGTTCCTTTCAAGGTGCACGAATTCATGCACTGGCCCCCTAGGATTGATATAATTGAATAAATTAATAAATGGAAGAGACAAATCTTGTATCCAGAAAAATTTCAAATAAATTATGTAGGTGTCCTACCTTAAAGGAAGGGGAGTATAACTTCCCACTCCTTAAATGTGGGTTCCATATAGTGACTTCCTTCCAAAGAGTACAGCATTGGAAGGAGGATTGGGGGAGACTAAACTACACAGTGGGAAAACCTGACGAACACCACTTTAGCCAACTGATCAAGGATCACAACAACAGCATACATAATGTTGATGGTTTGTACCCTTTATATAATGTGACTAGAGGCCCGATGCACGAAATTCATGCAAGAGTAGGACTTCCTTTCCGCGGCTGTGGGCACTGGCTTCCCTCCGGCACCTGGGACCCGGGCTTCCCTCTGGCCACCAACAGGCACCGGGACCTGGGCTTCCATCACAGCCCAGCTTTGTCTGGAAGGTCGTCCGGGAGGACGTCCAGTCTACTTAGCATATTACACTTTTATTATTATAGATAAGAACGGTACTTCTGTGATCTTTCTCTCAAAAACCCATAATCTTAGTCTAATCATGAAGGGGGGAAAATTAGACAAATTGCAACAGAGGGGCATCCTACAAAATACTTGACCAGTACTCCTCAAAACAGTCAAAGTCATAAAAAACAAGGAAAGTTTGAGAAACTGTCACAGCCAAGAAAAGCCTAAGGAGAATGACAACTAAATGCAATGTGGTATCCTGGATGAGATCCTAGAACAGATAAAGGACACCAGATAAAAACTAAGGAAATCTGAATAAAATATGGACTTTAGTTAATAATAAATATTGGCTCATTTATTGTAACACTAATGTAAGATGTTACAAATGAGGAGAGGGATAACATGAGAACTCTGTACTACTACCTGATCATTTTTTTCTGTAAATTTGTCCTTTAAAAACTAATTAAAAGGTAACAAAAGAAAGATTAAATAATTTTAGGCATTATGCACAATTTTCTTGATTTTACAATTTTGTGCTTGATTTTAGTTTGGGGTAGATAGAAATTGACAGCTACCTTCTTCAAAAGTAAAGAATAATTCTCACAGAATAAATGAAAACAATTGAACATTAAGCAGTATTTATAGAATAAAATGAAATATTTGAGCATGCTTAAATGAAAAATAAACTAAAAGTAGGCTTAAAGAATAATGGAGATTCATTCATCCGTGAGAGGGTTATCCTAAGGAAAGTAAGTCTTTTCCCAAATGAGGGATCTGGTGGTGATTTAAAACCTACCTTTTCACATTCCAAACTATAGAAATTTTTCACCATAAATAGTAAGCTAAAGTATGAGATACAAAACAAAAACACCTAAAACCATTTCTACTAATCATGTTCAATCAAATGGTATCATTTCAGGTTTAAATCTCAGTCAGTAAATGGACTAGACTTACCAATATAATTTACAGAGTCAGATAAACTTCTGGAAGCAAATGGTCCGTCATATACAGTTTTACTTTTATCAAACAAATAAACCATATAGCTATCACAGCCTCTCTGAAAAACAAAGAAACAATTTTTTAAAATACACTTGATAATCATAGGTTCTCCAAGTACCAGTGAAATGCAAATGAACAAGGTCAATGTTCATTAGCATACTTTGTTTAGGAAAAATAAATAACTTTAGTATGGGTTAGTGTGAAAACAATCACCAGACCCAAAAGGACAAAAGCAAAAAAAGTTATAACAACATATACCCATATAATTGGAACATTATTTAGTAATAGAAAGGAATGAAGTACAGATTCATACTATGACAAGAATGAACCTTAAAAAGTCTGACACAAGAGACTATAGGTTGTATGGTCCCTTTATGTGAAATGTTCAGAAAAGGCAAATCTATAGATATATAAAGTAAATTAGTGATTGCCTTGGGTGGGCAGAATGGAGATTAACAGTTAATGGACATGAAGAATCTTACTGAGATGGAAATGTTTTAAGGCTGATTCATGGTGATGGCTACACAATTAAGTAAATTTGCTAAGACAAAAACCAAAAAAACCCTAAATTATACACTTGAAATGGATAAGCTATTTAATATTTAAATATGCCTCAATAAAGTCAAATAAAATGAAAAAAGAGTCATGACCACAATCATATTTTATCATCTACCTATCCTCTGGCAGGACCTATAAGACTGCTGTTCTAATTTTAGGATTCTAGGTTTCAATTACAAAAAGGAGAAAAAAGAAGGAGGAGAGAGTTAGCTCCAAAGAAAAAGTCATAGCACGTTCAAAATACCAAATGTTTCACTTCTATCTTGCTCATCTTGCAAAGCATTAGGAGAAATGAATGGGATAAAAGTAAAAGAATTATGAGATGTGCATAATTCCCCAGAGGATTTCAAATACACATCCAAAAATGCAGGGCATGCAATCTCTCTATGCAAACAGATTTCTTATATTAGAATTTTAGATATATTAAAATTTACTTACTACTCCATCTAGAACACATTGAGAGGCTGGTTTCCGCGGATCAAGAGAAATTCCCGTCTCTGAAAGAAGCTCTTGAGAAGCAGTATTTATTCCAGTTTCACGCTCAATACGAGACTGCAGTGAATGAAGACTTTCATCAGGTGGTAAAAGAAAAGAAATTATCTTTGCAGAAGTCATATTTAGGATGTGTACTATCTGTATATATAAGAAGAAAGAAAAATGATTATTAACCACCTGCTACATAAAAAATTCAGGGCAAGATAATAAAGGGAATATGAGCAAAAGGCATTATCTTTGTTCTATGCAAGGTTTAATCATTTTCCAAAGTGTAATCTCCTTCTATAATTATAAAATGACATGTGAAAACTCAAGAATTTGCTTTTCTACTATAACAAATGTTAGTTCCAAGGAATAAAATTTCAAATTCTAGGGATGCACAAAGTCCTAGGAATGTACAAAACCCCCAATTTAAAAAGGCAACACTTACTTATTCTTAGAAACATTTCACAGACCTGGAAGGAAACATTCCCATTTATGAAGTACCTAATAGATGCCAACCACAGAGTTAAGTGCTTTATGCTAATATAACATCCCATTAATTAGCTAAGTTATACTTAACATAACACCATGAATTAGATCTTCTAATCTCCATTCTGGCAGGAAAAAAAACAGAACTCTGAGGGATCACACAGCTGATAACTGACTACCTTACATTGTCTCAAGAAATAATTATGATAGAAGAGATAGGCCTCTCTTTAAACAAGAAGTATTATTAGTCTTATTTTTCAGACTAGAGGCCCAGTGCACGGATTTGTCCAGGGTGTGTGCGGCCCGTCTCGCCCAGTTCCAATTGGCTGGACCCCAGCAGCAAGCTAACCTACCAGTCAGACCATCTGCCTCCTGGTGGTCAGTGCGTGTCATAGCGACTGGTCGAATGAACGGTCAGACATTTAGCATATTAGGTTTTTATTATATAGGATAAGGAAACCAAATCCCATAGCAGTGATATATCTTAAGGGCCCAAAGTTAGATTAAGAAAATACTCTTGAAAGGATAATGCTAAGTGAAATAAGCCAGTCAATGAAAGAAAAATACCACATGATCTCACTCATTTATGGATAATAAAGACCATTATAAACTGATGAACAAAAATGGATACAGAGGCAGAGCAGCATCGAACAGACTGTCAAACTACAGCAGGAAGGCCGGGGAGGGTTGGGGGGTGGGAGGGGGATAAGATATTGACCGAAGGATTTGTGTGCATGCATATGAGCATAGCCAATGGACGCAAGACACTGGGGGGTAGGGGAGGCCGGGGGACTGTCAAGGGGAGGGGAGGGGGGGAGGAAACATATGTAATACTCTTTGTAATACTTTAAGCAATAAAAAAAAAAGAAAAAGAAAATACTCTTACCTAAAGACCCACTGAAGGTAGGGGTAGCCTAATACAGGCCAACTAAGTGTGAAACTGAGTTAGGTGGATAACCAAGAGTTAGAGGCCACAGAGTTAGAGGTCAGTATTTTTAACATGATTTTAAATCCTCTTCCTCCCACTGTCCTTAGATAAGCTATACAAAGTAATAGCTTCGTTTCTCCAATGCTTTATATTGACAGTGTACGGGGGTGGGAAAAGGGGTTAATAAGAATAAGAATAATTAGAAGTATAATAATTAATAAGGAAATGATATTACAAGAATAAACTCTGTTTCACGTACTCACAATTGTAAACTTATTTTTGCCCACCCCTGTAGATTAAAATTATATCTGCTGGAAATGCTTATTACAGAGGTAAAGCATTAACTTTCCTTTAATATATAATAACCCTTTATGTTTAAAAAAGGTAGAAAAGAGAAGGGAATCTTTAAAGTTGACTTGGTAGGCAAGGAAGAACTATGTTGGTTTCTTGGACAGGGAAATAAAAATGTATTTTTAAAAGATGAGATGGGCAGTTCATGCTGCATGGATTATAAAATGGGTAGAACTATAGAGGCATGTAAGGCAGGTAGAAACCTTTCTCACCAAACCAAGTCCAGACCTAAATGAATGAGGCCCCAATCTGAGGAAGGGGAAAATCCAAAAGATGCTTCAAAACAAAGACCACTTAAAAGTAAAACTGAGAAGGCTTCCTAAAAAAATAAAAACACATCTACTCTAAAAAAATAATTTTCTTTTTCAAATAAGCATCAGGAAAAGACTATTAAAATATACTTAATACTAATTTTCCAAATAAACTTGTTAAATTTAATGCAAGTCTTCTGAAATAGACCCCATTCATAAGAAACTAACCTTCAAATTCAGAATGTGATCCATTAATATAAAACATCTTGGCTGCTTCAAAGTAAGATCAATAGGTCCTCCTCTCTGCTGAGGATCCCAACTCAGCATCAACTGTAGCCAATTTTCCATAGGTTCTACTATCAAACTACAAAACATACAAAAAAGGGTGAAAATCCTTGTTCCAATATTCCTTTAGCACTGTAAAAAAGTTAATTTTATAGGTTGTCCATTTCCTTTCTCATTACTTGTCTGTACCATTTCGTATCTTACTTTCAAATAATTCATGAAATGGCCCAGCCAGAGTGGGTTAGTTGGTTGAACATCATCCTGGGCACCAAAAGGTTAACAATTCAATTCCCGGTCAGGGCACATGCCTGGGTTGTGGGTTCAATCCCTAGTTGGGATGTGTGCAGAATGCAACTGATCAATGTTTCTATCTCTCTCTCATTCCTTGGTTAAGGCTAAAAAATAAATAAATAAAAATAGCCCTGGCTAGCATGGCTCAATGGTGAGAGCGCCGGCCTATGCACCAGAGGGTCACGGGTTCGATTCCCAGTCAAGGGCACATACCTGGGTTGCAGGTCCTTCCTGGCTCCATTCGGGACATTTGCAGAAGGCAACCAATTGGTGTGTCTCTCTCACATCAGTGTTTCTCTCTCTCCTTTCTCCCTTCCCCCCCTCACCTCCCTCCCTCCTATCTCCCCTCTCCCCCTCCCTTCCACTCTGAAAATCAATGGAAAAAATATCCTTGGGTAAAAATAATAAAAATAAATAATTCATGAAATGATAGGGGACAAACTTTTTCCATAAAAAAACAACCCAGCCTGGCCATTGCAGCTCAATTGGTTGGAATGTTGTCCTGTCCAGGTTCGATTCCTGGTCAGGGCACATATCCAAGTTGCAGGTTCAATCCCCAGTCACGGTGCATATGGGAGGCAACCGAATGTTTCTCTCTCACATCTATGTTGTTTTCTCTCCCCTTCTCTCTCTAAGAAAAAAACAACAAACCAAAACCCACATATGTAAGGTAGCTGCTGGCAACTCCAGAGGCAAGTCCAGTTCTTTTCTCCAAGGGACACATTTACTTCAGTATCCCAAGAGTCTTCTTAGCAACTAAGCCAATCAATTGAATGGCAGCAGTTATTGTTTCCACTAGACTTGTGCTGTCCAACACGGGAGCCACTAGTCACAAGTGGCTATTTGCATTTACACTGAAGTTAATTAAAATTAAATAAAATTTAAAATTTAGTTCTTCAATCATATCACTCTCCTTTCAGTGCTCAAGAACCTAATGTGGTCAGCAAATATAAAACATTTCCATCATAGCAGAAAGTTCTACTGGATGATAATACTTGAAACAGACAATTTACTGCCCTTTTACAACCCTGAAGAAACTGAGGTGAACTGAAATATACTTACCTACAAAGGCTATTTGGTTGAGGTAAATGACTACTAAACCGAACTTCTCCTGTCATCTCTTCACATGCAAATATACACTTTGGATCCTTCTTCTTAATTTTCTCATGCCTATAAAAAACAAAAGCTACCTCAGTAGACAACCTGACTCACAAAAAATCTCTAAGCTTTTTGCTATTTTATTCGATTATGCGTTTAAAAGGAAATTATACCACTTAAAGAGAGGAGAAAAAAAGCAAGTTACTGAAAATTTTCATTCACATTAAGCACACTGAAGTACTCTTCCATTTCTTACCAGGTAAATGGCTGCAGATGATGTAAAAAAGGCCTATATCCAGCAATACACTCAAATACCATGGTCCCAAAGCTCCAATAATCAACAGTAGCTGTATAAGGTTTATTCTCAAAGAGCTCTGGGGCCTTAAAAAGAAAAGAAATGCTTTAAATGTCATATTGTAAGAGAAAAGGAACTTTATTTTTGAACTACTATGTATATTTATGACCTTCATAAATAAGATAATTTGGGATACTTAAAGTCAAAGAAACAATACATGTCTTACCAAATACTGCAATGTTCCCACAAAAGATGTACACAGACTTCCTTGATCAACATCTTTGGCATATCCCAGATCAATTATTTTATGTATAATCTACAAAATAATAAGCATTAAATGGTTGAGAAATTTGAAATGGAAAGGCAACAATGTCCTGATAAGGTTCTGGAGAGGGTGATGGTGAAGAGCTTGAGCTCTGGAATAACACAAATGTGATTCAGGCCTGAGCTCCACCACTTAGCTAGCCTTATGATCTTGATCAAGTTACCTAAAGGTCTCTTGATTCCCTATATAATATTACTAACAATCCCTACTTCACAAAACTGTTATTAGGATTCAAAGAAACAGCCCCCCAAAATAATTTAACACAGTGCCTGTACATGATAAAAACTAAATATAGATTGGCTATCAATTTTTATTTTGGTATATTCAAAATAAACTTGATCCATTATACTGAAAGGCAAAGGTAAAGGTGATTTCCAAAGGAAGAAGCAGCATATCATCTTACAGTGGATCAGTGTGAGTAAATACCCACCTAACCTCAAAAATATGCTTAAGTCTTTGGATTCAAAAGAAGGGAAAGATAGTTGGTGCCAAGCACACATGAAAGCCTCCTAAGGGAGGAAGCATCATCAAGGTTTCATCACTTCCAGCTGACCACCATCTTAACTAACCATAAGACCACACAATCCAATTCAAAGTTTAGAGCAGCCGTGGGCAAACTACGGCACGTTTGAAATGAATAAAACTAAAAAAAAAAAGAGACCGTACCCTTTTATGTAATGATGTTTACTTTGAATTTATATTAGTTCACACAAACACTCCATCCATGCTTTTGTTCCGGCCCTCCGGTCCAGTTTATGAACCCATTGTGGCCCTCGAGTCAAAAAGTTTGCCCACCCCTGGTTTAGATTCTTGGCTTTACATCTTTATTGGGATGGAACTTCAGTGCTAACAGCAAACAAACGGCTCAAATTATTCTGATAAAAACAAATATTTCAGGAATCAATTCACAAGTTTTGGTTCCTGTCAAGATGACTCATTTAAGAATCTGAGAAATCAAGTTTTGATTTTTAATTAAATATAGAACTTAGGGATTTTGTGGAGAATGAGGTTTTTAAAAAAATATATAAAACATACTTAAATGTGTGTTTTTTCTTTAAGTAATGCAGACCCAGGATGCATCTGTGTGCTTTTTAATGTGCCTTGAAAGGATTAATAAATTATTTACTCACTGCCTACCATTTCTGCTAGATACTGTGCTGGAAAAACAGAAGTGAACAAGATAGGTGCAGTTCCTTCTCTAACGGAGCTACTGTGGCAGCAGAGGAGACAAACAACCACAGGTCAGTATAGTGAGGGCTGGGTAGGAAAAGAGCACTATGGAAGGGCACCAAACTTCTAGCTAACTACCACAGGGATACTGTATTCAACTGTCAGTTTTCACCTACCTTTCCACCAACATCCTGAAGAACTATGTTTTCAGGTTTTAAATCACGATGTATAATTTTGTTTTCATGCAAATATCGGATCCCAGACCCTAAGTAAAATTTAAAATGTAATTTGAGGTAAGAGAAAACACTGAATTAAAAAAAATCATCTCATAATGTGTACTTCTCTAATGCTCAAATTTATAGGGACCATCATAACTACTCAATTAATATTACAGCAGTTAAGATTTTCTCCACAGAAAATCCAGTAATACTTAACAAATACTACAGAAATATGTTCATTTAATTTATGAGAATTAACATTAAAAAGAAATGGAAAAAGCAATTTAGAAGAACCCTATACTTATCCTTCTAGCCTTTCCCTCCCTTTTCAACTAAGCTTTGGCCTCCATGACCCAGGAAAAGAAGCAAAATGGAAATACATAGGGAAACATATTCTTGGCTTTTGAGCTTGCTCTAAGGGCCTATGTACTGATTATTGTAGGGATTTTTCAGGAATTATTGATTAAAAAGAGATATCACCCTAAGAGTTGACTTGACAACCTATTTAACAGATGTAATGCCACTGTTAAATGAAATTACTATGTTAATTAAGGAGGGAGAGAGATCAAAATTAAATTAGGTCATATAACACCATTTTTGTCAGCAACTGGAGCATCTATTAGCCAAAAATTGACTCCTAACCAAAAACAAAACAAAAAATAAATATCCTAGTTTTAATTTAGCATCAACAATAACACTTAAAATTTTCTGATAATTTCTTATAGATGTTAAAATCTATGCTTTATAGTAGCATATAGAATCTTTTATGAACCAAGGTGGCATTAAATCATGATGGTATTTTTATATTGATTACATACCTATATCACTCAGTAAAGAAAGTATCTGGCTTTCTTTAAGTCCGCAGCAATTTTCTGGTTTGTTGAGTAGCTAGAGAAAATAAAAAAGGATTAAAAATGTATACTGCCAATGCTGCTGGGCAGTAACAGTGACACATTAATCACTATACTCTAAGAAAATATTCAAATAAGAAAATAAGTCACGATTAAGAAAATATAAGAAGGGGGAAGATTACCAAATCCACACAGAGAACATGTAAATTTCATGACAAGGCTTACAAGTAAAGATCAAGTATTTGAAATAAAAAAGGTTGAAAAATCTCACAGATATGTATATAAAAAATCCATATGGCAGATTTAAAAGAAGATGGGAAAGAAAGATTTGCAATACAAAAGAAAAAACTTTTTGAGGAAAGGTGTTGAGGGACTGGGAGAAAGAAGTGAAGGGATTAAGAAGTACAGATTGGTAATTATAAAATAGTCACAGGGATGTAAAGGAAAGCCTAGGGAACAGAGTTAATAATATTATGATAACTATGCATGATGGCAGTGGGGTACTGGAAATATCAAGGGGATTGTAAAGTATATAATTGTCTAATCACTATACTGTACATCTGAAACCAATATGAAATAATATTGAAAATAAACTGTAATTGAAAAAAATACACCTTCATTTTTATTTAAATTTTTTATTGTTGACACTACTGCAGATGTCCCCCATTTTCTCCCCTTTGCCCTCCACCACCCAGCCTCCACCCCCTACTCCCTTGGCCCTCATCACACTACTGTCTGTGTCCAAGGACTATGCATATATATTCTTTAGCTAATTCCTTTACCTTCCTTTATCCAGTCCTCTCCACCACCACCACCACCCCTCCCCCTCCGATATTTGTCAGTGTTTCATGTATCCATGCCTCTGGTTCCATAGCAGCATTATTTACAATAGACAAGATGGGGGCAGGGGGACTTTTTTATAAACACCTTAAACATTGATGTTTTAATCTAACACCACGAATATAGTCCCACCCTAGAAACACCACCACTAACAAAGGAATGCATGTTCTAAATCAGAGGTCAGCAAACATTCCCTGTAAAAAGACAGACAATAAATAGTTTAGGCTTTGAAGGCCAGTGGTACCTGTTACAACTACTCAGCACTGCCACTGCAGTTTACGGAAACTTATTCTAGATTATCATATTGAATGTGATTCAAACACTGTTAAAGTTTATGATTTACTATCTCATCATCTCAAAACATCCACACTACCTTCCGGAGATCTCCTCCAGAACAGTATTCCATTGCTAGAAGAGGTACATCATTAATCAAAAAATTCAGTTCCTCGGGAACGTCACAGGCCTTTACAACATTGGAGTGGTTCAACCTAACAAAAAGGGGGAAAAATTATAATCAACTTTTTTTTCCAACAAAAAGGGAATGGGTTTGAAATGGTAGTTAACTGAGGGGCAGTGAGGAAAGAAAGGTTGGCATGATTTGTATAATTAAAAATTAGTAAATAAAAATACTATCACTATTACTACAATTATATTTCTATATGCAAAGTAGTAAGCACCTTAATATACATTAGCTCACTTACTTGTCATATAATTCTATTATGTGTAGAGTTATTAATAGTCTCATCACACAAGAGAAAACTAAAGCACAAATTGGCTAAGTAACATAAGATGGCACAGCAAGTAGGTGGTCAAATAACGATTAAAATCTGGCAGTCTGACTCCAAGGCCTATATACTATGCTGCCTCTCCCATAATCACAGAATTACCCAGAGGTGAACACTATAAAAATTTTGGCAAATTGCCTTCCAGATTTTAATCCGTTGCGCCCAAATATATTTTTCAATAAACACTGCATCACATTACACACTGTTTTCTAACATCTTTTTTTAACTTGAAGGCGAAATATATCATCGCAGCTGCCATCATCATCATCATCATCATCATCATCATCATCATCATCATCATGCAGTGGATCTCAAAACTGCAATAGATTCCCAGGTCTTAGGGACCTAAAGAAACAGAATCTCTATATGTAGAAACTGAAAGTTTATATTTTTACCAAGCTTTCCTGGCAATTCTGAGTTTGAAAAGCATTAAAGTGAATTGACAACAGATATCAAAGTCAGAAAGTGCTTATTTCAAAGCCAGAATCTCTTACCTACCAATTTTATGACTCTTTGAGCTTCAACTTCCTCATCTATAAAATAGCAATAATACCTAAATACAGGGGTTGCTGTGGTAACTAGAAGAATTATTTATGAAGCAGCTCGCATCCTACCCGTGAAGGTTTTAAAACATGTCCACTTCTCCCTTTAAGAGGTTAACTCCTCCCCTTCAGTGTGGGCTGTATTTAGTGACTCATTTCTAACAAATAGAATGTGGCAGAAAGGATGGAGCACAACTTCTGAGGAAAGATCTTAAGGGGTATGTCAGCTTTCATCTTGCTCCCTCTCAGATCATTCACTTTGGAGAAAGCTAGCTGCCATGTCATGAAGACATTTAAGTTTCCCTATAAAGAAGCCCATATAGTGAAAAACTGATGCCTCTAACCAATAGCCATATAAATGAGCCTGGACGTGGATACTCCAGCCCCACTCAAGCCTTTGGATGACTAAAACTCCACTCAGCATTCTGGGATGTTTCAGGAGAGATCTGCATTAAAACTATCAGTTAAGTCATCCCCAAATTCCTAAACCACAGAAATTGTGAAATTCTAAATGTTTGTTGTTTTAAGCTACTAAGTTTTGGGGTAACTTTTATAAAGCAATAGATACACTATTTATCAAAACTAGGTGAAACTAAGAAATGAGAATAGTTATTGTTATTTAACTAGAAAGTTAAATAGATGAACACTGCCCCAAGATCCAGAAGAAACATATTCTGTACTCAGAGCTGAATCTGATAATACCTAGCTGACTTTTTAAACTAAATTAGTCATAATGTGATGTTGTTATTTGAAATAGAACACATCTACTTAATGAAAAATAGAAAAATATACTCCTAAAAAGATCCTATGAACAATGGATTCCTGGCCTCCTTCTCTATGATGTTCTCTGGCTGGGCTGCAGAACTCGAGAAATATAAGTCAAGTATACTTACTTTTTCATGATCTGGATTTCATGGCACCACCGTTCTCTGTTTTTGGTACTCAGCTCTAGGCGACAAGACTTAATTGCTATTTTGAGATCAAGTTCCTACCAAAATAGAAAATCAACAGAAAATAATACAAATTAGGTTCTTGTGCAGATTTACTTGCTATCAAAGAAATACCAACCTGGGGAAACAAAATTGTTTAGCTTAGCTCTCTTGAATTAATGCTTTTACTAGGTAAAACATGAGAACCAATGCTTTAAAACTGAGCAAACACACCAAAGCACACAAGCAAAGTGACTGAGGTTGATCCTATAACAGGTCTCTTCAGAACACTGTCTCATAATATATTGCTAGAAAATGCAGACCCTATCTCCCCATCAAACCCCTCTTTGGGCTTACTCTAGACAGCTAACAAGGCACCAGCCTCTAGCAGAACTAGAATGAAGAGGATAATTCAGGGCTTCCTGGCCTCCATACTAAGTTTTAATATGACCAAACCTAATACAAAAACTCCAAATTAGTTCCTGCTTTCTTTGCATTTCAAATGACATAAAAAATCCTAACAATAACTACTTCTATTTCATATTTATAAAATGAACCTAACAGCTCTTGCTTATGGTTAGTAATTTACCCAAGTCAGACTGAAATTAAACCCAACCTAATGTGCATTACAGGAAATAGCCAGACTTCATCACATTCTGGCAACAAAAATAATGCAGCCCAGGAACAGCAGTCGGTACCAAACAGGAGGAAAGAAAATATATAGATGAAGAAGCAAGACATAACTTGTATGCGATAGTCTAAATGGGGGTGAGGAGTGGAAGGTGAGAGGGAGAAGCTAGAGATAAGATAGTAGATGTATGGAGAGAGAAGACAGGAACTAAAACTATAGTCTAACTTAGTGGTTCCCAATGTGGGGCACACGCCCCAGAGGGGGGCAATTTGATTTTTAAGGGGGGCAATTTGAGAATGTTATTAACATTGAATTTTTTTGGAACTCCCATTTGACCCTGTGATCCCACTTCTAGGAATATATCCCAAGAAACCAGAAACACCAATCAGAAAGGATATATGCACCCCTATGTTCATAGCAGCACAATTCACCATAGCTAAGATCTGGAAACAGCCTAAGTGCCCATCAGTAGATGAATGGATTAGAAAACTGTGGTACATCTACACGATGGAATACTATGCTGCTCTAAAAAGGAAGGAACTCTTACCATTTGCAACGGCATGGATGGAACTGGAGAGCATTATGCTAAGTGAAATAAGCCAGTCAATGAAGGAAAAATACCACATGATCTCACTCATTCATGGATAATAGAGACCATTATAAACTTTTGAACAATAATAGATACAGAGGCAGAGCTGCCTCAAACAGATTGTCAAACTGCAGCGGGAAGGCCAGGGAGGGTTGGGGGGCAGGAGGGAGGGGGGTAAGAGATCAACTAAAGGACTTGTATGCATGCATATAAGCATAACCAATGGACATAAGACACTGGGGGATAGGGGAGGCTAGGGGACTGTCTAGGGCGGGGGGGGAAAATGGACACATATGTAATACCCTTTGTAATACTTTAAGCAATTAAAAAAAAAAGAAAATAAAGAAATATAAAAAAAAACAACATTGAATTTTTTGCGTTTCTTATAGTTCTAGGGGCCTCACATACAGTAAATAAATATATATTGGACATATTTATGCATTTCAGTTCTCTATTATGTTTTAAAACTTTACTTGCTATTTTTTTATATCTTCATTTTTTTTTTTAACAATTTCTTAGTGAATTCTTCTTCCTCACTTCAACTGACCTTTTGTACTTTTACTTTTCTCTTTCAAGGATACCATGTTCTCTGTTTAGATCAAGTTAATGGCCTTTTAGGCTTCCTCCACATGAATAGGAGTTCACTTGTTGAATAATAAGAATTGTATGTCATGGGGGAGGGGGGTAGGCATCAGGATTTTAGAGATGCTTATATAGGGCATGATCAGTAAAAGGTTGGGAACCACTGGTCCAGCCCAACCACAGTCCACATGCCTTTCAGCCTTTCTTTTGTTTTTTAATCAGGTACCTTACTGCAGCCAGGTCCCAAGTAAGCTTTTACCACAATGGAAATAATTTGGTACAAACATAAACATTAAACCCAGATTCTCATAAGACTGAGGCAGGAAGCTATCTATTTCAAAAAGATCCCATTCTGTAAGATCCTTCAACTCCTTAGCTTCTATTTCACCTACTCGTAAATGCCTTCCTCACTCTACCTTTTCACAAAGAATGTTTGGAGGAAAGTTTATAGATGTCTAGCAAAAAAAATTAAAAAAAGTTCTGTTTAAAAAAATGGGAATATTCCAGAGACAGATAGTGATGGTTGTACAACAATGTAAATGTACTTACTGCCACATAACTGTACACTTAAAAACGGTTAAAATGGTAAATACTAAATTAGTTTCTTTACTATAGGGATTCTGAGAACTTTTAATATGCTAATGTGGATTATGACTCTCCAAATGAAGGGTTATACACTGAGTGGCCAGAATATTATGACCACCTGACGTTTGTAGGCAAATTAGCAGTACACTGCATCGTATGGGATATGGAAGCCGAAGGCCTGTTCGAGCACCTTTGCTGTCTGCAGTTACCAAGATAAAATGTCTCCAATTCGCACAGGAACACAAGGATTGGCCAGGGGTCCTCAAACTACGGCCCGTGGGCCACATGCGGCCCACCGAAAACATTTATCCGGCCCGCCGGGTGTTTTTGCCGCCATTGCCTGTCCTGCTTAGCAGCCAACTCGTCCCGGGCCCGCAGTGCACATGTGTCGAATGTCTGAGGGACAGTGAACTGTCCCCCTGTTTAAAAAGTTTGAGGACCTCTGGATTGGACAGTCAAGCATTGGAAAAAAGTCATGTGGTCCGATGAATCACGTTTCCAGTTGCATCATGCAGATGGCAGAGCGAGAATTTTGCAGAAACAGCATGAAAGCATGCATCCCACATGCATGAGTGCAACCCTTCAAGCTAGTGGGGGCAGTGTTATGGTTTGGGGCATGTTTTCCTGGCATGATTTGGGCCTTTTAATTTGTGTGGAACAACGTCTGAATAGCATAATATACCCAAGTATTATTGCTAATCAAGTTCATCCTATCATGTTGATGGCCTACGTATCCCAATGGAGATGGCTTCTTCCAACAAGACAATGCGCCATGCCACGGTACTCGTATTGTGAAGGAGTGGTTTACCTTGCTTAGTGGCCCCCACAATCACCAGATCTCAATCCAACTGAGCATTTGTGGGACGAAGTTAAAAGAGCCATCAGGCAGCTGGTTCCACAACCATCAAATCTCACAGAACTGGACAGTGCTATTCATCAGGCATGGTGTCAGATTCCTCGCATCGCCTTTCAACATCTCGTGGAGTCAATGCCAAGAAGAATCGCTGCAGTTTTGAAGGCAAAAGGTGGCCCAACGAAGTACTGATGGGGTGGTCATAATAATCTGGCCACTCGGTGTATATGCAGCATTTACCCAATGTATTTGACCACAGTACCCTTTTTCCAAAGTGTTTCATGGGATTAGTTTTTCCAAACACACTTGAGAAGTGTTACCCTATCCCCTAACAAGTGTTCTTTGATTACTTTGCCATTCTTCCATTATTACATCGTTAATAGGTAATCATAGTGTCCTTAAAAGTGTTTCTGTGTCTAGCATTCACACTAGACTGGAAATCTCCTTGAGGGAAGAAAATACTGTTTTTGTTGACTTGGATACCAGCAGCCTCCAGCACAGTAATCAGCTAAATAAACTATCTCAAGTCCCTTTCTCTTCCTCATTATGATTTAAGAGGTGTAGACGAAATACTGAGATGTGGCTTCTACTAAAACACAAGGATCTTGAAAGTTGTAAATGCAAATTGTAAGTCAGGCTTGGAAAAGCAATGATGCTGCTTCCACATCTTATGACAGGGTATTTATTCTTCTTTTTTAAAAGAAATATTTTTATTAATTTTTTTTAGAGAGAGAGAGAGGAAGGGAGAGGGAGAGATAAGAAACATTAAAGGCCCTAGCTGGTTTGGCTCAGAACACAGGATTTGTTGGCCTGCGGACTGAAGGGTCCCAGGTTCGATTCCCATCAAGGGCACATGCCTGGGTTACGGGCTCGACCCCCAACAGGGGGTGTGAAGGAGGCAACCAAGCAATGATTCTCTGTCATCACTGATGTTTCTATCTCTCTCTCCCTCTCCTTTCCTCTCTGAAATCAATAAAAATATATTTTTTTAAAAAAAGAAACATCAAAGAGAGAGAAACATCATTGATCGGCTGCCTTCTGCACACCCCCTACAGGGGATCGAACTGGCAACCCAGGCATGTGCCCTGACCATGACCAAGGAACTAAAATGAAGCATAGTAACCTCCATCTTGGGTAAAAACTGCTGTTTAAAATTTTAACCCTGCTATTCTGGCTTCTGTAAACATTTGCTTGCTTAAATAATAGGGAAAATAAGACTACTCCCCATTCCCGAGAAGCCATAAACTATGTCCCAGACAGAGTTGTCAGTGCTGGCGCCAGGCCAGGCCTTGAGATATGGCCTCACGGCCCTATCCTAGCACACAGGACTTTTTCTCAGAAGGTCTGGAAATCTTATTCCAAATTTGGAAAACAAAGAGCTGAAAAACATATAAAGAGGAAAGACTTCCACCATATTGGGCCCAGAATTTGAGAAGCAAGATTTTCCTCTGGGCCTGCTAGCGCTAGCAAACAGGACTCCAAATAAATTTGGCTTATTGATTAAGGCATCTTCTGATTTACAATTTAACAAAACCAGCAGCCTCTTGGTTCCTGGGTTGATGCTCAACTGCTGAGCTAAATCAGCCAGGCTCTTCTCTTCTTAATACAGGTTCAGCTGTCAAATGTCCCAGTTTGGGGGTAGTCCACTCTGGACACCCAGACAGTTCCTGAGAAATTTCTAAGATTTTAGAGGACTCAAATCTCTTCCATTTAAAAAGTGATAAATTCCATAGAGACAGAAAGTAGAATGTTGGTTGACAGGGGTTCCAGGAAGGAAGAAATGGGTAGTTACTGTTTAATGGGTACAGAGTTTCAGTTTCAGAAGATGAAAAAGTTCTGAAAATGAATGGTGGTGATGACTGCACAACAATGTACTTAATGCCACTGAACTGTACACTTAACATGGCAAACTTTATGTCATATACATTTTATTAATTTTTAAGTGATATATTCATCCACCTCAGCCAAGGACCAAGAAAAGCAGCCAAGCATGCCAGCATGCATACAATTTTTCTGATGGTCAAGCTTTGGTAAAAAGGCCACAGTCAACATCCACTGGAAGTACTTGGCTCCCCCCTCTTTTCTCTTTGAGTGCCTTTATGTCCTCTCTGATGGCGAGAATTGCTGAATTTACTAGTTAGTTGCCTGACTGTCAAAGTACTTAATGTCTTAGTCCTCACCTTCCAGTCTCCCTCTCTCCAAGATTTCCTCCTATGCTCTATCTGGAAACAAACCTCACAAAATTCTCTCAGTTCTATCAGTGACATTTGTCATTGTAACTGTCACACAAACGTGCCTATCCCTACCAGGTACACTTCCATCTCCCCTACTTCCCACCCTATATTATGAGCTCTCTACCCACAACCATATGTCTTAAGACAACAAATCATGAGACACACACACACACAAAAGGCAATCAATCATGATTTGTTCTCTTGAATTCACTTCTCCATTCACAGGCCAATTGCAAGCATTTTAGTAATATCTTAACTGCTCATCTTGAGCCATACATTTTTCCACTCAGATTTATCTTTCATACAAAAAAGATATCTTCTGAGAACACCACTTTTATCTTGCATTTCCTTGTTTAATGTCAATTAATGATGATGACGATACCAACAACACAGCAGCAGCAGGAGCTAACACCTAAGGGCTCATCATGGGCCGACACTGTACTTAGCTTTACACACATTATCCTATTTAACACTCGAACAGACTCACACACGTTGTTGTAACCGTTTTACAGGTGCCCAAACAGAGGGTGTACGGCAGGGGTCAGTAGTCCAGGGTCTATACATCACAAAGGTCTGTGGATGTCTTTCAGGAAAGCATGAACTTCCTCAAGTGGCAATGCATAAGGTTGCGTGGATGTGCCTCTGTGCATTTTTTCTGGGAAAATGGTTCTGT